>NW_026067897.1:10642902-10861613 GCF_014885135.2 Alexandromys fortis
TACATATTGTTCTAACCCATTTCTAATATTCTGTGTAGCCCACGAGCTGGCTTACCAGGGAGGATCTTAACCTGCGTCTGTCTGGAGCGGGAGAATCATGGCGACTCTTCCACTAAGCTTCTTTCTCCCAGAATTCTCTTCTGTTTTCTCCACCCACCTAAGGGTGGGCCTATCAAGGGGCCTAGGCAGTTTCTTTATTAATAAGAAATCACTCCCACATCAAATCTCAAACCAGCAACATTTCACTTTCCTAATTCCATTAGGGTTGTTGAAGATGTATCCAAAAACACACGGATACAGCCCTTACCACGCTACATACACAGACATGTGTATGTAACCTACTCTTACCACAACACAAGTGTTGTTAAATCACCAGGTGTTCTGAAGATAGAAATCACGTTAGAATTCCTAGCTCCTTTTGATCAACACTGAGATTCTCAAGTGAACAAAGCTCACTGAGCCAGGAATGGTGTCGAAGGTCCATAACCGTCTCCCTTCTACCCAGGAGATGGAGGCAGCAGCATCTCAACTTCAACTCTTGCTCTTAGTGGCTACACACTAAGTTCAAAGCACCCTGGGTAGCTTAGCCAGTTCCTTTCTCAGAAAATACAGTTTAAAAAAAGAGAGCTGGGGTATAACTCAGTGGTAGATTTAGTCCCCATTACTGGAAAAATAAGTGTAACCTAGACTCAAGTCACAAACTTCAGACAGAAACACAATACAGCATCTCGACAAACTGGGACATGGGATTGTCCCAACTGTTTGGTTTGTGAAGCATTACTTGGATAATATGTGTTTCATTTAAAGTTGAACGAGGTTGAGTGCAATTTGTATGTAAATCATGTTTCAGGTTAGCTCATATATAAGGTTTGATCCAGTGTCCTATTAACTTCTGAGCTATGCATGGTTGAATCAGAAATAGCTCTGAAGCTATACATATACATTCCAATACTGAATTCTCTTTCATTGGCTTGTAGCGCATCAAACAATTTAGCTGTTAGCAGCTGTTATTTTTATTGTCTGCGAAATAGAGTAAAAACTGGCCGACAGGTATTAGATAGACAACATGAGTAGACAGCAATCCCAGAAAGTGCTATTTTCTTCTGTCGCCTGACTGCAAAGTTTTACTAAGAAGAGTATGTTTCTGAGATCTCTACAGCCCGGCCTGTGAACTCATTTTCTATAACAGCAAGTTCTCCATGGGCCATGCTAACCCACAACCACACCTTGTATGATTGTATGGTACATGCCAGTACTCCTGGTTGCTCAAGAAGCTGAAGGGGTGGAGGTCTCTGGGCACATGAGTTCAAGACCAGCCTAAGCAACATAGGAAAGCTCAGTCCCACCACCATCCTAAAAATAACCAGTCCTACCATAGCATCATGTGATTTGATGCTGGTGTGTCGGGTGGCCATCATGCCCATTTCATGCCCTGAAACGGTGAAACTGACTTGAGATTCTGTCCTGCATTTCTGTTAGAAACATGTGAACTGACTGTTATTTAAAGAATAGACTCTAGTTCCCATTAATCATCAGAAGCGAAAAATTATGCATTTGCTGAAAGGGAGAGAAATGACTGAGTTGACCAACCCTTTGACACCAACACTAGGATCCCAGTCCTACAAGGACAGAAGGGACTGTTCCTCCCACCTCCATGGGACGAGAAGGATCTCTGGCCCAGACTGGGTTCCTGACACTATCTCCTTCCTAGCTGTCACTGTCACAATGCCTGGCTGCTGTACCTTTCAGCAGCACAAACCCCTCCCCACGTACTCAGCTGTTGGCAGTGTCCTTCTCAGAGGGCAGGCTGTGAATATTCACAGGACAGCAACACAGGAAAACAGCTTCAGGACCTTCCTGGAAATCCTTGCATCCCTCCTCTTCCTACCTGCATTTTCTCTCCTCTCCCTACCTGCGTTTTCTCTCCTAGAGTGTACCCCAGCTTCCGTTCTCTCTGCATATGGTCACCCCCTAGGCTGTATTTCAGTTTCTTTCTTTTCCCACCAGATAGAAAGTAGTCAGAATTTGAATTTGGGTCTCAAAGAAGAACATGGATCTAATAAAAGCTATGCTTTGTGGTGTGCAGCCTGGTCTGCTTGGACAATACCAGCATTTTGCATTCGATAGGGGCTATTTTTTATTGATTTCAAATGTGTTTCATGAAAATACAGTTCATCTATGGGACATGGTTATTTTTGCTTTGTTTGATTTTCAGGTATACCTCCTACATGAAGATACCAGTTATAAAAATAGTTCCCTTTCGTGAATTCCCCAAGCCTACAAGCAAAAATAATGAGATTTTTCTCTGCTAAGTAATTTCTCTTGTAGTGGGTAGTGTGGTTACAGTGTGTGGGGTAGCTAGGAAAATCCAGCTAAGATAGCAGAAGAAATTCCTGAATGTGGAAGGGAGGTTCTACATTCACACACTTCACAATGATTTTAGCTATCCCTTGGATAATAAACAAAATGTCTTTAATTATCATTTTTATTGTTGCTGAGGAAAATTCCTGTTATGTAGCCCAGCCTAGCCTCAGATTTGAAATCCTCCTCTCTTCAGCTTCCAACATACAGTGGTTGTAAATATGGACACCATGTCGGTTCCAAAGTCACTCTTTTCTCTCAAGGGCTGCTATGTAATGATATATTAATAGAAAAAAAATATATTAAAATTGAAAAGAGAATCCTGAAACAAATACATCAGTGACTGTTGTCTGTGTTGGCATCATAGCTGTTGTCATCCAAGCCCTCAAATGATTAGGATAATTGCCAGAAATACTTAACTGCCTTTTAAAATGGGAACTGACCAAATTTATTGATAGAATCAGAACCTTCATCCTAAGCCTGGTTTGACAGATTTTATGGCAACCAGAAAAGATCCTGTCTTATCTCCCCATTTCTCTCTCTCTCTCTCTCTCTCTCTCTCTCTCTCTCTCTCTCTCTCTCAAATTATATATAGTGCTTTCTTCCTTTAAAAATTTAAGATTTATTTATATTTACTCAGTGAATGTAAAAGGTCTTGATACTTGATGACTTTTAATTAATAGGTAACAAAGAAGCTTTCTTGTGAAATCTGACTCTGATCCATTGCAGGTAACTGTTGAGGATTCTGGGGTAGCCACAGAGCTCCCCAGGATTAGGGAGAGCACCACCCATTGATGAGAAGGAACATTTACAGTGACAAGAACAACTTTACACCATACATCACGTAAGCAGAGTGGAAAATATACTTCTGTTGACTGGCTTATCACAGGTTCATGGGTATACATTGGATTATAAAGGGTTTCAAACTTTTTCTTCGTATTCAGACTTCCCTGAGAACTCCCCTTCCGTTTGTGTCGTCTGCGTTTTATTATCAACCTGCACATACTCAGTGATTTTCTTTAGCCTCACAAAGTCAAGGCAATAAGAAGGGCGGTGAACATGGGTCCTTTCAGGATGGAGTCTGAACGGTTCCCCTCACTTGTGTCGTGTTTGGCATTGTGCTGTGGATTCAGTTCATCAGCATCAGTTAAGACATGATTTCGTTTTGGAGATGATAAAGGGAAATGCACTTGGTTTAGTGGATGGCTTTGATTAATCAAAATATAATAGCAAAAATTTGATGCACTCAAGATTTTTTCCCCCTGAACTTCTGTTGTAGATTTTGGAAAAGTGACTCATGGTGATGTGTTAAATATTAAAATTATTGTAAGATTAATTTAAATTTACAGGGCAGCATCTCTTAATTTGCTGTCTAGCACATAATTTTTAGCAAGCTGTATAAATAACAAAGACTGCCCACATCCTTCTGTTGTTTCGCTGTGGCCCAGTATATTAAAATTATACTTGCTGAAATTTTCAAAAATTAAGTTACCATACCTCTCAGAGCAAGACATCAGGTTGGCATAGAATGGCAGCTGAGTGGAGCCCCAGGAACTCATCTGAACAGTGTGTGGACCTGGACAGTCTCAGGGTTTGCCAGGTCACGCCGCTCTCCAGATGAACACATATGATCAAGTGTTGGGAATGTACACATGGTAACGTGCTGCCTAACACATAGATGTGGAAATGCTTTCTGTGATTCCTTGTCTGCCTCTCACCATTCTATGCCAACCTGGTGTAATCCAGTCCCTCTGATATATGAGGCGCCATCAACATGGTAGAGTCAGGTCATGTATGAAGGTCACAGTAAGTTCATGCTACCTGCACCCAATTCCACATCCCACTACACTCTGAAATTCATGGTTCCAGTTCAGGAAACTGTGCATTACCCTTGCCCAAACAGACACTTTCCCTTCTTCCATTAAAACTGTGTTTGGATGCAAACCATCTTGCTTCCAGCTTAAGCTGAACACACCGGATAGTTCAGAGGCACGTTTCAAATGCTGATTTCAGGACAGCAAGGTTGTAACTGGGCTATGGGTCCTAATAACAAGGTACCTCCTAGGCAGTGGCTTGGGAGATATCTTACTTCATGTATAGCTCAGCTTTATCTTAAGCATCATCTGAGGAACCTCAGCTTTGGAGTCCAATAACAATCAAGGATGACTTTTCTAAATCAAACCACAGAGTGTAGCTACGTCACACTTTTTACTGTACTGCATCATGCTTCCCAGCCCCTCCCCGTGTCCCTGCCATCTATCCCAGCCATTTGCCCGGTTTTGCAGAGATGTCATCGAACAGCGTCTTGGCGCAGGGGTCTCTCGGCTCTTTAGTCTGAGGATTTCTCAGAAACAAGTTGTTTCTGAGTTACCCAGTTATTGACGTATGGGGGTGAGAGGAATTATTCTTGCCTCTCTCTGCTGAGGGTCTCCTCAGTTTCTCACGGTGGTGCCCAGGTGGGCTGCTGTCCCTCCCCACTTTTCCTCTGCTCCCGCTCTTGGGAATACCCACCATAAACTACACTTTTGCCTTTGTCTGGCTCCTGCTCTGCGGGGACACAGGCTAAGACGTCTACTACTAGTGAACCCACAGCTTCATTCTCTCAAGAGATTGATGGAAGGGATAATGAGGAAAACAAAAGTCGCCCATGTTTAAGATGCAAATTAAAAAAAAATTGGAGGGAGACAATGAGCATTTAGAAAACAAGATTCCCTTTTATTTTCAAAGGCAAATATCTCCCACATCCTTGTGACTTTATTTTATTCTGCATGCCTTCACTTTTTTAAACTTCTGCTCAGCTAACTGTACCAGACGGTGCAAGTCAAGTTCTACCATGTTCTGAGGCTCACCTTTGTTTGCTACCTCTTTGGGTGGGAGAAAAACAAGGAGATGCACTATTCATAACAAAAGGAAGATGTCTCCTATTGCACACGGCAGTGAGGCATCCGATATGACCTGTCAGACTATCTCACAACACGGTAAGATAAATAGCGGCTCTTTTCCGTCAACAGTAATAATAATAACAGCAATAAATTCTTTTCCTCCACCTCATCTATTTTGTCAATGGTTTTGGATCAGGCAAACATTTTACAATCCCTCTCTTCTATCCACCCATTTTCCTCCCCATGCCCCCCACTCTATATCATTTCTTTCTCCCTCCTCTCTACCTGATTTTACCTCAGTTTTGTGGCCTTCTCTCCCCCGACCTCCACAGCCTCAAATTTTAATGCGACCTGACTGGATATTTTCAAGCATCCCAAGGCAGTCGAGAAAGCTGAAGACATTATGCAAACACTGTTTAATTACTGGTGACATTTTGAGACAACTGAAGACAGCAGGCTCCTTGATGACAGCCACCACTCTTTCCGTCGTCACTATGTGCTGTCCCAGAGATGATGGCTTTGAACTTGAAGCCTACGTTTGACAGACTCAGCGTGCAGAAACTGGAAGGCATGTGCCCCTAAGGTTTGGATGATACCATGGCCGCACCGTGCTTGCTTTTCTAGAACAAAGCTGTGTCTCATTTTCTGCTGTTGGAAACCCTATGACTTTGGCAATTGGCGCCCTATTTTTTTTTTGCTGGCTCAAAGGTCAGGCATACTTACTTTTCTCTATTTAAAATGTCACAGAAGTCAAAGTTATTCTGGGAAATGTTTGTTTTCACTCACATGTTTTGCTACAGTCCTATGTCAAACACGACTCTGCATGTCTAAAGAACGCGAATTTAAGATGAACACAATCACCAAAAAGGCATTCTGCTGCTTTTATATTTATTAAAGAAAACAGTTCTATGTGATTGCCAGGTCTTGCTGAAGAATGGTTCTGGTGAAGGATAACCTTCACCGACAATAACCTTAATTACGATGCCCTGGAGAAGTCCAGTGTGACCTCCCAGCCATCTCCAGCAATGAACAGATGATGCTGTTGGTTAGAAATTGAAGCAGGCACTCTCCTAAACACAATGCTTTATCACTGATTCTCTTAAGGACACCTCTTTTCCTTCATTCCTTTGACTCAGGGGCAGTATAAAAGAGGCCTTTAAAATCAAGAAATAGGTTTCTGTTTTGCTTTCTTTAAAGCAAGAAGATGGATATTTGGAAAACATTGTACACATTTTATTTGTTTTCTAAATGGGAGAAAAAAATGTAGCAAGTTCAATAAAATCACCCTGACATAGAGTCTACATTTAGATGAGGTTGCTAATGATGCCCATGGTCATCTCTTATATCTCCTGCCTTAGTCTGCTCTCTGTTGCTACAACAGAATTCCCAAGACTAGTTAATTTGGAAAAAAGTCTTATTTTGTCTTATGGCTGGAGACTAGCTAGGATGTCCGAAATCTGTCCATTACATCTAGTAAGAGCTGTTTCACTGTGGGATGCAGAAATCAGCAAGTACATGTAGATGAGACCAAACATTAGGATGAGCTTTCTGACAGTCCACTCTGGTCACAGCAAATCCAGTTCTGAATAAATATGGACCTGGCAAGTGTCCATGCTCCTGGACAGTGTTTCATAAAGCTTGCTTCAGATTTGTCTCAAAAATTGTAGAAGTATCCTTATGTTCACACAGTGGGATCAACACAACAAAGCCCCAAATACTTGAGATTTGATTTATAACCTTGTTGATGGAGTCACAGAAACAATGCAGGCATGCCCATGGCCATGTGCTTTAACTAGTGAATGCCTTGAACAAGATGTGTATCAGAGTGAAACAGATACACGTAGGATTACTGCACATTGAAGACAAAGGAATTACATTCATAAGCAAGACTGAGGTTAAGACTTGGACATACAATATTGAATAAATAAAGCATATTGAGAAAAAAATACTTGGAGCATGATTGTGTCAGTGGTGAGGGACAGACACCCAGCTCTATATTAGCCTTAGTAACCTGAGGACTTCCTCTAATCCTTCAGGGATTTTAACATAGGCCAAACACAGTATCTGTGGCTTCAGTGCAAAAAGCATTTCTGTACTAAGCAGTTTGAAGCAGAGCATGAATTATTATTAAAGCCACTTTAATATAGACTTAAGAGAGTTAAGAGAAAGAGAGGCGCTCACAGAGTAAGACACACCTAAGTAGTGCTGCATCCTCCTGAGAAATGGTAGAGGAGAGACACACCCAACTGTGGAACAGTCTCCTCAAGGCAGAGAATAATTGATTGTCTTAGCATAAGAAGTGCCAGGTCAAAACATCACTAAGAAACCATTTTCCCTTTTCTTTGGGTAAGTGATATCATGGGGTGGCTATAGAGATGTCTTGGATGGAATTATTACCCAATAAAATAAGTCATGAGCCATTAGGGGCTGCAAAGGGTGGAAACCAAAAGTTTACGTCTGAGAACGGAGATGGGCCTTGAACAGGCATCAACTGTGCTGGAGTTCTTGCTTCCCTGTTAGGGAGAGGATTGAGCTGGATTCCCGAGAGAGGATCTTTCCTCCCTTTTCATGTCAGTGCAGTTTCCCAGATTTTCCTGCTTGCTTTTCATTTATACAAAGCTCAAAAAATGTATTAAATTAACTAATCAATTGCTTTTCTCAGGGAGACAATACATGGTAAAATCAGGATGACTGGTACAGGAATAAAGGACAGCAAACTTAGAAAAGAAGCTATAATCGTAGGGAAAATCAGGCTGGGGTTGGAGAAAGAAGAGATTTTAAGATCGCAAGAAGAGCTTTTAATAGGCTAATGCAACGCAAGGAAAGTAAGTCATCTAGAGAGAAGGAATCTTTCCCAAGAGAACACCTTCACAGAAGTGACCCGCAGAAGTGCTGTAGGGCAAGTTCCTCTGGGATAGATGATTTAGGAGGGACCAGCCTGTTGTGAACAGTGCCACCCTGAGAAGGAGACTGTAGAGTGTGTAAGAAAAACAAACAGGGCTAAAGAGATGGCTCACTAGTTAGAAAGGGCATTACTATTCCCACAGAGGACCCGGGGTTTTGTTCCCAGCACCTATGTCAGCAGAGCCCATGTGTGGCAGCTCATAGCTGCCTATATAGCTCCAGATCTAGGGATGTGATACTTCCTGCTAGCCTCCCTCCACACCAGCATCCATTTGCGCATGCTCTCAACCTCACACACATAATAAGAAACGTCCATTATGATGAGTGAAGAGAGAAGAATGAGAGTATAAAGAAGACAATTGTGAGGCGAAAGAGTGGGTGTCACAGAAGTGAAGACCGTGGTCATCTCTCTCAAATGCAGCCTTAAGTGCATGCAAATGAAGACAAACATTTCTCACACCATTTCCTGCAAGGAACCCATTGGCTCCTTTGTAATGAAAACTACTTGGATGAGTTGCCAGTGTCTTGGAACGTGGTGATCCTGAGGTGTTTGAGTGTAAGAAAGGAGAGTGTGGGTTGCTAGTTCTTTCATTCAAAGAGCTTGTGGCTACCTTATTTTTATAGTATTTCAACATAACCAACTTCAACTGCTCAGTAGTCGACACTGAGTGTTTGTTGTTTGTAAATGCTTTTCTCTTCCAGCTTTGCCCGTGTATTAATGCATTGTGCTTCGTGTCCCTGCCAACCCTCTTTGAATCTCTCTTTCCCAGCCAGCCATTTCTGCTTTCATGTCTTTTTTTCATGCGTGCACTTAATCTCTTTGTGCCTCTTGGGCTTGGAAGGTAGCAGGAAGACAATCAAGTGGTTTGGCTTTCTCCCCACTGAAATTACTTGTTGTTTGAGTAGACCATTAGATCTGTTGTTTTGCACAGGTAAAGCGCAGCTTTTCAGCCACTGTGTTTTCAATCAATGACTAATAAGGCTCTCTCATCTGCCTAGCCTGATAGAACCCATTGAATGCCTTGGTTGCTGGGCTATTAAGCCCTTGCATTCTGCAGTAGACAGCACAAGATTGAGTGCTCAGATGAATGTGGAGAGGAGAGAAGTCAAGTTTCATCATTTCAGCAAGATATTGAGCATGGGGGTGTGTACATAATGACCCCTGTTAGAGTTCTTTGTTCTGCTCTGGCAGTGGATGTTACTTCCTCCTGGTTATCATGCTTAGCTGGGAAGAACCGATTCTACATGGTGAGACCACAGAGACATGGCATTTAACTCCATCACTGCCTAGCTTGAAAAACCAGGCGATTATTTTTTCATCTAAAAAGTGATGAATTTCATAGGATTATAAAGATAAAGAGAAAAGCAGTTCTGCCGAATACAGGTGTTTGGTACTTTGTCATGTGTGTTACATATGTGCAGATGCTGCCGTGTTTCCTTATTTTCCAAGGTGTTTGCTAGATACCCAAATCCATGGATGCTGAAGTCTCATCTATAAAATAGCATCATATTTGAATAAAACTTACAAACATCCTCCCGTACACTTTTAAGTCAACTCTAGGTGGTTTACATGCCTAGCACAGTGTAAATAAATGCCCTTTAAACACTCATTATTTTAGTTAGGGATTAAGGGACAGTAAAGACATCAGTCTATGTCCTCTGTAGATAGATGTTGTTTTCCAATATTCCTGATTGGCTGAATTTGTTGACATGGAACTCACAGTTATGAAGAAACAGTTGCGTTTTATATAGCTTGAATTTCAGTGTAATGCACTCCAGCAGTCTGTAAGCTCCTTGCGGGGAGGAATCACAACTTAACTTTCTTTGGAAAGCAGAGACACATATTACAATTTCATGCCCAGGAACAAACATAAACAGGAGTGGTATTATCTCATACTATTATAAGAGAATGGCCCAAGGGGAACATGGCAAACGACTTTAGCATGAGATTTGTTTGGTGCTGAACAGCACATGTACCAAAAGAGCGGCACATCTCATGTGTACAATGACTACTTAGCTTTCATAATGGATCATGTTAATGGCCAAATAGTACTTTTGATTTTTCACAGTAAAATGAAAATTCACCAAAGGATAAAGTGTTCCTTTCTCCTCAGGATAAAGCTGATGTTTCTAGGTGTGGGTTTTACCATTTTTTTTAGAAGTGTTGTTATAAAAACACCAGAGGAAAAAAAGCTTATATAAGAGTTCCTTTAATCTAACTTGATTATGAGTCTTCCTAATGCAGCTCTCTCTCCCTTTCTCTAGTATTCGGTGTCATCATGACCTTAATGGTTTAATATGGAAAAGAATCAGTTGCAGAGAGAGCAAGTTGCCACAAAAAGAAAAAAGAACAAAAATCAGACAACTTAACAGTTTCCTAAGAATCCCTGATCTCCTGCTCCAACAAAATGTACTATGCTAGAACGTCCCAATCCTATGATATTAATTTTAATTTTGAAACCAAATATTTCATCTTCAAATGTTCTTCGTTGCTTTGGATCTGGGTTGTCCTACTACCGAATTTGTCATATTTGATAAGAGAGAAACTTCTTGCAAGTCTGGTAGCAGCAGTTCTGAATCACTAGTGCAGAGATCGGAACACAGATAAAATGTTCCTGCCTCAGGTGGCCTCTGTGGGGTGTGTCTTCCTGTGTGCACTGGAAGCTGCTTCAGGACAGTAACAGTTATGTGTTGTCTTTGCACCAAGCTCTCCAGCACAGCGTCATGTTCGGTGCACAGCAGGATCTCAGTGCCTTCAGATAGCAAGAGCAAACCCCTAATAAAGTGCTTCTCACTTGACAGCGCAGCACGCAAATCCTTTGTCATCATGTTGTGCCTGATCCTTTTTTTTTTGTTTCATAATGTTAGTTCAATCATTCATCTTTATTATTATTGATTTTATTGAGTTTACATTTTTTTCTGCTCCCCTCCCTGCCTCTCCCCTCCCCTTCAACCCTCTCCCATGGTCCCCATGCTCCCAATTTACCCAGGAGATCTTGTCTTTTTCTACTTCCCATGTATATTAGATCTATGTATATCTCTCAGAGGTTCCTCATTAGTTTCTAGGTTCTCTGGGATTGTGAATTGTAGGCTGGTTTTCTTTGCTTTGTGTCTAAAAGCCACTTATGAGTGAGTACATATGATATTTGTCTTTCTGGGTCTGGGTTATCTTACTCAATATGATGTTTTCTAGATCCATCCATTTGCCTGCAAATATCAAGATGTCATCATTTTTTTCTGCTGTGTAGTACTCTGTTGTGTAAACTACCACATTTTCCTTATCCATGCTTCGGTCGAGGGGCATGTAGGTTGCCTGCTCTTTGATTTGGGGCTGTGAACTGGTTCAGGGTGAGGCAAAGTGCTAAAGGGATCAGAATAGTCATTGAGGTCAAATCATTTTGTTTGCACAATCAAACTTTCCTTCACTTTTCCCAGCTGAATTGTGTGTGTGTGTTTGTGTAGCCCTTGTCTAAAATACATGGGCAATATTTAAAATCATATTGCTTTATGTTCTCAGTTTGAGAATATTTGCACATATATAATGAACTATCCTGGAGATCCAAATGTAAAGCTCAGTTACATTTTTTTTGTATAACTTAAAACACAGACCAAAGATATATGTATATGTATATATGTGTATATGTGTATATAGGTATATGTGTATATGTGTATATATGAATATTCGTATATGTGTATATGTGAATATGCGAATATATGAATATATGAATATATGTATATATGTATATACACTATTATCAAACAAAACCCCTTTGCCGTTTGAGACAATCTCACTCATGTCCAGCTTGGTCTTGGATTCATTATGTAGCCTTGGCTGGCCTCAAACTCATAGAAATCCCCGTGACTTTAACTTCTCCAGGACTGAGGTTATTGGCATGAGCCACCACTCCCAGCTTGAAGACAACTTTACACACCATTTTGAGTGTGCTCATATTTTGACAGTGACATATCACATGAGGCCAGTTGTGCAAACCCCCACTTCTGGTGTCATAAGGTCTCTCAAAAAGTTTTAGATTTTGGAGAAGTTCAGGCTCTCAGGTGTGGAATGCTCCAGCCGCATTCCGCAGAAGCCGCATTCCGCAGCAGACCCTTAGTGATGCTTGAGGGGTTTGTAGTGTCACGTCTGCCTTCACTGACCTCAGGGTCGTCTGTTCTCTTGATAGCTATGTGTTGTGATTCAAATCAAATGACAAAAGATGGGCTAATCTAGTTTCAGATTAGTCTGAATAATCTTTAAATGCTCCTTTGTTTATACTCGTATCTAAAAAGGGTTGTAATATTAATACTCATGAACATTCAGTATTAGAAACAATTCAAAAAACAAGTCTTTAAATTTTTTGAAGAACACAGAAACATTAAAACAATGGATAATAGAAAGCAGAGCAAGAATAAAAAGCATTAGCTCCCGTGTTCCTTTTCATTAAATAGCAATATCCTCAGAGAGGAATCAAATCAACTAGTAATCTTCATCTAGCAAACTTCACAAACACATAAAGTAATATAAACAAAGGATAGCATTGTGCCTTAATTATATTGTTTACTAAGCCACTTTGTCTTTCTCATACTCAGTGTAGAGAAATAACACATAATCTGAAGAAAATTATGTCTTCATAATAATAGTAGAACCTATTCTCTTTGGATGGATAGATATAGCAGGGAGGGCCTTGGACCCTTTCCAAAGCCATGTGCCTTATCCTCTCTGAGGAGCGGATGGGGAGTGGGGTAGGGAGTGGGTGAAGGGGATGGGAGGAGGGGAGGGAGTAGGAACTGAAACTGGTACGTAAAATGAAAAAAGATAGTTTGTTTTCTTAAAAAAAAATGAAGTAAATTACAAAAAAATATTCCCGGTGATGCCAATGAGCCATGCACAGACTACCAGCTCCTGCTAACTCATTTTCCCGAAACCATTTCCTTGAGATGCCGGCTATGGATGCAAGTCACCAAACAAGCGCTTCTCCCAGATCGAGGAGGAAATGAAGTGTTTAAGTACACCAGCAAGATCAATCAGTCCTGGGGTATACTCCTCCCATGACATCTTACCACGCTTCGCCCACTGTTCTGCCAGCCTTAATTTTAATCCACAGAAAATAAACGTTTATTAAAAGCTTCCCAGCCAGAGAGTTTTTTTTTTTTTCGATTAGCAGTTCTCTTAAAATATGATACCCATGTTATTCCCCTAAGAACTATTTTGGCTGCAGTTTACATCAAATATTGAATTTGCACTGGGGAAATTCATTAGACACAAAGCGTGTAAGCTTTTCCTTTCCACTGTTGTCCTTTTAATTCCGTCTAAACCACCCTGGCTCCGAGTCACACTGAATGCATTTGTGTGTTGAAGCAGAGTGAAACCAGAGTAAGGAATGAAAGGGAGGAGGGATTGGGGCTTGAGATGGATTAGCTACAAAGCAGAGGTGGGGTCTAACCACCCAGAACACAAGAGCGAAGAAAAGAAGGAGGAAACGCTTATCAAGAGGGCGAGCTGCCATAGGAGCCCTCACAACCCTGAGTTCTGTAGCTGTGCTGCTACATCACAGTCAGCATGGCTGTTTTCTAATGCCACCTGTCAGTACGCTTCCTGGCACTTTCCATTTCAAGGCATGTGAATCCGTGCCAGGACCAGCATGGGAAAGGAGGGTTTATCTAGACACACCGTGACTCTAACTCTGAAACCAAGATGCTTGTTCTGTGCTGGGACCTGGAGTGAGGAATGTAGAATAAATGGGTGAGAGGCAGCAGCGGAGACCTACAACCCCAGGATGTAAGAACTTTTGGAGTGTACCAGTGTGCCTTATCTTGCATTTTCTTAGACCATGAGGGCCCATGGAAGCTCTAGGATTTTTAGGGGTATTTTGCTGTGTTTGGCAGTAAGGTTTTCATTTGGTAAACACCACTGAAAACAAGAAGAACTCATTCTCTTAGTATTTCTTTAATGGATACTCACTTTTTTAAAAAATAGAATATCATTTAAGTACATCTTTGGGATTTTTTTTTTGGACTGACATGTTATAAGAATAAGATATAGCTTAGAGGACTAAAAAACCCTTCTCGCTAGGCAGTAAGTGTCTGTTGTGAATGGCACAATCTAACTGGTGGTCACCTGAAGCAGTGATCTCCAGAAAATCCCCGGCATGGAGTCAATGACATCAAGGCCTAACTGCTTCCTCTGCACTGCTGGCTGGAACATGCTCATTGTGGACACTGACCAAGGCTGGAGAGGAAACAGAAACATGTATCTGCTTCCAAGAATTCCTCTGAAGACACCAAACTGTCAACTCCGGACAGTTAGTGCCCTAATCTCTTATCTGTGTGTTCTTGGAACTCAGCAGCGGTTAGGCTCCATAACATTCCTTCATTAGGGACCTTTACACCACATGCCTGTTCTCCAAGCAACTGGCACTGTAGAAGAAACTACCCTCTCTTCTTGATCCACGTCATCCTTGCCATTTTCTGGATAAAAAAGAAAAAATAAATCTCTGTTCAGAAAGAAATCTCCCTTGTTGGATGAGGAGGGTGTTGGTCTTCAGAATCCAATCAGTTGTGGCCAATTCTCTCTCCCCGTCCCTCTTGTCTACTTTACCCCCTTCTCCCTCTCCAAATTACCTTACATTCTTTTCATTGTTACTGCTTTGCAAGGATAGCTTAGGAACAGAGGTTGATCATCACTAAGAACAAGCAAACAGAAACCCTGTAAACTTTTCAACATATAATTTACATATTTTCCCATATTATTATGAAGACATCATAGGTAAAATGTTTTAAATTCTTAACCGAAGAAAAGAAAACTTGGCCTTGTTTATTTTTAACTGTGCTCGAATGCCATTTTATAAACACCATTTTAAGCCCTATACTCACTATCTTATAAAATAACTGTCTTTAATGTAGTGATAGGTAGAATTTTATTACCTGAAAGGTCTTGCCATAACGACAACTAAATAATTATGGTAATAATTAATAATAAGTAATAGTACTTTAAAGGCAGATTTTTTTAATGCTAAAAGGCAAATATTATGGTTTAAAAAGTCTGCACCTCAAAGAAAACTATTTTCATTTCAAGATCTCACAGGAATACGAGCGGCCCTCCAGGATTCTGTTGTGACTGTAGCAAGGCAAACGGGGCCCTCACAGACATTCATCTCAGTGTGAGGATGTCCTAGTAAGCTGAAGGTCAGGAGGACTGGCGACAGCTGCAGCTACTCACTAGTTCCTTGCCTCCCGGGGATGGATGTTTGAGGCGAGATGGGTGTACCAGGGTGCCTTCAGACAGCGAAGAGTTATTATGACTCTCAGCTCTCCTGGGGTTTGACCTGCATGCCTAGGGCTGGATGTAATTGAATTACCTCTGGTAGGAGGAGCAATATTCCTGACCTAAATTCAGGGTATCTGCCTGCCAGCATTTGTCATGAAGCTGGCTTATAATGCGAGTCACACTGAAAGATCTTAATTGCTCTCATCATCAGGTCTGCCAAGTTTGCCAGTTGGCTAAGGTCCTAGAAGAATTCTAACCAAAGGATGGAATTTCCACCTGGTGTTGGCTGAGTCTGGAGACGTGGCTGCTGCCTGGACACATTTATTTTAGGAGATCCTACTACATGTTTAGTCTGCTAATCGTCAGTCATAACTTACTGTCATCTCTGGGAGTCATGACTGACAGCGATTAATCTATTCTTTGGAAAGGTAGAGAACCGCAGGTGTCCAGGCTGTAAATGCCAGGTGAGGATAACTCGCAGTGATATTACAGTGGAACGAGCCCCAGGCCTTATCCCGGCTACCATCCATCATGCTGTGTGCACTGGCTTCGGAGAATGATCCACTCCAGCACAATGCCAGTGGTCTCAGGGCGAGATGTAACCACGGTGATCCTTCACAAACACATCACTGGGAACAGTTGCTGGCTGGGCTGACCTTGAAGTTATTATTGATATTCTGTAGAAGAATGGCCTTGAGCAGTATGGAATGAGCCCTCGATGCAACTCTCGTTTCTTTAGATTTATTTTTATTAAGTGGACGAGTGTTTTACCTGCATGTACATCTGTGCATCACATGTGTGCCTGGTGCCCAAAGAAGTGGCGTCCATGCAGGTGCTGGGAATCAAACCTGGGTCCTTTGCAACCATGCGCTCTTAACTGCCTTGATCCTCTATGGCAGCTTGTGTGTGGGCTACTTGATCAGACTAAATAAGTAGATACCCCCATCTAGTGGTTTTGACAGTATTCTCATGGGTTCTTGGGTCTCTTCTGCCTGAAGATTATGTTGTCACTGTTAGCTTGTTTTCTAGAGACAGAGAGCATGTCAGGAAGCCTAAACACCACTTTGGTATTTTCCTCGGGTGAATTTTAACAAATTAGCCCTTCCTAATAGCATCCTCCGAAAGGGCTGGACATGAAGCTTGTGCAAATCAATGTTATATAGCTCCTTGCCAATTACTGTTTAGCCTACCCGAAAATATTCCTCCTACTCGTGATAATAACATCGTAAAAAGAACACAATGTATATAGCAATTTTATTTTGAAGAGTGAATTAAGAAATCTATCAAAACACTAACAGACTGGGAGATGCATACTAATAACACTTTACTTCTATGGTTGTATCCACCAAGGGAATTGGGCATGTTTTATATAAAACACAGGATTAAAACAGCAATTAAAATGCTATAAACCCAGAGAAAGGAAGCAGAATAATGTAACCAAACAACTGTGTTATGTGAAACTCTTTAGAGGAAAAAGCTAATCAAAAGCACCATTGTATTTAAAGAATCTAAATGGAGAACTATCCACAAAGATTCTGTTTAGATAACCTCACAACTGATTCCCTAGTACTCTTGCTCTGGTCATTTTTGGAAATCATATCTACGCAAGCCACACTCAGTGGACTTGGAAGGTTGTACTTGAATACATATATATGTACCTGAATATATATGTGTGTGTGTGTGTGTGTGTGTGTGAGTGTGTGTGTGTATGTGTGTATGTGCAAAAATAATAAGCAAAGAAAAACAGGCCATCAATCTGAGAAGTGAAGGGGGGTAAGGGAGGGAGTTTAGAGGAGGAGAAATGGAAGGGAATGGAGGAAGCAAAGAGAAAGGGGAATGAGGTAGTTATATTTTAATGTTAAAATTTTAATTAAAAATAGGGGGAAATTCAGATTCCACACAGATATCCACTAATTTGAGTTAGTCTCTTCACTATTCCTCCCATTCACAGGTGGAAGATGGCCAGATTAGCACACTTGGAATTCTAGTGGCTAGAACTCTGTCAAAAAGAGGGAAAATGACACCATGTCCTGGTATTTGAATCTCCTTTGTCCCTGACCAAATTAATTTTGAGACTTGTTGCTAAATTACTGAGTGTGGCTGTCTTCTCTGTGAGGAACTGTTAATATGTTAACATGTTATGTTAATATGAAGCATCATGCCTTTGCGAACAGTCACGGTGACAAAACACGGTGACAGCCTGATAAAGGTGATCATAAGGAAGCTGTTGGTATTCTCCCGTGTGGTGGTGGTGGGGGTGGAGGTGGTCGTCACATGCACACCTGACATTCTTGCTAAGATTCCCTTTTGGGCCCAGCTATGCACGGTCTTGGACTGTGTTAGAAGACAGGAGAGATAGAAGGTTGAATGTGGGGTGAGACTTTTCCATGATGAAGCTGCCGCAAGTCACCCATGCCCCTGCGAGAAATCCGAGTGAATTTCCTGGTTCTAAGTGGGGCTTGGTCTGTTGGTGCACTATCTGCAGTGAAGAAATCTTTTTTTGTCTCCGCAGGAAAAGTCCTTCAAGGCCAGTGTATTAGTGTTGAGAGGGGCTGGAGTTTCTGAGGGATGGATAGGGTCTCCCAAAATCCATTGCATGAAGGGATTTGTGCCCCCCCCCCCAATTTGTGTGGAAGTTCTTGCTTCCCTAGCACTTGGGGTAAACCTCCAGGAAAGTAGGCTACTGTAAGGGAAGCTTGGGTTCCCCACCGTGCTCTTATTTCCCCTCCGGGACACTGGGTCTTCTATACCTACTCTTTGCCTTCTGTTTTCCATTTTGATACTTTTCACCTTGACTTTCAGAACAATGAGCCCTCCTTCCCCCCACTTCTTTTGTTAAGTATACAGCTTTAGGCATTTTTGTTCAGGTTCTAGCAACAGAAAGTAGACCAAGGCATTTGTTACATTGTATAAAAAATAATCTTCAGAAATCCATGGAAACAACATCTCTAAATAAGGTCCTTAAGGGTTAATAACATTAAAGATGGGCTATTGTTCCAATATTCTAACATAAAAATATTGATGATAAGATTAAATTCCAATGATCATACCCTAAAGTGCTTGCAAAATTGATAATTTACAGACTAATTGTTCAAATCCTTAGGTGTTGGAGTCCTTCCTAAATAGGGATCTCAGAGGTGACAGAGAAGCTGTAGCTAGAGGCCATCAACTTATTAGACAAGCAATGCAATTATAATGCTGGTGTAACTGGTCATAGAAAGAGATGGAGTAGACAACAAGTTTATTATTAAAAGTCTCACTTTCTGGTTCTTGAAAAAAGGCAATTAATTTTTATCTATTTGAGTGTGTCATGGATTGTAAAGGTATAAATTGTTGGTGTTACCCCTAACTACTTTGAGAAGATAGTGTAGGTACTGAAGCAGCAGACACCCACTGGGCTAGCCCCCCATTTTCAAAAGGAAATATCTGATCTTTCTAGTTGAAAAGAAAGAAAATAAACAAACAGAATGGAAAACAAGTCATAGTAAGTGAGGGCCAATTCTTTCTTGAATCTGTGCCTAAAAACTGCAGCATGGGTTTAGGAGTGGCTGCATGTAGCTCTAAAAGAGAAAAAAAAAAGTCACAAGAGGAACAGGGCTGAAAGCCTTTTGGAATAATTATCCCCATCTGACCATGAAATTAAATTGTGCTAGAACAGGCTGTTTCTGAACACATCTGCAGCAGAATCTACTTTAGTGGATGCTTGACGACTCTGGCAAATGGGAAACCCAGAGCATTGTGGGTACAGAACCATGGACCCTCTTTCTTTTGTAAAAGCTAAATCATAGAGATGGGTTTAGTTATCATGGTCCTTATATGATTTTTTTCCCCTTTACCATCCAGTATGCAAGGGAAATGAAAAGGTGCTTAAACCTTCCTAAGATGAACTCTTTCACAGAGAGCTCATGTCCCTGGTGCCTCTTCTTTGTCATGTGGGGACTTAATGGGAGGCATCTTCTCTTAGGTTGAGAAGCTGGAGTTCTATTTCTGGCTGTGGCTCATCTCTACCAAACTCAGCTTGACCCTTAACTAGCAATTCCTGCAATTTAATTAGCGCCTGGATTCCACATCCTTCACAGCCTCATCCCCAGTGGCTTTCTCTCCTCTGATCTGGTCAAGCTGAGTTTCTTTTAGTTCCCCAACACCATGTTCTCTGTATTTGGCTAGACCATTTTCTCTGTTTTCCCAAATTCTTCCCTCTTCCTTCATCTAAAGATGAAAGTCCTGTAACTCAGCCGCTGCACTAGTTACTGTCCTCCGTGGTCTTTAACCTCTGCATGGCTACCTTTTTTTCTAACTGGTAAGGGGAATGTTGCTGGCATATATGCACAGCTTTCTAGTAAATATGTACATAGCTTATTCCTCCTTGTTTAGGAGTAGGCAAATACACCTTCCTGTAAACACGGTCTTGCCTTCTCTAGTGTTGGACCCTGTAGTTTTTCCCCTCCTTCCCCCAGTCCTTCCAGTTTCACTTATTCGTGTTTGAACCATGCTCAGAAGATGGAATCTATACCACATATCCATTTACAATTCAGACACATTCATACCCTTTTACTATTGTTATATCGACCATTAATTTATACTTTAACATTTTGTGGTACAAGGTATAAATACAAATTGTACTTGTTCTGGGGAGTGCATGATAAAAGAACCATACCCTGTATAGCTGGATCAGATTTTAATTTCCTTGACAGTAATTTGAGGGACTGTTGAGTTAGGTTAATCAAAAAACCAGGTTGCGGAAGCCCATCAGGCTCCTTTCCACATAGTACTGGCATTAGTCACAAGCTTGTATTAGTCACAAGTCATTGCATTTGATGTTTGGTGATAATTATTTTTGTACAATATTTAAAATTTATACCCTCATGACTATTGTGAGGTATTGCATCCAATTTGGGTAAATAAGGTCTGAAAACTGGAGTTGCTAAATGACATACCCTAAGCACAAATTCAGCATCTCCAGTACCAAACTATAGAGCTGTGCATTGTCTAGTCATGGCTATACTTTCTGAGAGATTCTCTATTAGCTGACTTTGTGGTCCATGATACAGAGTGCATTTTTATGAGCAAAAATGGCTATGATAGCCCTGGAGATAAAATTTTATGGGACTACATCATACATGCAGTCCATTAGTGATCAGGTCATTGTTATGAGTCATAGACCTTTCAGGCTAATTTGGAAGAGATGAGAAACGCTCTGCAAGGCTGCTCTGACTTTATCATCTCTAGATGATCATTTCTAGAACAATGACATTCATTTCCGGAAATCCTCACTCCAGGAGCATCGGGGCCCAATCTGCCCAGGTCAGTGTTCTTGCTCTGGGGCTGTGCTCCTTCTTCACGAGTGAAAAGCCTTAAGTCTATGCTGCCCAGCATGGTGGTAGACAGTGTGTGGCCTCTTAAAGACTCAACACGTGGCACAGTGGAATAGAATTTTAATTCCACTATGCTATATATGAGCATCTAGGTCTAGATCTTCTCCTTGGTTGCCTGTCTTTCTTAGCCGATTAGAATTTGACCACCTCTTCACTTCCTACTTTTTTCTGATCTTATTCCTTATAAAAATAAAAATATTTTAAATTTTATTAACTTTATTTAAGTATTTAATAATCTCCCTTTTATTGTTCCTGACATTATTAGTGAAACATTGATGAGAAAGTGGGAGAAGATTTTGGACCCATTTCATCACAATTATTCTTAAAGTGTGATCTTCGCCTCGTTGGTGTCAACCTTTCCTTGCCCATTTTCTCCTCCTACACTATCATTGACCTCTGGAAGTCTTATTCTCCTGGAAGTCCTTGAGTGGAGGTGGTCATCGTCCTTGTTGTGTGGGAGGTCACTATGCTGTCTTGACTTTTGTCTTGCAGGCTCTCAGGAGAAAACATTTCTTTACCCCACATTGGTGAATGCCATGTGGAAGACAGCCCAGAATCCCTCCCTTCTTTTCAGAAATGTCCACACGCGAATGCCACTCTACCACCTCTTTCAATGATACATTGAACTCATAGGCATCCTTTTTATTCCGAAATTCTTCACTGTCCAACATTTTATTACTATTGCCGTAAATTGTTTTATATGCTTGTAACAGGATACCCGAGACTGATAAATTATAAAGAATAGGAAAAACCCAAGGGTTGACTCTACTTTATAACAAGAACATCTTTGTGAAGGTAGAACCACGCCTCCCTCCTTCACAGTTTCTACCTCATCTCAATACCAATTCAGAGGGGATCACATTTAACATGAATTTAGAGAGAACAAGCCATATCCAAACTGTGGTCATAGTCGATTTATTTCATCTTGCAATTTATGCCACTCCACTTGAGCTAGCTATCCTCAAACTAGACAGAAAAGTCCACTCAAGAAATCCAGATGCTACAAGTATCCCATTCTCTGGTTCAGATCTTCTATGAGCAACACCCTCATTGTTATTCAAGCACAGTTCCTGATACTTTTGCTTGACTCGTAGAGCTTCCCAGAACTCATTGTTCAGTTTCCGTCTCCATATCTTGCCCCTCCTTTGCAGCCTAGAGTCTGCTCTCTATCATTTAAGTTGTTCATTGACTAATGATTTCAATTCCTTCCCTTTGCTGAACCCCGCCTTTCACTTGGCTGACCTCCAGCCCAAAGCAATTGATTTGCCTTGTTCCCTCTTACAGAGCTATAATGTACTGCTGGAAAACCGATCCCATCAACTGAGGGTGGCCACAAACCTGTGGCTACTTAAGTTCCCAAACAATCAAAACCGCTAGCACTGCTGGTTTCCCCAGTCTCCAGTTCTCTTCTCCAGGAAGTCTCCTCTCTCCTGGAGGATCTCCTCTTGCTCAGTTTCCCAGTAGCTGTGAGATCATGATGACTCATGATGACTAACTCTGTCCCTCTGGTTCAAATCCCTCTCCTTAGGCACCTTGATTTTCCCCATATACCCTTCAAAAACATATCTACTTGGTTTGAATGAGAAACGTCCCCCAGAAGCTCATGGATTTGGATATTTTGTCCCCGTTTGGTGGTGGAGAGAGTATGAAACTTTTAAAATATCGAGCCTTACTGCAGGAAGTATGTCACTAGGGATGGGCTTTGAGAGTTGATAGGCACACCCCCACTTCCGGTTTGTTCTTTCTGCTCCTTGCGTGTGCCGCTGAGCTACAGCCTCTCAGCTTCCTGCTCCTGCTGCTACGTCTGCCGTCCATGAGAAACTTTTACCCCTCAAGAAACTTAAGCCAAAATAAACACTTTCATCTCAAAGTTTCTTTTGGTTATCGTCTTTGATCACGGCAGCAGAAAAGTAACAGATATAATGTCCCCAACCGTTTCCAGTCTCTTCTGCCACCAGAGGCTTCCTGTGTGTGCCCAGCCTTGGTAGATTATGAATCTGACCGTTTGCTCACGGGGTTATTCCTGCAGTCACAAGGGTCATCTCTATTCATTACTCATCGTCCCTCTAATTTCCGCCTACATTTTCCCCAGTGTGCTCCATCTTTCTGTCCTAACCAGTTCAGTCCACGTTTATTTGATCTGAACTCTGGTGCCATTAGCTTACTCTCTCTCATTTCTATGTACTGAACTATCTTTAAGGAATTTGCTTCTTAGAAACAAAAACTACATATCCTGAACTGACCATCCTTAGTGATTCCCTTCCCTTTCAGGATCAAGCTCACATTCTAATCACTTTGGCCTCTGGAGGAGGTAACTCTTGGTCTCAAGGCTTGTACCTCACTGTGTCCTTTACCTCCTCAAATGACAATCAGGGCACACTCAGCCTCTATCATCTCCTCATTTGTGACAAGGCTATTTTTCTTTCTTTGTCTTGTGCTGTTCATGATGCCAGGAGTATTTTTATCCTCTATTTTTTTTCCCAGTGGGTACTTATTAGCACCTACTTATTAAAATTAGCAGAGCCAGACAAATCTGTTTTGAGAATCATTCTGTAAAATCACTGACTGGTGCTTTCCAAAATGTCAGGAATGAAAGACAGGGAGAGAAGCCTGTTTTAGATGGAAGAAATGTGAGGACTGAATGCAGTAAATGGGTATAGGCTGGACAGCGTCCTACACAAGCGAAGATGCTGCAGGAGTTGTGTGACTGAGGAACACAGAATGATAGGTGGAGCAGGTCACGATGGATTTGGATCAGTGTTAATTTCTTGGAATCCTGTCACATTGGAGCACAGCACTTTTCCTAAGAATACCCATCAAGTATTAAAGGATTAAGGTTCATGACATCTCAAATCTATGGCATGGCAAAATAAATTTTATGTACATGAATGTTTGTGTATATACAGTTATATGATGCTAAATATGTCTATACTATGTTAATGTATACATATATGTGAATACATAAATATGAAGGGAGTATGAGAGCCGGAGCAAGAACAAAGAAGAGAGAAAAAGAGTAATAATCAGGGTTAATTTTGTCGAATGTGAGGGAAAAGACATAAAAGATCCATCTATTCTGGTGACTTTTCTATGAGGCTAAAATTATTTTTATAAAAATTAAAAGAGGAGTTCTAGGATTCTTTGATTCCAGCTTTGTAATGTTGGCTGAGTAGATGTGAGGGATTCTGTTCTCAGCATTATTTTTAGCATATACGTGCTAACATTGAAGGTGCTATAGAATTCCTACAGTATAAATATTTTATTGAAAGAGTTTCTGGGTGATGCACTTCCGTCAGCACTTCTCGACCCTGGGAAGAAATACTACAGTGGGCAGAGGGTGGGCCTTGGCACTTGTGTTAGTTGTCCAAGGTTCCATCCCTAGCACCATCAACAGAATTATGATAAAGAATAATTTTGAATAAGTCACAAGATAGACTCCAGAAATGTTGGAGCTCCAGATGACTATCTATTCTGAGATGTGGCCTTTGGTGTCTTTTTCTCTCTCTCAATGCTCTGCTTCCATCCCTCACTGCAGGACCAGTGTGGTGAACACACAAACAAATCGTGACTGCACAATCATGAGTCCCAAACTGTGCTCTAAAAACAAAGCAGAAACCTAATGTGGGGAGAAAGGATTAAATATTTCTGTTCTCTGAAAAGAGCCGTTTTGTATTTTGCTTTTTATTAAATTCATTTAGTTTAAGAAATGCTTCTGGACAAAAGCCAGAAAATTATGCTGTAAACATGAAGATAAAGAAAAGAAAGCTTGTCCCCAAGAGGTCTGGCTGGAGATGTCTGAGGGATAAAAATCATCCAGACAAAGCCCTCTTGAGAGATGTCTTAGATTATTTGATTGCCCATATATCTAAAGAGGCTGATCTTGCTTTTTTTTTTTTTTTTGAGAAAGAACTATCCACAAAATTTTAAAGTTTGAAAAGTCTTGACAATTCTCCAGTTCTCCTTTTTTCTTATTTTCATCAGTTTCTCAGTAAAATGGCAAACCTGGTCTTTTCTCTATAAGGACATGATTCTGTAATTCACCAACTATATTGCATAATCCTCTATGCTAAATCTCAAAGTCCTAAATCCAGAATTCTCTATAGCAGCAGTGTGTTGTTGTAGGGGCTTTGAGGGCAAGAGTCTTCCTGGTTTAACCTTGGCTGGGTATCAGGCACAGACTGATTTTTAACAAATACGTTGTGTAGCTGTACATCATGGCATTCCATCTTGCCTTACCTGAATATGTTATTCTCCCTATAAGTTGATTGCAAATGTTAGTTTAATGTTGGACTTGTCTTCATTTGTAAAATTGGAGTCTATATTACTTTTTTTCATCAGATTTGTTGTTTTTGCAGTCCCTATTAAGTATGTTTCCCAGAACTCAGAGCCCTTTTCTCTCTTGCCTTGATTAGAATATTGCAGTAATCCCGCCACTAGTCTGAGACAATTCCAAACTCCAATCCAAGACAGGAGGAGCTTTTTCGAAGCACCAATATATTATGTACTTCAATCCAGAAGATGCTTGAAGAGACACTTTCTCTTTCTTCCCTCACAGATGAGGAAATTGATAGCCTAGAAACTGATAGCATAGCTCAGGGGCATATAACTGAAAGTTGAAGGATGGAGAACTCAGAATTATTAGTGCAACAATTCCATTGTTATTTTTATGTATACTTGTGTTCTTTCTTTCTTTTAAAACATTAACTTTAATTCTTAATTATGTGTTTATATGTGCACATGAGATGAAGGTCCCCACTGGAGACCAAAGATGACAAATTCTTTTGGAGCTGGAGTTAGGGCCAATTATGAGTCACCTGACACTTGTACTGGGAGCCTCACTCAGGTTCTTTGCAAAAACAGAATGCAGTCATAACCTCTAGTCATCTCTCCAGTATAAGCCGTGTTCTTTCTTTAAGTATCTCCCACCTGTCTCCATAAACAGGTATTTGACGCCAAGCAAAAGCTGCAGTGAGTGTGAGAATTGCTGACTGCCTTTCAGTTTTCTTCTTAATATTTTCCCAGTTTTGGGGTCTCCAATGATATTATATGGTGTTAGGGAATTTCTAATTAAAGGTGTAGTATATATCTTCTGATCATATCAGGACATAGAGTTTAGTAGTTTCAGTCAAGTAAGAGTCACTGTTGTCCATTAATTTTCTAAATTTTCAAAGGAAGTGGGTTCCATCAATGGGCTTCTAGGTTTCATCTTCATTTGTTTCCTCCACAAGTAAAATAACATCCAGGCATTGGAAAGGATATGAAAGTCTGTGATCTCTGAAATGGGTTGTTTAGGGTTTTAACAAGTAATTATGGCCAAGCCATTAGGTTCTGCCCAATAACTTAACTACACTTCCCTGCTCATAGTGGGAAGGCAGTTTAGTTGCTCCAGTGGATGTTAAAAGACACTTCTGGTAGTGGAGAGGGTGCTGAACAGGCTTTCCCCTGTAATCAGATTGATGACCACTCTAATTGTTATCACTGAACCTTCATCCAGCAACTGATGGAAGCAGATGCAGAGATTCACAGCTAACTACTGGGCCAAGCTCCCGGAGTCCAGTTGAAGAGAGGGATGATGGATTATGTGAGCAAAGGGGTCAAGATCATGATAGGGAAACCCACAGAAACAGCTGCCCCGAGCTAGTGGGAGCTCATTGAGTCTGGACTGATAGCTGGGGAACTTGCATTGGATCGAACTATACCCTCTGAATGTGGGTGACAGTTCTGTGACTTGGGCAGTCTGTGGGGACACTGTCAATGAGACCAGGATTTATCGCTAGTGTATGAGCTGGCTTTTTGGAACCCATTCTCTATGGAGGGTTACCTTGCTCAGCCTTGATACAGGGGAGGAGGGGCTTGATCCTGCCTCCACTTGATATGCCAGACTTTGATCACTCCCCAGGGGAGGGAGGCCTTACCCTTTCTGAGGAGTAAATGGAGGGTTGGGTTGGGGAAGAGGGGAGAGTGGAAGGAGGTGAGGGAGAGGGAACTGTGGTTGGTATGTAAAATTACAAACACTGTTAAATAAAAAAGACATTTCTTCAAAAAAGAGAAGAAACAACGACTGACCCCTGATGTGGGAGTGTCATATATCAATCTGTTGATTTCATTGGTTAAGTAATAAACCAACTGCTTGGCCTCATAGCTTAGAACATAGGTGGGTGGAATAAACAGAATAGGATGCTGGGCAGAAGAGGAAGTGAGGTCAGACTCTGCTCTGCTCCCGGACAGCATGGATGGAGGCTAGAATCTTCCCGGTAAGCGCACCTTGGGGTGTTTACACAGATGATTAGAAATGGGCTAGTCCAGGTGTGAGAATTAGCCTGTAAGGGCTAGAGTTCATGGGCCAAGCAGTTCTTAAATGAATACAGTTTGTGTGTTGTTATTTCGGGCGTGAGCTAGCCAAGCGTCCGGGGTGTTGGGGACGCAGCCCCACCGCTCCTACTTCAACAGACCCCTAATTTTATGCTATCTCCACAGATTGTACCCCAGCAGATGGTATAATAATTAAGTAGTCAATGTATAGAGAATAAGATACTTTCCAGTGCTCAACTCTGTACTACACCCGACCTCAGAGATCATCATGGGAGAGGGGCAAACCTTTGTCAGAGCCAGAGGGAGTGGATATCCACAGGGGGAAACTATTGTTGGATAGGACAGAGTTGATGCATTCATGAACTTATAAAATCTATGACTATATGCATAAGATCTATACAAGATCAAGACAGCTGAAATCCCAGCATGAAAGAAGGAGGGGCTCCTGAAGCTCCACCCCTAGCTGAAGAGCTGTTGGGAATTGATGGTTACTGGAGGGGAGGAGGGACGTTTTCTTCAGGGATGTGGGCCCTGAGAGATTACCAATGTTCCTGTGGATAGTCCTACACTCATAAGCACACATGCTATGCTCTGTGGAGCTGGTGTGTTTTTAAAAAGGGAGATAAGATGTGGAAAGGAAATCATAGTGGGGAGGAGGGATAGGAAAGGGATTAGAAGGGAAGGACTAGATGTAGATTTGACTAAAGAATTCTATTTATTTATGAAATTCTCAGCAAAATATAGTAAAGAATGAGAACAGGTGTCATGATGAAAAGAAAAGGAATGAAGTCTGACACTTTGATGTCGTGAACCATATGAGAACCTCCTGTAACTCACTCACATGGACTATAATTTGAAAATCTTATAATTGTTTAAAAAAACAAATTTGTCATTTAAACTACGATTTTGAGGATAACTTTAGATCATGTATGGCAATCCTTTTAGTATTATTCTTTTTGCTCCAGGACTGCTTTGGCTATCTGGAGTCTTTTGTGATTCCATATCAATTTTAAGATATTTGTCTTTCCTGTTTCTGTGAAGAAACCTTTCTGGTTCAGAATTTTTCTGGTTCATTTTGTAACACTGGTGTTACCTTATTATAAAACTAGGGCAAGCTAGAACACACAGAAATCAAATTACAGATCAATGTGCATTTTAAATATAGACTCAAATTCTTTAGCAAAATATTGACAAGTAGAACTAAGTAGCACAAAAAATGCATCATAATCAGTAGAGTTTATTCTAGAGATGTAAGATTGTTTTATATTTGAATATTAATATAATCAGTTGAATAGTCTAAGGATAGGGAATCATAAAATCATATCAATTGCATGAGAAAAATAATCTGTAAAAGCCAACATCTATCCTTAATAGGGAAGGAAAAGCCAGCAACATTAGAGTAGAAGACACTTCTGCAACTTGATCTGAGCATCTACAAACCTATCTACTGGGTCCCTATTTGTAGGCAACACATTCATTTTCTAAGTGAAATGTCTCACTGAGCCTAAAACGAATACTAAAGCACAATCTTTCTTGCGTTCTGAGGTCAGTTCTCCTGGCTGCAGAGCAGAGGGAAGTAGCGTTCCCACTGGGCAACAATGAATACCGGACGCTGAAGCCAGCCTCTCACAACCATTCACATGGGGCGAAGCACCTAGGTGTGTGTCCACAGTGACAACCTGAAAGCCTTTAGGTCTTCATGGTCCTAGTAAGAACAGTGTTCTCAGCAATGTGGGAGGCTGACGACGGCACGGCATTAGAAGACATGCATGGGAAGGATGGCAATTTCCCCCAAATCGGCATATGGGTTTAAACATGTCTGCAGATATCCCTGCAAAACTGTTTGTGGCTGAGGCAGGATCACCCTAACATTTAGAAGGACAGGCAAAGTAAGGAGACTAGCTGGGCACTGTTTTAAGAGAGAACAGCCGGTCCAGTCTGCTGACTCGGTTTCTGGGCTTAGCATTAGTAATCATTTGGGTAGCACTAGAAAGAGTCATTGGAGGTGCAGCACACGGAACCATACACTCAGGCCCAGTGAGTACTGAGAAAAGAAACAAAAGAAATGCAGTGAATTAAATTAAAATCCACTCCAGGCTATACATCACATTTTAACATTTACAAATAAACAGATGTGAAGTGCACCTGAGTTTTGAATGTGAACACGATGTTCTCAAAATTATAATGAACAAAGGAGATTTTTTTCTTGGATTTAGAAGTAGGAAAACTTTGATTCTTAAATTTGATGCCAAAGATGTGAACCACAAAGGAAGATTAATAAAGTAATTTGCATAAAACTACAAATTTTACTCTCCAAAGGACCCACAATGTAGGAGACTACTTATGATGGGCTGTTGGGTGGCTCAGCGATACTGACTAAGTCTGATCATCCTAGTTCTGTTCCCAGGGTCCACACAGTGGACCAAACTGATTGCTTCAAGCTGTCACCTCACCTCCACCAGCACGCAGTGGAGCTCAAATCAATCAATGAATATAAAATTTAAAATAAAGTATTTACAAACTAAATATCTGGCTAAGGACTAATATCTAAAATATACGTAATAAAAATAATATAGATAGAATTAGCAAAAACGAAAAGACTTTCAACCTGTAAGTATATAAAAATGCCAAATAAGTATGAGAAAAGGTGTCCTTCACCATTAACCTGTTAGAGAAACATAAACCAAACTCACTTGACCCTCGAAAGATCAGACTGTTGACATGTGCCGTGACTTGGTTGGATTTCTAGAGAACTATGCCTGGTGAAAAGAAATATATCAGGTCTCTATCACCATGCACAAAACTCAAGTCCAAACGGATTAAAGACCTCAATATCCGTCTGAACACACTGAACCTGATAGAAAAGAAAGTGGGAAGTGCTCTACAACACATGGGCACAGGAGACCACTTCCTACATATAACCCCAGCAGCACAGACATTAAGGGCCTCATTGAATAAATGGGACCTCCTGAGACTGAGAAGCTTCTGTAAAGCAAAGGACACTGTCATTAAGACACAAAGGCAACCCACTGACTGGGAGGAGATCTTCACCAACCCCGCAACTGACAAAGGTCTGATCTCCAAAATATATAAAGAACTCAAGAAACTAGACCGTAAAAGGCTAATCAACCCAATTAAAAAATGGGGCACTGAGCTGAACAGAGAATTCTCAACAGAAGAAGTTCAAATGGCCAAAAGACACTTAAGGTCATGCTCAACTTCCTTAGCGATCAGGGAAATGCAAATCAAGACAACTTTAAGATACCATCTTACACCTGTCAGAATGGCTAAAATCAAAAACACCAATGATAGCCTTTGCTGGAGAGGTTGTGGAGAAAGGGGTACACTCATCCATTGCTGGTGGGAATGCAAATTTGTGCAACCACTCTGGAAAGCAGTGTGGCGGTTTCTCAGGAAATTCGGGATCAATCTACCCCTGGACCCAGCAATACCACTCTTGGGAATATACCCAAGAGAGGCCCTATCATACAACAAAAGTATATACTCAACTATGTTCATAGCAGCATTGTTTGTAATAGCCAGAACCTGGAAACAACGTAGATGCCCTTCAATGGAAGAATGCATGAAGGAAGTATGGAATATATACATATTAGAGTACTACTCAGCAGTAAAAAACAAGGACTTCTTGAAGTTTGCATACAAATGGATGGAAATAGAAAATACTATCCTGAGTGAGTTAAGCCAGACCCAAAAAGAGGAACATGGGATGTACTCACTCATATTTGGTTTCTAGCCATAAATAAAGGACATTGAGCCTATAATTTGTGATCCCAGAGAAGCTAAATAAGAAGGTGAACCCAAAGAAAAACATATAGGCATCCTCCTGAATATTAACCTTCATCAGGCGATGAAAGGAGACAGAGACCCACACTGGAGCACGGGACTGAAATCTCAAGGTCCAAATCAGGAGCAGAAGGAGAGAGAGCACGAGCAAGGAACTCAGGACCACAAGGGGTGCACCCACACACTGAGACAATGGGGATGTTCTATCAGGAACTCACCAAGGCCAGCTGGCCGGGGTCTGAAAAAGCCTGGGATAAAACCAGACTCGCTGAACATAGAGGACAATGAGGACTACTGAGAACTCAAGAATGGGTTTTTGATCCTACTGCACGTACTGGCTTTGGGGGAGCCTAGGCAGTTTGGATGCTCCCTTACTAGACCTGGTTGGAGGTGGGTGGTCCTTGGACTTCCCACAGGGCGGGGAACCCTGATTGCTCTTTGAGCTGATGAGGGAGGAGGACTTGATCGGGGGAGGGGGAGGGAAATGGGAGGCAGTGGCGGGGAGGAGGCAGAAATCTTTAATAAATAAATAAATAAATTTAATAATAAAAAAAGAGAAATACATCAAGTCTCAAAAGTTATAAGCGATGTGCCTTTATTTGTACACCGAGCCTGTGGTGTGCACATGCATACATGTTCACCTGCATGCACAAGAGCCTGTGGGTGTGAATGTATGTGTATGCACTGTTTGTGGCCGCCAAAGGCTAGTAAGGGCTATCTCCCTCAATATCTGTCCACATTTTGTTTTGGGCCAGGGTTTCTCACTGATATGGAACTCACCTTTTTTTGGCTGGACTGACTGCCCAGTCAGCCCCAGTGATCTTCCTGTGTCTGTCTCCACGAGTTCAAATTCCAGGCATTATGGCAAGCATGCAGCTCTTTAGACAACTGCTGGGGATAGCTGGGAATACGAACTCAGTTTCTTATGTTTGAGCAGCAAGCGCTTCACAGGCAGAGCCATGTCTCCAGCCACTTAATGTTGCGTTTTGTGTGGAGAATGGATTCGTTGCTGCCACAACTGAAGCTGTGAGTGACAAGTGGGGACTGAGAGTGGCTGCAAAGGACAACAGAGGACTCTCCTGTTCAGATATCATGGCCAAGCTTTTCAAGATTTGGCCACCGGGACCAACAGAATCAAAGGAACGAGAATTTCTCACTATTATTTCTTACAGCGGCACGTCAATTTGCAACTTTCTTCAAATGAAAAGTGGAGTTAAAAATACAATAGACAAAAATGACAGTTGGAGGAACCAACGGATGTCTACTTTAAGAGATTTTGCTCTATATTCAGCTTAAATGTTCTCCAACTATAAAATTCATTATTATTTGGCACAACGTGAGGGTGAGGCTGAAATTACTTTTACAAGTGAATTAAAATATCTGGTTTCATTCCAGAGAGCACCTTCAGGAGCCATTATAGAAGCGCTACTTTGGAAAATTTGAGCATAAAGTTCTTAAGTGAATTAAATGAATTTTACATCCCTTTCTTTTCTTGGCAACACGTTTGGCTATAATTTTTTAAATAACTGCAAAACAGCAAAGCCTACAATTAAGTCACCAGGCATTGAGTTCTTCACATAAGGCAGAGCTCTTTCCCTCCCTCAGCCCTCGCAAGCTGAATTGCAGCCTTTGTGTGGGGCTGAATGCTGAGCATTCCCTTGGAGAGGACACAGTGCCTGGAGAACATACAGTGATTCCCCTTCATCTTCTTGGATATACAAGAAGAAAGAGCAGCGGTGGGGGTGCTCTTTGTTCTGTGCAGTGAGATTCCTTGGGTTCGAACAGTATGGCAGAATGCTCTCCAGTTTTCTAGCTTGGTTTGGAGGCGGGAAGCCTTTGGGGCGAGCAAAGATGATAAGTGGAGGAAACCCCAGCAGGTCATTGTCCAGAGCTACCAAGGGACGCCACAGCTCGCCAGCACGGAGGCCTCTGGGGAGCACAGGGCACAGATAGATGTCCTGTTTTCTTTTGCTTGTTGCCTAGAATCCTAGGGCTTTCTCAGAAGTCAAAGCATCTTGGCATCTTGGGTGCTGAGGTTGCTGAAGCCTGCATTCATGTCAGAATGAGTACACAGATTGGAGGTCCCTAGCACTGTAGTATGCCCAGATCTAAATGCATTTCCAAGTCTGACCTTGAACTTCATAGCACCTGATCAACTAAGCATGCAGATTGAGCTCCCACATCTGCCTTTCTAATCTGCTTCTCTATATTTCAATTTATTTTTTTGTTAAAAGTAATGGGCTTTTTTTTTTTAATTTTACAATGTCTAGATTTTTCTGTGTCATTAGAGAGGCCCATCTCTGCTTCATCTGGAAAAAACTGGTGGCCAGGTATCTTTACTAGCTTTGCTGGTTTGTTCTCTCCATGCCTACTGTAGGCTCTCCCTGTAAGACACAACCTCTAGGTTACCCTTGGAGCAAAGCCTTTGGTGGACTCCTGCTTTTGACAGAGTAGAAAAATAAGAAGATGGACCCTTCTGCTGTCGGGTAGCAGCCTTGGAGATGAAGCAGGCAAGGGTGATTAGTGTGAACTGTCCACTTGGCTGAATGATTGGGGGATGGGCCTTTAGACGGGAGTGTGGCTATTCCCTTGGTTTGGTTAACGGATGTAGGAAGACCCATCTTAGTTGTGGGTGGGGGCTCTTCCCTGGGCAGGGGCTCCTGAACTCTATGAAATGGAGCACGTGAGCTGAGGAGCCGCAGACGTGTATTGCTCTCTGTCCCTAACTGTGTACATCACATGACCAGCACTTCCAAGCTTCTGCTCCCCTGACTGTCCTTCCATTCTGAGCTGGAATTAACCCTCTATACTGGTTCTTTCTAACACAGGAACAGGAGCACCTACCGAGACACGTGTTCCAGAGCTCTCGGCTGACCCACTTCCTGTTTCTATGAACTCCATGTTTGCTTTCATAGGCAATTCTACCCTCCCTCTCTCCAAGCCCTCTAAGGCACTCTTGGTGGGGATGACTGCCCTCTCCTATTCTGTCCTTTCGCCTTTCAGAATCATCCACTTCACAGTTGCTGCCTAAGGTGCAGAGCCTGGGGATAATCGGACAACATCTGTAGGGATTCATTCTCATAGAAACAGACACCATCGCTCTTCCTGACCTAGGTGAGCAGGGCTCTCTGCAGCACCTGCTGGAGGCATAGAGTCAGCAGTAATTCAGGAATTTCTAGAGCCTCTCTTGATTCCACCAGAAGATAAGGACGAGGTTATTCTCAGTGTCCAGACTTAAGTCATTGTCCAAATGGAGATGTGCTTGCCTTGTATGAGAGAGGGGCTGAATTCAAACCCTCATCCTGCTGTGAAGGACAGTGAGGACTAACCATGGCCCCATAGATGTCCTATATGCAGTGACTTGCTCTTAAGAATGGAATGGGGCTAAAGGGTTGTTATGAGTCTCATCTGATACCACTACGCCACATGACCAGGTCACAAAAATTGCTGCTAATCCCACTGGTCATGGTTTGGGAGAAGCTAACTGAAATGCTCTGAAGATATTTAAGCAGCCATATAGCAAAGAGGTCAACAGTGTTCGGAGAGATGAGCTCTGTCAATAGCCTTCTAAGGAAGTCATCGAGAAATGGATTCTGTAATTCAGTCAAGCCTTTGAATGGTTGTAGTCCTAGGTTCTCAGCAATCTCGTGGCTCTTTCAGACAGAAACCACTCTGCTATGCTAATTCTGAAGAAATATTCGTTTTAAAAAACATACCAGCCAATTGTCAAAATTTAATATAATGTTTATAGATGCTGACGAGATATCATATTATAAAAATTAGCCTATTTATAGGTATGATTTCTGTACTTTTTCTCTTTTCTTGTCATAACTAAAATCTCCATATATCTTATGAGAGAAGTCAGGTATAGATTTTTCTCCAGTCATCAATATGAGATGGAAAAAAAGGAGTATATGTTTGCACCTATAAGGTGCTTGTATTCAACTTCTGTTCCCAGCCAGTCTTCACTGAGGAATAACAGTGGGGTTGGTAGGGAGGAGGTTCAGCCCCAAAGAGGCACCATTTGGATTTATCACATTACAAACTGACAGAGGCAACCCTTGGTGTTGTCCTGTTTCTTAGTAATGTCTCAGTATCACTAGCTGTGAAGTAGGCTGGCCTCACTCCTGACCCAAGGTCGATAAGCAGGAGTTGTGTGCAAACTTTAAGTATAGCACCTACAAATATATGAACACACACACACACACATTCAATTGCAGAAACGTGTCTTGCTAATTATAAGCTTAACTATGAGAAAAAAAAGGGTCCGTAATGTCTTTTAACTAGAAGAAAATATGTGACATTTCTGCTCCAGGAACATACATGACATCTGCTCCCTGACTGTTGGGGTGGTGTGGTAGCTTAGATTCCAGAGCTCATTTACTAGATACTCAAAGTCACAGCTAACATATGCACAGCCCTTTACAGTTTGTAAAGCACTTTCACACACACTAGGGGGTTTGTCATCCGCCTTGCAGACTTGTAAGGAAATGTTGACTTGTAAAGTTGACAGACAGGATTCTGGGTTTAGAACAGCTTCTGCCTCAGCACAGTGGGTGGCAGACCTGATACTCCAAAGAGGGCCTTGAACTCTGTGAATTCTGAGGTCTCCTCTAGGTCTCCCAACTGTCAGGCAGGTGAAGCTCTCAGCCACACACTGAGTTTGTAATGGTAAACACAAGTCATTATCATGAGCATTAAAGGAACAGAAGCAGTGCCATGGCTCTAGCCTCTTTCACTAGAGTGGAGCCAGCAGCTTCACAGAGCTGGTGGTAGAAAGCTGCTGGCCCTGCCCACCTCCTGGGGAGAATCATTTAGTCAAGGAAGAGCCAAAAGGAGCTCCAAAGTTCCTTAGCCGGATTGGTTTTGGAATATTCAGTGCTATGCACGAAATCATACAGAGTTGCTTGTCCACACAGGCTTCACGTTTGAGGACACATATTGAAATGCTTGTTGGGAAGTTTTTGGCAGAACAAGCCAATACTCCACAACATGGAAAGAGACGGGACTTCACACATCTCATAGATAAACATTTTCTCTTCCCCCCAAGTCAGGAACGAGTCTTGACAAGTCTATATTCCTCTTTCCTTTCTACACGCCAGCGAAATAACACCGACAACAATGCTTACGGTTCATGACAGGGAGCTTTCTAAAGTTTCCATCCGAGTAAGCATTTGTGCCATCAGATTAGTGGTAGGGTGCCTGTTAAGCAGGCATGAGAAGCCCCGACTTCCATCCCAAACACCCTAAAAGTGAAACAATATCATTTGCTTCTGAGGGGGACAAAAACCTCTCACTCTCCACAGAACTCCTGTATGTCTGTAGTGGAGACGCTCTCCTGAAACACAAACTAGAAGAGACAGTTAGGCAGGTTAAACCACCTGTGTTATGCTTATCATGGTGAATAACTCAGTAGCCTAGGATCCTTGCAGAGACAGCAGACTATCAATGAACAGCAAGTCCAAGAACACTGACACAATCGAAAGAGTAATTCTTATTTTGCGGAGCTGGGAAAATGGGAAACAGAAACTAATGAAGTAAAATTGCCTTCAGGTTTCTCTGGCTCTGCTGCTGTCTTCTCTGGGCAAAAGGTAACGATCTTCAGGGGAAGAGGATTAGCTTTCTGCCTTGGAACAGATAAAGACAGGGAGCCTCCACTACTCAACTCTACTACCTGACTCTCCTCTCCACCCATTTTTTATCTCAGCTCCACAATCTTCAATAATTTAGAGACAGATACTTTGGCCCCAATCCTACTCTTCACAGCTCTGGTATATCACACTATAGCAGAGCAAATCATAGGTTTATTTTGACAATAGCTGGAGACCTTACAAGAGAACCAACAGAGTCCATCACAGTAGAGCTAATTCTGCTACATTCTGCCAAAGAAAGAGGAGAGCACTTGAGAATGTCTCTGCCTCAGTCCTCTGGGTGAATTTACAGATACTTTGCAGGTCAGCAGTGCAGTTGGTGCCTTAGAGAGCCCTGGATGTGGAAGTTGGATGAGACTTCATGATTTTCAAGCTTCCTTACAGTGCCTGTGTTGTACCCAAGGTAGGAGATCATGGGGCGACACCTTGAAGGTTTGTGCTATGATGTCCTTGGAGGTGGATACTGCTTAATAATGTGAGGAGAAGTTAAACAGTGGAACTGATTAAGCAAGAGAAAGGAAAACAAGAGTCTTGAAGTCTTCTGAGAAGGAGTGAGAACACGGAGTTCCTAAATAAACATGATTTCCCAGCTGTGTCCAGTTCTCATGTTCCAATTTGTGCTTCCTTGAGGTACCTACAAGTTAGACTAAATCTCTAAGAATTACCCCAGGGAGCTCAGACATTGTAAACATTCGGCAGTGGATCCAGCAATCCTTTCCAGAAGCAGTAATTGAAATGTGCTTTATGAAGAGGTTAAGCACAGAGGTAGAAACTAGGAAAGAAACATAGATCTTCCTGGGAAGGGGAAATAGTATAGATTTCATGGATGAGCTAAAACTGGAGGACCAGGTGGGAAGGGTGAGGGAATATGGGGAGAGACAGCTGGAGTTGAGGGATATTTGAGGGGTGCTGTGGAAACAGTGCAGTGGAAACTTCCTAAAATATACGAAGATGATCATAAGGAAGTCTCCAACTAATGGGAAGTAGGGTCCCAACTGGCCATCTCTTATCACAAAATGAAACTTCCAATTCTGGGGCTGGGTTACATCCAGTTGAGTTATTGTCCAAAGGGGGTCCCATGGAAATCCTCAAACAACCCAGGTGATGTGGGATTCCCCTCTGTATGCTGTGACTACCATTAATGAACAGAGAAACTGCTATGGACCTATAGCAGGGCAGAACTTAGTTAGGCAGGGAAAACCAAACTGAATGCTGGGAAAAAGAAGGGCAGAGCAAGGAGAAGCCATGTAGCCCCACCAGAGACAGACACCAGAACTTTACCAGGTAAGCCACTGCCACTTTGTGATACACAGATTCATGGAGATGGGTTAAATTTATATGTAAGGATTAGTCAATAAGAAACTAGAGCTAATGGGCCAAGAAGTGTTTTAAATAATATAGTTTCTGTGTGATTATTTTGGGGCTGAGCAGCTGGGAACCAACAAGTGGCCCTCCTCCAACACCCAGGCTTTTGCTAGGAAAGTCAGTTGCTCTCCACAAATTGACAGCCAAGCCCCATTGCTGAAAACCCATACAACTCATTGACACAGAGAAGTTGAGCTGGAACCTACATAGAACTTACACACTTATGTTCTAGTGTCTTTGGTATGGAAATTACTCTGCAGACTACCAAGAGAAATGTACACAGCAACCCAGCCATCCAGTCTTTGATTTATACGCTGTTCTGCCTGGCAAAATATGAGAGGGCAATAGTGGCACAAAGCTTCTGGAATAACCAATGATGTCTAATTAGACTTGAGACCTGCTCCACGATATGGAACCTACACCAAACACTGCTTGGGTGACGAAGAACCAGAGACTAGATAGCCCAAAGACCTATGATAAAACCAAATGCTACTGGTCTTAAAAATGATAAAATGGTGTACTTCTAGTGGTACTCTGCTATACTCATAGATCAGTGTCTTATCCAGTCATCATCAGAGAGGCTTCCTCCTATAGTAGATAGGAACAAATACAGAGACCCACAGCCAGACATTAGAGAGAGGGAGGCAGATGCGGAAGCTTGGGATTCTCAGCTCTAAATGGGATGTCCCCGTCAAATCCCTCCCTTCAGAACTCAGAGAACCCCAAGGAAAAAGAGGAAGAAAAAGATATAAAGTCCAGAGGGGATGAGGGACATTTAGAGAATAAGGCCCTCTGTATCAATTGAGCCAGGCTCAGATGAACTCACAGAGAATAAAACAGCACAAGTTTCATCTGCACAAGGTCCTCTGTATAAATATATATATTTACACAGTAACACACACACACACACACACACACACACACACACACACACACACTAACAGATTCCAGTTTAGTGTTTTTATGGATTACTGAGCATGAGGATGAGTGGGTCTCTGATTCTTGTGTCATCTCCTGGGCTCTTTCCCTTCTGTTGGTTCTCCTTGAATAACTTGGAAGTGATGCTTTTTTGTTTTCCCTCAGCATATTTTATTTTGCTTTGCTTTGTTATTATCTCTTAGAAGCCTGTTCTCTTCTAATGAGAGACAGAAAGGGGGTGGATCTTGATGGGAGGGGATGGGAGCCCTGGGAGGAGGAGAAGGAAGGGAAGCTCTAACCAGGATATACTGTATGAGAAAAGGTTTTATTTTCAAAAATGGGAAAAAGAAGAGAGGAGAACAAACTTATGAAAACCAACAACAGATACTTGTCTTATCACCAATAAATAAGAATTAATTTTCTTATGAAAAAGGAAATGAGCTGTGTGTGGTAACAGGATCTATAACATTTTATATATAAATCTATATATTAAATAAATATATTAAATAGTTTATACTTTATAAATTAATGGTAGCCTTCCATCTATGAGTCCTCATAATATTTTAATATAATTTCTGAACCTAACTACTGTTACAAATTTCATTAACAATCTAAGTTGGTAGTACCTTTACAATGATTCCTAAGTTGAAATTAGCAAAACAAATTCTAAAAGTCACAGTGACCCAAGAAAACAGACTATTTTAGGACAAGTGTGAAAATGTTGATACCAACAGTGCATTTACTGATTTTGTTGAAGTAAGGAAAAGAAAGATATTTTTAAATAATATATAATAATATGTGAATTATGTCTGACTTATTACTTGGCAAGTACTTTGATCAGAAGACTAATGTTCAATCCTGTGCATTATTAATTAAGCTCAATATTGATTGATCTTTCCCTGACTTGATTCACTTGTAAACCATATAAATAATCCTTTCGTGAATTTTTATATTGAAGGCTTGGAGGCATTTTCAGCAAGGTCAGAGGATGAACGTAGTACAACATATTTAACTTAACAATTTGTAAACTATGTATGGCTTAAAATTATGTAGACATGATGGGGTTGTGAGGAGATTCAACAGTTAACAAATGCTTGCTCTTCTATCAGAGGGCCAGAGTCTATCCCAGGACCAACAATAGGAGACTCACAAAATTACTCTAACTCAGCTCAAAGGGATCTGAAGTCTGATATGCTGTGAGCAGCATCCCCCATTCTGGACCCCTGCTCCCACATATGTAATAAAAACAAATCTTTAAGACCTATTTAGAAATGATTGATTAGCCTCCCTCCCTGGGTATTGTCCTATAACCTAGAATGCCATAGAATTCTGTGTATGTGTAAGCATACATTTGTACTCACACCATGTCTTTGTCTGTTATCAATACACTAGCGGTGTGCTTCTCTATTTTATTAAATATTCATTTAGCACATTTATTAATAACAACTTGGCATATCAGCTTCATAAAGGATAATGTCATCCATGAGATGCAGCCATTGCACAATAACTGTTTTGAAGATCACACATCTGTAGTTCAAGCTGACTTCAGGGCGGTCTCCATGTTCTCCAGCCAGGATGTGTTCTATACACCCAGGCCACAGCATTCCGTCAAGGGAGGCTCAATACTCCATCACCACGTTGCCTCTGCATGGGCTTCCTCTGCACGCTGTCCATCTCAGCAATTCACAGAGACAGGCGCTGATACCTGATTGTTACTCTTAAATCCCCCATAAACAGCTTCAAAACAATATATGTTCCTGGAAATACTAAAACTTTGCATGGGTCTGTCTAAATGTGATTATTTATTTTTATTATTATTTTTTTTTCTGTTGTCTGATTGGCTTTATTTTAATGTTCTCTTTCCAGTTCAGATAAGGGATATTGATACTTTTCTGGGATATGCAAAAAAATTAAAATAAAATTGCCCTCTTTTTTTTAACACATAATTGAAAAAAATAAATTTGTGTGTTCACCTGCAGGCATAGACACAAAAACAAAATCAAATCACTAAAGCATATCAAACCCTAAGCATATCAGTTTTTGTAAAACCCATCGTATATTGGGTAACAGTACAAAAACCCCATAATTATTCACTTACACACTCCAAGCGAGTTTTAAAATGAGCTCACATAGCAATAATAAACTATCGCCGTAGCTTTTCTTTTTTGTTTGTTGGGTTAGCATACAAAGAATGGGGTTTGCTTGTCACAGTTTGTACATATCATTGTACTTTGCTCATCTTTGCCCTTGCAGTCCATCCCCACAACCCTTCTCATCCAGCTTGTCCCTTTACTTCCTCCAAATAAGAGTTCCTTTCTTTTTTCATTTTACATACACTTCGTGGTGCCATCTTATTCAGCAACCCCACCTCCTTTAAGACTTCTCACCTCTGTCACCCCAAAGTAAATAAAAAGGAAATAGATTACAATGTAAACATTGCCAGGCATTAACAAAGTTTGTATTTTCTCTTTTGTTAAATAATGCCATTCTCGTGTGGTTAAAAAAAAAAAGAGTAGATTTGACAGAATCATCTTTTGTATATTCATAAATAAAAAATGTCTCTTGATAGTCTCAAGAGCTTTAAACAGTATCTGACAGCAGCCACTTAATGTCTGTTTTAGGAGGAAAGCACTAACGTCCTCCTGCATTGTAAGGCTGCTTTTGTGGTAAAAGTGAGCAAGGTCACTACAATATTAAATTGTCCTCTTCTAATGATTGCGTAACAGAACAATAGATAATGATTTGTTTCTGTCTTGAAAATTCAAAAACAACAATTAATGTGTTTAATATTTATCAAAATAGTGTAAGTCAAATTTTATCTATTTTAAAAACTAAAAAAAAAATGGCTCATTCCTATCATTGGACTCTCCAAATCTGTAGGCTTCAAAGGACTTCATAATAAATGGAAATAAATACAGATTTTATCATTAGATATCTTGAAGTCACCACAAGGAACTGAACTTCACTCTGCCAGTGTTGAAGCTGTCTTCTGCAGACGTCGATGATGGAGAGGGTACTTAGTGGTTTCTGCAAAAGCTCTCTTTTCTTCCCCGTTTTTATTCTGTGATGTTTAGTCCTATGCTGCATACTGGAGCACAGGGGATTAAAAGGGCACATAATCTTTGCAGACCACTGGACCAACTCCCAGAACCTTCTATGTCATAAAACATGTAATGTATTGCTGAGAAGCTTGGTAAAGTACTGTTGACTTTACATTATTCATTGCCATAGCAACACCAGCAAAGAGTACACCGATGATGTCATGTAAATACGACCCCAGAGACCCAGAAAAATAGCGACACTTTACGGTGGGAGGTGAAGTTCTGTTAGTAGGGATTTGTTTTCACTTTTGAAAAATACTTTTTTTTTTTAAAATCAGTTTTTCAGAGGCCTTAAAAAACTCCACTTTGAGAAACACTATTAAGAGAGGCTTGGAAGAGTTGATGTTCAAGGGAAGCCTGAAAACACTAATGGAACATCTGCTAATTTTTTATTTTAATTTTTATTTTAATGAACAAAAAAAGTCAGCAATTGTCCCACCCAGAGGTGGACAGTTGGGAGAAAAAGTTAGCTCATGGGGATCCCTTGACCAATAATGCTCCAGCGAGCATGGAGTACTCTAAGCAGAATGTGAAAAAGAAACACATTCCCAGTTTCACTTTGGCTGCATCTTATCTTACATTTACATCTTATCTTAGATGTAAATCTAACACAAAATGTTGTTCATCTCTAAATGAATATAATGTTAAAAGAGTCAAGGATATATACACGATATCAATTTTCTTCCCCTGTGTAATTAAACAGCAAGTTGGATTCTATATTCCCTTTTATTTCAATTGTTTAATTTGAATTATCATCTACATTTGCTATTATAAAATTAATTTGCACTTTATAGCAATAGCATGGGGCGGCTGATGACAATATCATGTTCTTAGAGATCACATGCTTGTGTAGGTGTGTGCATATGTGTGTGTATGGTGTACATGTGCATATGTATATGTGTATATGGGTGCATGTGTGTTTGAGAGAGAGCACACGCTGTGTAAATTCAGACGCACATGTGTGTGCACAAATGGTGGAAGTCAGAAGGTGGCCTTGCTGTCTTCCTTGGTTACTCTACTTTATTTTTGGGACAGAATCTCTCCTTAAGCCTGGAGCTCACCAATTTGACTAGACTGGAGTGAGAGAGAAATCCAGGGATCCACATTATTCCACCTCTCCAGCTCTGGGATTATAGGCAGGTACTGCCACATGAGCCTTTTTACATGGGTACTTGGATCCGAGCGCAGGTCCTCACAGTTGTGCAGCAAGCAGATTCCAGAATGAACCATCTCCCAAGGCATTCAAAATCACCTGCTTTAAAAGTGCCATTGGATAATTATTTCCATTTGGTATCTTAAAATAGAGATTTGGAGAGATCAATATTTTCACTTTTTAAATTGCAATGATTTTCTTCAGAATGAAAACATCACACTATTTTCAAAATATTTATACAGATGTTTTAGTAGCAATGATTTTTGTGCAAAGTATATAAAAGTCTTGATGAATTTAAAGTAAGATTTTAAAATTCCAATTTTCTAATCTTTCCCTAGGAAAGACGATGTAGTTTAAGATTAGTATTTTATATTGGAATACTATTTTTTACCCCAGGCACACAGGAGAAGAACATGCTCATACTGGGATTTGTATTTGCTATGGATTGAAATTTGCAAATCACCAATCCCCAAATCAGATACCGCCAACACCTCAGACAAGACTCAAAATGGATATAGGGTCTTCAGTGAGGGCAATTACATTTAAGTCTGTGAGGTGGTCTCCAATCTGATATGACTGATGTCCTTTGGAAATAGACGTGTGGCAAAGCGTGCGCGTGTGGGGAAATGATCTCTGAGCACGGAGGTCAGCATCAGCAAGGCCCCCAAAAGAAGCCTCACCTGTCAATGCCTTGATGTTTGTCTCATAGATCCCAGAACTGCAAGAGAAGGGAGTGCCTTGCTCAAGCCGCCCAGCCTATGGCATTCTCAGGGGAGTCTTAGTGACAAATATTCTCCAGGGAAACACTGCTGCTGCCCATTTCTCTTCCTTCATCCTCCATCAAGGTTCTCTTAATCACATGGAGGTGGCGTTAAGTCCTGAGTGTGCCCAGGGTCTTCATGTCAGTTGCTGGGAATGTGCATGGGTGGAGAGAAGTAAGTGGCTCTAAGTAAACAAGGACTTTTCTCTCTTTTTTTATGGCTTTGTTTGTTTGTTTTTATTTGTTTTTTTTTTTTTCAGCTAGGATCTTGCTACACACCCTAGACTGTACTTGAAATAGTTATACAGGCCATGTTGTACTAAAACTCCCATCCTCCCATCCTCACACTTCAACTTCCTCAGTGCTGAGACAAAAACACGTGCTACACACCCATTATATAATTGTCAGAATAAGGCAACAATACAGAATTAAATGGTGCTCACATCCCCCCCTCTTTGATGTCCACAACATGGTGCTGCTGACTCATAAGGAATTTAACAATGACATGCTTTATTGTAGTTATGGCACCACATAGATGCATATAACCACGCATGCACATACGTGTCCACCCACTGCACCCCATACATGTATCCTTCTTTTGCTAATAGTATGTTACTATGGTTCTGCGCTAGCCACACTGACTCTGGGAAAATGAAGCTGATGTGTACTGACTTGTTTTCTTCCATGGAATGGAATTACACTACCACTTCACACCATTCAAGGAAGGCAGAGGTATTCTAGACATTTTAATAAAAAAATTTAAATAACTGCCAAAGGGGGCAGTGGTATTTATCAGAAGAGTTTATGCCCTATAGCTTACATATTTCCAGACATAATTAATTAGAGGAAAGTAAGTCATTCCACAGCTAATTAAAATTTACTCTGAAACATAATTCTTGGAATTATTCTTTAAAGAGCAGAATAGATTAATTAACTATTTGCCATAATAGCAGCTGAACAGAGACACACCATCTGGAGCAAATCTGAGGGCATGAGAATATTTACTATGTACAGACTAATGCTGGTTGGGTAGGCTAGTGGAGCCTTGGTTGGGGTTAGAAGACATTGAAACCATGGTGCACTTGGGCTAATGCTGAATTAGTCAGCATCACAGATTGAGTAAGAGCTGGTTCAGTCCAGGCAGAGCTGGAAGCTGGCAAAGAACACAACGCAAGGATCTTGGAGGGAATGCTACTGTGGGATAATGCTTTTGTACACTGTACAGATTTGTCACTCACATTGGTTTAATAAAAGGCTGATTGGCCAGTAGCCAGGCAGGAAGTATAGGTGGGGCAACCAGACTAAGAAAATTCTGGGAAGAGGAAAGTCAGTCACCAGTCAGATGCAGAGGAAGCAAGACGAGAATGCCCCACTAGAAAAGGTATCAAGCCATGTGGCTAAACATAGACAAGAATTATTGGTTAATTTAGGTTGTAAGAGCTAGTTTATAATTAATATAAGACTCTGTTCATTTCTTTTGCAAAGAACTCCAACTTTGCCAGCATTACTTTTTTTCAAGCATTAAAAGAAGTTTTTATTTCTTTTTTAAATTTTTTTATTAATTTTTTTAATTAAAAATTTCTGCCTCCTCCCCACCTCACCAACCCCGCAGCAGACAAAGGTCTGATCTCCAAAATATATAAAGAACTCAAGAAACTAGACGTTAAAATGCTAATTAACCCAATTAAAAAATGGGGCACTGAACTGAACAGAGAATTCCCAACAGAAGAAGTTCAAATGGCCAAAAGGTCATGCTCAACATCCTTAGCGATCAGGGAAATGCAAATCAAAACAACTTTGAGATGCCAGCATTACTTTTAAGGTTCTCCTATTATATAGTTACTTTCCTGGTGATCATCTACAATGCAGAGCTTGCCCAGTTTGACACTTCACTTACTACCCAGCTGCCTTTGCACCTCAACTTCCCACTGAACCCTGAACTTTTCTTTCCTTCCCCCCCTTCTCTTTTAAAGATCAAAAGCCTTCAGCTGTGTGCTCTCTCTGACAACAGAAACACTTGATCTTTTCCCAGATGAAATGCCTGCAGACACCGTGGAAACTGCTTGCCACGGAGAGTAGCACGTTAGTTAAGATTTTTAAAAGTTGTTTTATGTGCTTGAGTTTTCAGCCTGCCCATATGTCTGTGTGCCATTTCTGTACCTAGTGCCTGAAAAGGATGTAAGAGGCTACTGCATCCTTTAGAAGAAGAATTACAAACAGTTGTGAGCTGCTAGGTGGGCACTGGGAATCAAACCTGGGTCCTCTAGAAGAGCATCAAGTGCTCTTGGCCACCAAGCTACCTCTCCAGCTCCCAGGGGATTATCTTTTAGTCTTCATTCTTTCAATGTTTGCTTCTCTTAGGGTCTTGCTTCACCTATACATCTCATATTCAGCTCTCTTCCATCCATTGTGACCACCACTCTCGTGCCAAAGTGTAGGCACCAAAGGCAAACTGCAAGCCCCACCTGCCCAATGATCTGGTACATTTCCTAGAATTCTGGGAGTTGTAGTTCTTGGAAATGAACAAAGGTACATGAGAAATACTGTGGTCATAGGGTATTTTTCCTTGAAAATTCTCTGTAACAAGTGAATATTCACTACTTCCTGGGATTCTTGGGAGTGGACCTGGTCATCTACCTGGCCACTCACTCCTTAATATTTAATTAAAGATTGCTTCAAATTTGCCTCAAAATTGTGGAACTAGTTTTTCTCTTGCAAATCTCAGGATTGACACAAACCTGCAAACTCTGTTCAAATCTTTATCTTGAGAGATGGGGCAGGCATACAAACTGAAAATGACAAAACCATGTTACTAATAAGAATTTTGGCTCCTAACCCAGTACTTTTGCCATGAAACCTACCTCCCTGATAGATCATATACAGCACAGAAGGACAGCCTGTGTTTTAGCTGCACTTAGGAGGCCAGATTTCTATCTGCAGTCATAGTCAGAGAAACCACCCAGGGACTTCAGTAACAATTACCCCACATGGTCTGATCTTGATTTACAACCGTTTCCCTAATCTAGTCTCCTGTTTTCAATTTATATAAATTAGCTGAAGTCAAGATGCACTCTTAGCACCACACAGCTATCTTCATTCAGATCATTTCCAGCAGCTTCCACATGTTAATAACCTCCAATCAGAGCTCACCTAGAGTGCCCTTTCCCTAGCACAAAGCCTCCCAACCCCTGCTGGCTGGCCAACGAGTCTCTATCATTTACAGTGACCCAGCTGACCAGGTACTCTGCCACACTTAGAATCAGCAGTCTTTTCCTTTTACACTTGACTGAATTTCCTTAGTTCAAAGATTTTCCTTCCACTATTCCTCTCTCCATTGTTTCTTGCAGGAGCTCTCACAATCAAAATAGCAACAACAACAATCAAATCACTGAAGGATAGACTGACTTACCTTTGTTATCCATAATCTTATTTTACAATTAGGGCCTATCTCAGCTAAGGTTTATATTGTTTGAAGAGACACCATGCCCACAGTAACTCTCATAAAGGAAAAAATTTAATTGGGGTAGCTTATTCAATCCATTATTTTTATTACAGGAAGCATGGCAGTGTGCAGGCAGACATGGTGCCAGAGAAGGAGCTGAGAGTTCTACATCTTGATCCACAGCCAACAAGTAGTGAACTGTGCCCTTGGGTGAACATTTAGCATAGGAGACCTCAAAGTCCACCCTTCAGTGATACACTTCTCTAACAAGGCTACACCTACTCCAACAAGGCCACACCTTCTAATAGTGTCACTCCCTATGGGCTAAGCATTCAAACGCTTGAGTCTATGGAGGCCAATCTACACAAACCACCACAGGGTCTAAATATATTTAGTAGTAGTTTTTATTGCTACTCTGCACTCTACTTTTCTCATTACCTTACATTTATGTGAAATAAAGATGAACCTTAAGACATCATGTTCTCTCTTAATCTAGGAAGTGAACAGTAGATAAGGAAAGGGAATTTCATGTACCAACATTACCTAAAGATGTACAGGTTTAATACAATCCTATTAAAAATACCAAGACATGGGAAAGGTTAGATGAAGGGGGAAAAAGGAGAAAATGATGCAATTTTAAAAAAAGTCAAAAAGTATATAAGGAAAAAAATAAATTTGAAATTTGGAATTTGCTTTTAAAGTAATCATAAATCAAAAGACAAAACAAAACAAAAACAAAAAATGAGACTTTTTTTCATAGAACTAGAACTAGACTGGATCCTAAAAATCATATGGAAACAATATTGACCCCATGACACCAAAATAATTCTAAATAAAAAAAACAAAGGTGGAGACATCACATGCCTGAATCCAAGTCCTAGAGCAGAGTTGTAGTATATCAAATAGCATGGCACTAACATGAAAAGAGACACAAAGACAGATCATGAAGCCTTGGCCAAGAGGTTTTTGCAAAGATTCTATAGCACACAGTAGAGGAGAGACAGTGTCTCCTCAACATACAGTGCTGGGAAAATGAGATAGTTCCATACAGAAGGATGAAACTTGATGCTTACCCCTGTGATAGTTTGAAGAAAATGGGAGAAGAATGTTAGTATGTGGCCCTGAGACTGGCCTTGTGATATTTTGGTGAGGAATGTGTTTATCTAAAGAGTTTGCCTGAGGCTAAGGTGAAGGATTTTTGAATTAATTCTGTTGGCAGAGGAAATCTCAAAACAGCCTAGCATTGACTCTGTCATGTGATTGTTAGTGTTAACTCGACTGAAGATTTATAATGAAAAGAAGCAGGCTAAGCAAGGAAAAGTACAAAATGTACAATTTGAGGAGAAAGGGGCTCCAGGAAGTGAAATGGAGCTAAGTCCCGTGTTCAAGGAAATAAACAGATTAAGAAATGGAGTAAAAGGAGTGGGGACCTCAGGGCAAGATCCCCTTCAGCTAAGTTTCCAATATGTGGAAAGGAGTTAAAGAAAAGCTTAGGTCCAGGCGTGGAGGCACATATCTTTAGTCCCAGTACTCCAGAGGCAGAGGTAGGCAGATCTCTGAATGTGAAACCAGCCCGGCATACAGAGCAAGTTCCAGGACAGCCATGCTTAGACAGTGAAAGAAACCACTGAAAACAGAAATCTGGTGAAGATATAATTGAACAAGGGGGCCATGTTCCAGCCCCAGCAAGCAGCAGGACTTGGCAACTTTGGCTACGTGGTTCTGTTTTTAGAGTCAAGGAATCAAGAAAGGGGCTTTAGAATCTTCCTCCAGGACTAAGGAAAGCCACTGAGGCCAGGTATTTGGCAGGCGTGTCCCCGAATGCAGGCCCAGAGAGGCAATTATGCGAAACTGTGAAGGTGAAGCCCGGATGGCTCCTTGAGAGGTGTTGGAAATGTCGGAGTCATGGGCTACCTGCCATGGAGAGCTGCTAACAGGGAGTGGAAACAGCCCAGAATAAAGAAGTGTGTTGTAGTTAGCAAAGCTGAAAGCACTTGGGAATCTGAAGAGTATTTTGACATCAGACATGAAGATGCACAGTTTGGAGTTTACCAGGCTGATTTTGATCCTGCTTTGGTCCAGTATTTCCTTATCATGCTCCCTGCCCTGCATTTTGGGATGGTAATGTATATCCTGTGCCATTATATGTTGGAAGTATGTGATCTGTTTTTTGACTTTGATTTTACGGGGAATGACAGTTAAGAGATTACATGAATCTCAGAAGAGACTGCACTTTCGATTTTTAAAAAACTTTGAGATTGTTACAGACTATGGGGACTTTTTAAGTTTAACTGAGTGCAGTTTTGCATTATGATATGGTAACAAGTCTTTGGGGACCAGGGAGTGGAATGTGGTGTTTTGAAAGAAAATGGCCCCCAAAAGGAATGTCTCTATTAAGAGATGTGACCTTACTGGAGGAAGTGTATCACTGTGGAGGTAGGCTTTGGTGTCTCCTTTGCTTAAGCTATGTTCAGTGAGGTAGGCAGTTCACTTCCTGTTGCCTATGGATCAGGATGTAGACCTCTTAACTCTTTCTACAGCACCATGTCTGCCTGCATGCTGCTGTGTCCTACCATGATGATAATGTACTAAACCTCTGAAATTGTAAGCAAGCCACATTAACTAAATGATTTTCTTCATACGAATTGCCATGATCATGGTGTTTATTTTCACATCAATAGAAATCATAACTAAGAAAATCCCCCTGCCTCTATAAATATTAATTGAAAATGGATTAAGAATCCACATTGTAAGTTCTGAAATTACTAAATCACTAGGAGAAAGCATTTTGGCATACTTTAAGACAATGGAATAGGCAAGGAGATTTTAATATGACCCCTAACACACAGAAAACAAAAGGAAATACAGACAAAGGGATTATGTACAACTAAAAACCTGAGAAAATACCTAAAACAACCTGCAGCATGAGAGAAAATGTTTGCTGATTATTTATTTTTAACTGTCAAATAATCCAATTTTATATAGAATAAATAATTTTAAACTATACTGCTTTGGGATTCTTTTTTTACAGGTGTGTGTGTGTGTGTGTGCACTTGGTGATTGTTCATGTGTGAGCTTGCTCACATGCCACAGTGTACACACGGAGGTCAGAGGACAACCTTTGGGTGTCACCTTTGCTTTCCTGCCTTGTATAGGACAGTGTCTTTCCCCCAGTGAGTCAGCCATGCTGCCTGGCTGTGAGCTTTTGAAGATTCTCATGTTTCCAACTTCCTGTGGGGACACAATGAAATTACAGGTGCTTGGACTACTGTGACCAGCTTTCACACGAGTTCTACCCAAGTGAAACTCAGGTGATTAGACTCTCTCAGCAAGTCCTTTTGCCCAGTGAACCATCTCCCCATAACCACAATAGCAAAATCTTAAAAGAAGAAATAAAAACAGGACACATATGTACAAAAATGCTCAGTAACTCTATATCAAAACCATGATGGACTATCATCTCATCCCTATTAAAATGAATATTATAAATAATAGATAATTAGGTATAAATAAATACCATAAATGTAAAGAATGGAGAATTTATGGGAATGAACATTAGTGCAGTAGTTGTTGAGAGGAATATGGAGTTTCCTGATAAAACTGAAAATGAATGCATATTATTCTGCTATTTTACTTCTGAGTACATATCGGTGGGAAGAGAACTCAGCATTCCAAAAAAAAAAAAAAAAACCAGCTTTATGCCTAAAGTTAACACAGCGCTAAACAGCTAATCAATATTGGAACTGATCGGTGGATACATGAATAATGTTGTAAGGGTCTAGTCTGGCCTGGTCTGGTCCTGTCCAGTGCTGTGTGGTGTAGTCCTGTGAAATCTGCAGTGGTCTGGTGCAGTGCAGTCCAGTCTCACCCAATAGGGTTTAGTTGAGTCAAAACAAGGAAGCCAATCAAAGATAGGAAAATTAATTTTTTTTAAAAAGATAGGTTTTTCTGAAGAGAAACCAAATTAAATTGATGATTGAAATGAAAAAATCATGAAGCCAATTTTATAAAATAAACACTACTCAATGTAAAGCCACATGTTAATTTTAGCACAATGATGTGGGTGACATCAGTACCCAACACTCACCCAGAGACAGCTTATCCAACCAAAAAAAAAAAAAAACCCAGAGATGTGTTGGTATGAAATAACATCATTAAATTAAAAGGACCTAACAGACACGTGTAGAACATTTCACCTAGGAAAGGAAGAACATGCACACTTTGTGGCAGTCTATGGGACTTTCACCACAATTGATCCCATTTTAGGGACACAAAGCAAGTGTCAACAAATATAGGAGAACTAAAATCACATCACATATTCTATCTGATCAGCATGAGAAATAATTAGATGTCAACAGCCACATAATATATAAAAATGAATAAAAACTCATGAAGACTAAAGAGCATACTACTGAATGATTTATGAGTCACTAAGACATCAAGAAGGAAATTAAAACATTACTAGAGTTGGATGAAAACGAAGACCAAACAAGTCAAAATCTATTGAACACAACAGTGACAATTGCAAGAGGAAATTTTAGGTGCCTACATGAAAAATTTTGAGAGATTTCAAATAAACAAACTAATGATGCTCTTTAAGGTCTTTGAAAAATGAAAACAAACCAAAACCCAAAACAGTAGATTGAAGTAAATGATCAAAATCAGGGCAGAAATTAATAATAAAGGAAGAAATAAATTACAAATTAATGAGACAAAGAGTTGGTTCTTTGAAAAGATGAAGAAAATTGAAATATTCTCAGCTAAATTGACCAAACAAAAGAGAAAGAAGAATAAAACCTAATAAAATTGGCAATGAAAAGGGAGCTATTAATAATACAACAAATGCCAATGAAATCCATAAAATCATGAGGATTTTTTAGATGACTACTTCACTAAGTTGGAAAAACTTCAAAGAAATGGATGAAGTTCTAGACGCATATAATATATAAAATTAAACCAAGCTGAAACAAATAATTTACATAGATCTATATGAGCAATGAGGTTGAAGCAATAATAAAAGCCTGCTTACTAAGAAAGCCCAAAACCACATGCAGAATTTTTCCAGAACTTCAAAGAGAACATCAAAAGTATTCAAATTAATCCATTCAATAGAAAAACAAGAATGGTTTGTACACCCCCTTTATGAAGCCAATATTACCCTGTAACCAAAGCCAGACAAAAACAAAAATAAAAGTTGCAGACTTACCTTTACAATATAAAAATTCTCAACAAATTCTTGAAAACCAAATTCAAGATCAGATTAAAGAGTGTTCATCATGACCAGGTTGATTTTAATGTAGTTACCAGGAATTACTTAGCATATATGAATCAATAAACACAACTCATTTCTTAGGTGTTCTAAAAATTACACAATAATCTGAATAGACACAGAAAAAGCCTTGGAAACATGCAACATCTTGCAATGATAAATTCATGTTGATGCAAGAGATAGAGGGAGTATAACATAATATTATACATGACAATTCTGTAGCCATTATCAAATTAGTTGGAAAAAATGTCAATATCTACATCTCCCCTTGAACGTGGAGAAGTCAAGCCTTCACCCCCTGCTGACTAATACTTATGGTGCTACAAGGAGGTATTCTGGACTCTACTGGACGAGACACATGAGCATGAACCCAGCTACGAACCCTGTGATCTGCAATGGTGATCTTCCTGCATGAATGCTGAGGTAACTGTTGCACAAGTACCCATCCACTCTCTGATTGGATTTAAGGCTCATGCCGTAACATGGAACTTGGATTGGCCATGGACCTAGGAAAACCAAATACTCTTGTTCTGAGAAAGGAACATGTAATAGAAAGGCTACCAATGACGTTCTGCTGTACCCATAAACCAGTGTCTCATTTTGCCATCATCAAAGAAGCTTCCTCTTGTAGTAGATAGGGATTAACAGATGCATAATGGGCAATGTGCAGAGAATGAGAGACTTTGGAATACTCTAGATCACTTAAGGCTTCCTATTAAAGCAGTGTCTCCAACATTGTCTAATGCGAATGCATTTTAACACTTTGTTGTTCCCCGGTGACCATGGAGGTCAGTTCTGGAATGGGTTCCTTTGGATGATCAAGTTCCTTAGGGAAAATGACATAGGATTTACACAAAATCCACACAGTCCTCTTAGAGATTTCAGATTACCTATAGATTTCTTATGATGCCTACTGCAATACAAATGATGTATAAGTAATTATAGTGTCTTATTTAAGAACTATAGTTATAACTATAAGATGAAATATGTACATATCAGCATAGGTATCAATTTGTCCTGAACATTTCATTCACAGTTGGTTGAATCTTCTAGGGATTCAGAGTCAGAGCAGTCAGAGACCTCATTGTTCTCTTGGGAAGGAACACACCCAAGGTCAAACAATATCACCTGAGTTCTGTAACATCACAGACACTCTATTAAAATGCAGGGACATAAGTCTGATCAACACATGACACCCCTTGTGGGAGATCCATGGTGGCCAGCGCCAGATGGCAGCAACAGGATACTACCAATGCTCCAGTAAAACTGGATCAAATACATTGAGGTAGAACATGAGGAAACACTTAACTCTTCTGGGACAACTGTGCTGAGACTTTGAGTTGTCACTCAACAGATAATTAGGCAGTTGCCAAGCAGCCAAGACCTCAGCAGAATGAAAGGGAGCAACCAAGAGCTGGAGAGAGAGAGAGAGAGAGAGAGAGAGAGAGAGAGAGAGAGAGAGAGAGAGAGAGAGAGAATACCTCTGCACTCCCATAAACTTATGGGCTGAGGCAGGATGACCAGTAGAATGCAGGAGTTTGAGTTGGCCTGGAAAGTTCAGTATGTCCTCATTTCTAAAGGAAGAAAGGGAGGGAGGAATTAAAAGTATAGGAAACCACAGCTGAGTTAAAGTATTCAAGGTAAAGATAGGAATGTTCATGGAAGTCAAACTTCAAAAATGATTTTATCCACGCAACTGATGCCCAGACCCCTCATTAACCTTGTGGCATCCGTTCTCCTGGAGCTCCATGCAGGAGGCGGCACACTGCCCCAAGGAAGGTTCTCTGTCCTGTTAAAAATACCAAAATGTGGGGCATTTGAAATAAAATAGGGTAAAAGAAGAACAATTACTAGATATTGATTTATTGGTTTACTTTATTGGCTTATTTAAAGCACTGGATGTACTGCCCATTTCTAAGCATAATTTTGCTTGCTACTTGGAATAGACCAGCTGAAACAATGGGCCATTGCCCTTAACATCCTGACCACAAAGTTTACACCTGACAACTCTAATAGATGCACTTAAAACGTCAGTTCTCAACCTGTGGGTCACAGCATTGGTGTTGAAGTGCTAATTCCAGGAAGACGCCTACAGCACATTTCCATTTATACTTAGTTAAAGCAAGGGGTTGGTGATGTAGTGAGAGGGATGAATTCTGGATTCAGAGTTGGCCCACAGGTATCAGTGTGGAGGGAAGGAACCCTGGAACTCTGTTACATAAGTATCATAAAATGAGTTGACTCAAAGGTCCAGGAGAGTTTCACTGGTGGTGCAATGGTATTGTTTGGGAAGTGCTGTTTTGGAGTTATTTGACACTCATAACCTTTTTTTTTTTTTTTTTTTGAGAAAGGGCCTTCCTGAGTTGCTGAGGATGTTCTCGAACTCACCATCTTTCTATTCCAGCCTCCTAAGTACTTGGAACTACAGGCACCTGTTCACACCTGATGTGTCTGGTTATTTTGAAATGTGTAATTAAATTGTACTTTAGAGTAGTTCATTGTGGTCCCCACTGCACTGTAGGACATTAGAGCTGACTCATCCACTGAAAGCTACAATGTTGATTAGATAGAGTGGAGTAGGATAAAAGTGCCTGACAGGGCGGGGAGAGAGAGGTGGGGGACTGGATGGAAGGCAGCTATGGGTGTCAATACAGTCTTTATTTCAGTCCTGTCTCTTTCCCTTGAAATGTAGTTACCTGTGTGAAAAAAGATCAAGTCAGCCCAGAACTGGAGCCACGGTATCCTCTCATCAGATGGCATCATCTGTGAGATCCTTGCTGCTTTGGTCTGTGTATGTGTGTTGATCTGTGATGCTCACGTGACACCAAAATCACCAAGCATGAACTCTAAACACGTTTCCTTTCTCAGCCTTCTGGTAGGGGAGTATTTACCCACCTCCTTCAACGCTGGACACACTGAGCACATAAAAGTACATGTTTTTGTCTTGAAGGCTAACATTGACTGAGGGCTCTAACAGGCCCAACATGGTGACTTCGGGTCCTCCCCTCCCTCTTTCTTTCTTTTGCTAAACCACTAGACTCGCTTTTTTTGGGCCACTTTCTCATTCCTGAGGCTGACTACCAACCAGGGTCCAGCTACCAAAATTCCTTATTTGACACTAAACAATACATCCAATCAGCATGTACCAACTAGCAAGGACTTCCCCTTTTTCCTCCTTAAAAACCTCTCCTGCAGAGCCTTCTGCTGTTCTGCCTGATTCAGATTCAGCCACCTTGTCTTTGTATGTTGAATATCAAAGGATGTGCTGGGAATTCTTGGTGTTTGGGTATAGTCTGTATCTAATCTGTGTCCAAAAAAGAGCACTCTGCAGTGCAGGGGGTCCCTGCTCTGACATCGAGGTCTCAGTTTAAACTTTTGACTAATGATGCAGAAGTTACTAATCCTAAGGGAACTTAGGTGCAAACATTGCTTAGTTTCTCTTGGCAGTGCATTCCGCAGCATCCTCTTTCTCAGGACTTAATACCTCAGAACAGAACACAAAATAGAGAGCACCTCAGGTAATCAAGGGTCAAAAGCTCCAGAGCAACCCCAAACAGTTGGTTTCAAAGATGTTACTGGAGGACTGGAAGATGGTTCAGCAGGTTCAGATCCCAATGACCCCCCACAAAAACTGGGGGCATGCACCTGTAACCTCAGTGCTAAGAGGCAGGTAGTGCATCTGGGGGCCAACCTGTGAGCTATGGGCTCATTACATTTACATACGGAGAGAAATGGCAAAGACCTCTGGTCTCTACATAAGTACATGCATGCACAGCTCACCCCCATATAACACCACACACACACACACACACACACACACACACACACACACACACATTAGAGGCAATTAATCTGGGTTTTCATTCAGAAACAGTTCTTTTATTTTTTCATATGTTCTTATCTGACTTCTCAGAGAAGATGCTATAACCTTCAATCACCGAATTTCAAAGCAACAGAACCGCGAGGATTCTGTTCTCACAGTTCTACTGTTTGGGCCTAAGTTTGACCAAGATGATTAAAATACATAGAAGTACTCAGAACAAAATGTGTTGGAAAAGCAAGAACCTCTAACATTTCAGAACCAGGCGCTACCCCGGCATACCTTCAGCGACTCACAGCAGCCATATCATCACCAGCAGCCAAATGCGACACATCTCCACTGTAGCCTCGAGTGTGTACCCTTGATACAGCCCCTATCACCACGGATCATCCCCTCCCCACTTTCTCCCTCTCCTATCCCTGCTCAGAGGGTCTCCCCCACCCCCACCCAACAATGCTCTCCGGTGAGGTCTGCTGGGTAGTGTGATCTCTGTGGCATTCCATGGCCTTCACTTCTCTGGGACTTCACTCAATCAGAACTCCTTTCTAGCTGGCAGAGCCACCTATCCATGGGAGTACCATCTCCACCTGGGCAGGATGGGTCCCAGGCAGCAGGCACGACCCTGGGGGAAATGAGGCAATGTGAGGTTAATGCAATAGACACACACCATGTGCACAGCCTATGTCGAGCAAGCTGTTACAGTTGCTGTTAGCCTTGTTTCCCTAGCCAGCCCTCCCTCTTCTTCAGCGTTTTGTTATTGGACCGGGACCTAACCCAGGGCTCTTCTAGTATTACCTTTCCAGCCTCAAACTCCTTTTCAATGGCAAGAACTGCACACTGAAATTCTTCTTTATGTCTGAAACTATTTAGAAGTGGGGCTTGCTTTAGGTATAGGTGTGTTACAGTATTTGTATCACCTCTTAACTTTAAAAATGGATTTTCTAATATAGCAGTTGTGCCTAACAAATATTAAAGTCTGTGTGCCAGCACAATTTCCACCATTGTACCTTCCGGCTAACATTGATATCACTACACCTATTTATTCTTGAGCTGGAAATAAATTCCTTTTAGAATAATTACCTTGGAAAGTTCTCATCTGCTAGATCTCAATTAAAATGCTAATAATATTGTATCCTTTTTAAATCTCAAAAAGAAAATGAACGACTTTAATTTATGGAGAATCTTGTTATTCTCTCTATCCATTTCAGCTTCTCGAAGGGAGGAGCGCAATGTGGTCACGATGGGCAAATCAATACACATGTGTGCTGTTTCCACAATGTCTTTCCACCATTATATAATGTCCATTAGTTGGTGTAATGAACACACCAAGCAAGGCAGAGGCAAATGGTTCTGGGAGTTTTCTTCGATTAATCTCGCAGTCTTTCATTTCCATTCATTCCCGAATGTCTTCTTCCATTCCTTGGTTAGGATTCTTCTTCTAAATTAATATTTTCAAATAGGAAATTAAGGTTGTCTCAGTTAAAGTCATGAGCTATCTCGTAAGACCCACAAAATTTTATAGAATTCATTATTTTCCAGCTGACCTCTTCCAGAAGCCTGTGGAATAATGCCCATGAGACACACCGAGAGAGGGAAGCTCCAAATTGGCCTACCCTTCCGTTCAGAGTAGTAACATCTTCCACTGAAATGGTCATGTGTCATCATTCATAATACGATAGTCATTATAAAATAATAAAACTGCATTATAAAAATAGAAAATGTAAAAGGACCAAAATCCCTAAGCTCACCAAAATGTCTCAACTATTGTTAATATGATACTTACAGGCATTTGTTTATTTACTGCAAAAATATGTCTTGTCAACCCCGTTGCCTGGATCTTGTTTCATCAACCTGTGTGTATTATTCTAATTAATGATAGTGCTGTACCTTCAAGGCAATCACTGAAGTTTCTGGTACTTAATTCTTCACCTGTGAAGTGGGAATAATAATACCAAACTAACCACAGAGTGGCTAGGAAACTGAGGTTCACAATTTGCACAGATGTTCATTATACAGTAAATGAAATATCATAAATATTAATTACTATTATTAGACTCCTTGAAGGGTGGAACATCACTTTAGTTGTCATATCCGACAGAGAAACAATACATATTATAACCTGAGATAACTCAGATATTTTCTGTTTTGAACAATCCCAGCTGTCTTAAATTTTTGTCTAAGCTCCTAAATTAATCTTACTGATCTTGAGATAACTGCCTTTCCCATCTGCATTTTATACTCTAACCTCTCAAGTCCTGGATATACTAAAACCTGGAAAACGTTCCTACCTCAGTGCCTCTGGAGTTTTCCATTTTCTTTGTTCTAGCACTTACTAAAGTGTCTCTAAGTTCTGATACATCCCCTGTATGTCGGTAGAAGAGACAGAAACTTCACATTGGAAATCCCTGTTTATGTGCACGAGCTCCATATTCTTTTCCCAGCTCATATGATGTTCAGTTTATCCCATAGGCACGGTGCTGCTAAAGATGGTAACTCAGGGTTTGTGCATTTTCCCTCAGTGATTTCTACTTCCTTGTAATTAGAAGAGGAAGAGGTCGTGTCTTTTAAGAGAACCACAGCCTCCGCCCAAGCACGGGAAGTGGAGAGCTGCTTGTCATAGGTCTGTTTTCTGGTGCTCAAGTAACAATGTACAGTCACAACCTCCAGAAAGTCACAGGACCTTCCATTTCTCTTCTCTTGTTTGAGCAAATTGCTTTCCCCTCTCTCTTCCTGTACCTCTTGTATTTGATACTGGATCGTCTCTCATCACTTTTTAAAAGGCGTATTGAATTTCTCTCCTTCTATCTGAAAGTACCAAAAAGTTCCTCCCTTCTTTGTACCTTATCATCAGCAATGTCATGACCATTTCTGTTCTATTATGCTACTTTTTGGATGAAGTCTGAGTCTACCCTTCTGTAGACTTTAAGTCAGGCCTGCCTGTCTCAGGCCAAGATATAGTCTAAGATAGGGACGCGGCTGAGAACACTGGCCTCTGAGAACATATGATTGCCTTGTGTCTCGCCCTGAGTTGTTCTGACTACTCTCTCCCAACTTGTCACTGTATCTCACGTATGCACTCATGGATACCCTGTCTCTAGAATCTGACTTGGAAGTTTTCTTTTCTTGTTTGTAGCTTGAATGTGGTTTTTGTACTTTTACCTGTTCTCTTCCCTCTCTATATCAGGTATTTTCTCATAAGTTGGACAACAGCAAAATGGGTTGTTGGCTAGTGGTCCCTTGGATGGTCAAAATTCATAGAGGACTATTTTTTCTCTGTGGGCAGTGGGATTAAATGGACCAGCAAGAAAGAAATTCTGCAGTCTCACCCGTTTGTGGCAATGTTCTCTGCTTGTCTGGATCTTAGCTGTATGGGAGCTGACAATAGAATATAGAAGCAGATGTTCTGTGGTGATTGGGAACAGAGTGGTCAAATGAAATGCGTCAAAGTCATAATTGAAGACAATGCAGATAGCCTGTGGAATTCTGGGAAACAGCTGTAACAGACAGAACCATCTGGCATCTAGCAGTTGGAAGAGACTTTCCATTTGGTTTGGTTTAGAAAGTCTTTGAAATTGTTGACGTATAGCACATATATCACAACTATATTACTGTTGTGTTTTCTGAAGCAGCTGCGAAGCCTGCATGTGATGTATGTGCTGTACAGATTTAGTCTCAGATGCCGTGGAGACAGAGGCAACCATGGGCAGAAAAGGAATTGTAACTGACGGCATTTGGGTCCAGTAGCTCATCACTCCGGTTTATCCTCTGTCTGCATGGCAGTTAAAAGTTTTTGCTTAATGATAATCTGTGGACCATGAAGCTGTCTCTCTTTATGGGACTATTTAGTTAAAATTACATAGCACGAATAACGAATAATAAAAACTTAGAGACCAATATTGGGGTTCAACCTGAAGATCAGAAAAGCAAAGCAGCCAAGCACTAGAGAGTTCTTACCTCTATGAAATCTTCAGACTGAAAAGAGTGTGATTTCTTGTCTCATTCTGCCTTATATTCCTCTCTAGTGCTGGGATTAAAGGCCTGAAGCATCACTGGCCTGTATGGCTGACAAGTGTGACTGTTTCATGTTCTGATCTTCAGGTATGCTTTATTTATTAAAACACCAATGAAATATCACTACCAAATTACAAGCTGTATGAAACCTCAAACATATCGGTACTCACTGCAGCTGAAACAGCGAGTTTAACACTTTAGTGTGGAAAGCAACCGCAGCTGTACAGAACTATGCTGATTACCTTTGCCCATAGATATTAGCCAAGGCACTTGCTCAGCTACCTGTCTGCTAATTCATTTTACCTTTCAGGCATTGTCTTTGGAAGTGGCAGATAGAGAAGACCCCAAATCTCTGTTCACACTCAAGGTGTAACATGAGAAAGACAAAAATAATAATCCAATAAAAAGTCTGCCCTGTGTTGAAAAGGGTGAAATAAAATATAATATAATATGAGGGGAAGCTGAGGCTCTTTAGAGACACTGCTTTGAACTCAAAAACAGAAGGAGGGAGCTGGGATCGCATGTGAGAAGGATCTGCAGCTAGTCAGTTCCCACAGGTCCTGGGTGTACAGTGGATCCGGCAGTGAGTCAAACAGGCACAGAAGGCAAAGCGAGACAGTGAGTGAAGGCATATGACAAATACCATAGTTAGAAGGAGAAGACTGTGCTCTTAAAACAACCATGCATGGAGGTTCTGCAACCTTCAATGCCCTCGTGGTAATCATTAACCTAGTTTCAATCAGCACTATTAGAAGTGGCATTGATGGATATGCAATACACTTTCGCAAACCCAAATGCAGACTGATGAAATGCCTCTAGACACCCAGATGTTTATGTCACCTGTGATACACTTCAGTCTACATCAACAAAGGCATCGCCTCTGAATGTGGTCCCTTTGTTAACGCAACAAATTACCACAGCATCATTTGGTAGATGGATGAGGGTTGGAAAAAGATTTATGGTTGAAAACAGACATGGACAGAATAATCTATTGACGAATGGAGACTATTTGTGAACTGCTTTGCCATTTGGGGTGAAAAAAATACTATGTAAAAAACTTGAGACATGTCTTAGGTATTAAGAGCACTGGCTGTTCTTCCAAAGGACCTGGGTTCAATTTCTAGAACCTACATAAGATCACAATCATTTATAAATCCAGTTCCAGGGAATCCAACATCCTCTTCTGACCTCTGTAAGCATGCATATGGTGCAGACAAACATGGAGGCTAAACACCTGTACTTATATAAAATAAAAATAAAAAATAAATCTTTAAAAGACATGTCTTATAAATAGTATTACAGTGATTAATTTACACATGCACCATTTATATTTGCATACATTCTTAGCTACAAAATCTATTGTATTGTGTTTATTTCTTGATTTATTCCTAGAAAAGCCTATTTGCAACCCAGACACAGAAAGACAAACTGGATATTGGATATAAAGCAAAGGATAACCAGGCTACAATCCACAATCCCAGAGAAGCTAGGTTAAAAAAAAGGAGCCTAAGAGGGACACACATGGAGGGCTCCAGGAAGGAAATTAGTTAAGATTCCCTGGGTAAACTGGGAGGGGTTGTATAAAGGAGGGGATGGAGGATGGGAACATGAGGGATCATGAAGACTGAGTTGAGGGAGGGACGGAGGGGGAGAGCTATTATAGAGCATTGTCTGTACCATACAGCATGGACCTCATCAGCATGGACGTGGCAAGCTTCCCCTGCCAGCTCTGGCGCTTATTTTGGGTTCCTATAATAAAGTACCCAGACCTTGTGAGCTGACTCATAGACATTGATGTTTCAAAGTTCCGAAGGCTAGAAAGTCCAAGATAAAGATGCTAAAGACTATATTTCTGGGGACAGCTCCTGGCTTGTATACAATCACACTCTTGAAGTATTTTAGATGGCATATTTTCTGTCTCTGTGTGGGCGAGAGGTGGCCCTGGTCCTTCTTTCTTCTTTATCATAAGGGCTTATTTCATGAAACCTACTTAGTTTTCCAAAGCTTCATCTTATAAGCCCATCACATTCGGGGCTGATGCCTCAACGAATGAATTTTTGCAGGCACAGCTCTTGTGCTAATTTAGGCAAATTTCTGAGCTTCAGGAAGGTTATTTTTTTTTTCATGAGTTTGATGGGCAAACAATATCTCCCTCAAATATCTAGTGCATGGGCTATTTTGGGCAATTTCTGTGAAGAACTTGTTCAACGAAGTTTAATCTATGTCAAAGTCATTCTGCTTAACATTTTAAATAACAGATTCATTTATCAGTATCCTGTTTATATGCTAATGATCACAAAATATTTATATTTTTATCCAATCTTACCCAAAGTTAAAGTCATTTTCGAGTTTATCTGAGACGCCTTTCAAATGATGTCTGGGGATCACAATGTTCAACTAAGTTTTTCAAGTCGCTGCTTTATAACTTCTTATCTTATTAAAACTAATATTCCTCTTTTTTTTTTACAGGCTCTAGATACTGATTATAGTCTAAAAGTGACAATTAGTCTAGACGTAGTTTAAAAAGAAAAGACAAAAACCCATGGTTTCTTTTCCTCTAAGGGAAAGAACTTGGTACCAGCAGCAATGTTAGGAAGAGTGGCTCTTTGGCCTGTGAATCACCAGAACCTTATTTTAAAATTCTCTGTGTTTTTCACGCCCCATGAAGAGTCTCCTCAGCTGCCCATTTCCAAATTCCTAGTAGTCAAAACCCAGTTTTAATGCCAAAGTCAGCTTGAAGCTTATTTTGCATGAGCCTAGAGAACAAATTTAAAAGACTGAAAAAGGCCACCTTCCATCAGTTTTGAAAATCCTGACAGTTTATTTTTATTAATCTTTAGAAAAATAAAGGGTTAGGTGCAATGGTACAAAATAAAAAAAGATCTTTTAGCTAAACCTTGAGGCTAGTGTCTGCATAAGGACAACAATTGCTTTAGTTTCTCTCTGTCTTTCACACACACACACACATACACACATACATACACACACATACATACACACACACGTGCATAGGGGAGAGACAGGAAGAGAGAGGGGAAAGGAGGGAGAGAAGGAGAGAAAACCTGAATAGTATTTTGATATTACAAAACGTTAAATTAAAGTCATGTGCTTATTTTTATTATTTTAGGAGTACGGGTATTTTGTTTGTGTGTATGTTTGTGCACCACTTGCATGGCTGGTGCTCTTGGAGGTCAGAAGCAGGTGTTGAGTTAACGAGTATCCTGTAACAGAAGTTACAGGTAGTTATGGGCCCCCATGTGGATGCTCTAAAGCAAACCTAGTCTCCTGGAATAGTGATTAGTGCTCTCAGCTGCTGAGCTGTCTCTCCAGTCACCCCTACACCTTGAAATAGAACATTAGAGCTGATCAGATCTACTAATGGAGAGACCTAGAATGGGAATGCTTTGGGGAGGGACTTTCCAAGAAAGAAACTTGGTTCATTGCTTTTCCAGGGTCACATGGTTAGTAGCCACCAGATAGTGATTCTCCACATTCTCTGTCTACTGTTCTTCCTCCTGCATGTATCTCCTCCTCCTCTCCTCGCCCCTTTCGCTGTTATATGATTTCTCTACTATCTCATCCTGCAGATAGGATAATATGTCAGGACCAGCCCATCTGTCGAATGTGCCTGACAAGGGGAGTGAGGATTGAGAAAATAGAGACAAGAGACAGAAAATAGAGTCAGGAGGCCTGTCGGTGAATACTGTAGCAGTCTCGAATTTATTTCTTACACCCCTTATATACCCAAAGCAAAAAGGGGAGGGCAAAAGACCTTATCATGGCTCAACGGAACAAGTAAGTGCAGTCACCTCTTTAAATCTCAAAACATCTAGTAACTACGCCTTTTGCCAAACATCCTGTTATTTGGCCTTCAGGAACAAGACATCTAGTGACCTGCGCCTTTGGCCAAACATCCCATTAATTGGTCCTGTGTGGCAAGAACAAGCTTGAACTCTCTGACCTTAAGTCAAGACGGAAAAGGGTCACTATGGGCTCCCACTATAATTGAAATGTTAAATAATCTTGTTCCATCAAATAATTTACACATCACTAAAGAAACCCAAATCTGTGAGGTTTGCTTACTTGTTGAGCTGATGTCATAATGATTAATAGAGCAGAGACAGAACACCAGGAAGACTAGGAGCTCACTATAGAAATAGTGGATGCTTAACCAGTTGGGAAAGTCGGATTCTATCGTCAAGGCAGAAGGAAGAGTGAGCAGATGCAAAGGCATCTTTTCTGCATTCATTCTGGATCTGCTTTAAGTGTTGACACAGCAGGTGCAAGTATGTGCATAGCCCTGCAGGACTTACATTCCAGAAGAGGAGAAATGCAAGCAAGAAAAATGGATAAAGTAGTGAGTCCTAGGTGCTGAAGGGCGCTAACGGGATGCATGAGGAAAAGCAGGGTATTGGGTTTTTAAAACACTGAAGGTACGTATGTGTGCATGCCCATGTGTTTTCTGAAACACTAGATGGAATAACTGGAATGTGGCTCAGAGAAGCACTATTTGAATATAGGCCAGAAGGGAATTAGGTTCAATTATGTTTAATAGTAGTTTCCTATTTCTAAGTGTCAGACAGCCTGTTAGAATCCAGATTTATTAATTAGTATTTGTGTTCGTGTTCTGCACTGAAATGTGTCACCAAAACGATCAAACAGGAAGATCGATAGGACTAATGATTTACAGCCCTGCTATGCAGAAGCCTTGCAGGAGAAAAGTCACGTTCTCAACTGCCTGGACATTTCATCCTCATCCCCCGAGTGGGAACCCTCATACATTTAAAATCGTGCTTCCCTGGCCTTGGGGAGTGGCTCCGAGATTACAGATACTTGAAAACAAACCCTGGCCTCACTTATTTCTGAACAGATCTGTTGCGGCGGCAGGCTTCATTCAAACACTGCACTTAAAAAGACTAAACCAGCTTGTATACAATGTGTAAAAACTGCTCAGCATGAAGTGCCTTCCTTTTGCATATTATTTAATCTTCTCAACTGGGACTCAGCATTCTCACCACCATCTCACATATGAAAGCAAAGAGACAGACAAATTCATGTTCTAAAAGGACCTGGATCCTGAGTCAGGATCTGAAGCCCCGGGTTTTTTTTTTTCCTCAGTCACACTGCCATCAGCTAGTCTGTCTATGGGTACAGCGGCATCAAAGGACGTACAGCTGCAAGGGTACTTGGTCAACATTACCTCCATCTGTCCCCTCCCTGTTCACTGCAGCAGTGAGTGCAATTGCTTAAAGAATATCAGAAGTTTCCCAAGTGTGCCTCTTCAATGAGCAGAGCACCAGAGGCTTAATGAACTAAAGTCCCCAAGAAGCCAGTGTATACTCATCATGAAAAACCTGAGTAATGGGGCCATCAACCTGCAGGGAGATCCTCGTGTTCACACAAGCACTGTTAGTGCCAATATGAGATCAGTCAAAGGGCCAGTGCTCCTGCTCAATGTTCCCGACAGTCTTGACTCTGAGCTAGAAAACAATGAGGATCTATGGATATAAGAAGGGCTGGTATTGACTTCAAACGCTCTGCACAACTCAGAGTTCAAAGGATCAGATGAATTGTTGGCTTTCTGTAATCCTAGAATTCAGCTGAAAGCAAATATTATTTGAACATGTGAATGTAAGATTCTGCTTTGCATCAAAATGGGAAAGAGGCGGGGAAAGACTGAGGGAGGAAGAAAATGTCTGGAGAGGCTGATGGAGATGTCACTGAGACAGGAGAGGTCCTGTCCCCTGGTGGCTGTGTCTCTGCACACAGAGGATGCTTAGTAAATTCTTCAGATACATCACTTGCTGTTTCCTAGAGTCCACACAGAAGTTAACTGTGGTTTTAGGCTATGTCTGCCTCCCAGTTATAAATCCATTTCCATAAAGTGTGGGTCCTGCCATACGGAGTACAATGCCAGACGTGTACAACCTCCCCTGCTAAAGCTCCTTTTTAGAAAGGTTATTCATGTCTTCCTAAGCAATCTGCGAGAAACCAACTTCTTTATGTCCCAAATAAAGCCCTGAAAAGCCATAAGGAGATCTTTTCATGGATAAAATTTGTCACGGAAATTATAATGAACAGATTGTACTGCCCCAGGACTCATACGAGGGGAATGAATAGCAATTCCTTCTCCAGCTGCAGCCAGGTAGGACTCAGAAAGCACAGTGATTGACAGTCTATCGTGGAAAACCCCCAAACCTATGGCAACAAGGAAACTTGGTGTCGCAAACGAAGAAGCAAACCAATACATAAGGCAACCTCATTTATTAATTTCTCTAAGACAGATAATTGGTGACTTCATAAACTTAAACACAGAGGCTTTTCATAACAACTGAAGATTAAATACGTCTTGTTCTTACCGTTCTCATTAAGTGATTCATTCTTATGTCTTATTAGGAATCCTGTGTGTATATAAGCATAGAAGTGTAATTACTGTTTAACATTCTTTACATTTGCTCATTCATTCATTCATTCAATAAACATATTCTGATTTCTGATTTTAATCATACACACCACTGTAGCTGGTGAGACTCTAAAGACCAAGCATTCAGTCTCTGCCCTCAGGAACATTATAGTACAAGTTTGGTGGTTAATGTTAGCATTTATCTGACACCATCTACAATCCCCTGAGAAAGGAGTCTCAGCGAATCACTGTCAAGATTAGCTTGGCCTGTTAGCATGTCTGTAGAAAACTGTCATGCTTAGTGGGAAGACCCACCCACTGTGAGTGGTACCATTCCCTGGGAAGCTTGTTATGTCAGGTTTTCTGACTGCATGACAAAAAAGATATAGCACTATATGCCAGGAACTGTGTGACAACTGAGAGCGGTAGTTCATAAATAATACCTGGCTGTTTTTTAAAGTGTTGCATGCCTTGAGTGTTCAAAACATACCAAGTAGAGTTACAAGCACTTAATATATCGTGCCTTCAGTTCTTCCTAAGGTCACTGAGAAGTAAAATAATTCATGAAAGGTCACACAGCTGGAAAAATATCAAGCAGAGTGTTAAATTTAAAAAGCCAGGACTTTCTCTGTCTGGAGGAAGGCAAAAGAACATCTACACAGGTCAGTTTCTCTTCAGAGTTCAGCAATGCCTGAGGCACAGGGGTCCATTGCCGTATTCCATTTGCTCTCATGGGAGTTTTGAAGAATGATTAAAAATCTACTCATTTGCTTTGCGTGAGGCCAATTTACAGAAAGCAGGATGGTACTGGGTGCCTCTTGGCTCCCGGAAGCTTGGGTTGACTGCCATGTACGACATCCACTAATAAAAGGGAAGGCTAAGACTACAGAAACAAAATTTGCTGTCATAATGAATGCTTTCACTTGAGGGGCTCCTATGTTAGGAAGAAACATCAGAAGGGGTATTAGTCAGGAAGTTTTTAGCCAGGAAATATGGGTACTAAGATGTCTAGGAGATCCATTCCTTGGTTCAGGGCACAGCATGCAGTGATAGAATGATTCTCAGGCCTCATGGGTCCAGTTTGGCATAGTCTTTCCAGTCTGCAAGTTAAGCCCTTAACTATGTATGCCTAAGGCTCTGTGCCGTGAAATAGTCTGTGGACAATTATGGTGTTGGTGATTTATTTATCAAATCATAAACATTCTTTTGCATTCTAGGAAAGAATAGGCAAGGCATACAATAGAGAATTGACGGATTCATGGGCATTGCCTGAAGGAAGAGAAACCCCTGAGGTTTTTCTTCCTTTGGGCTGTGATCACTCTGAGAACTGTAGACAAGAGTGATGTACTGATGATTTGGTTGGGATAAGCTGTTACCGTGTTTTGAAAATTTTTTCAGGTTTTATTGTGGTAGACACTGTGTGGGTGAGGAATGACTTTACCTATTTGGAGAGGAAAATAATCATTCTGAGAACAGAAATCATAACTCATCCCTCTCGCCCAATCGTGTTTTCTTGGAACCACACAACAAGAAAGAGAGGCTTGATTGAAAAACTTGTGTGCATGTCTCTCTCTCTCTCTGTGTTTGTGTAGTGATCAATAAACACAAGATAAGCTTTGAGAGAGAGTCGACCAACTAATACCATATCATAAAGACAATAAAGATCTTTCTGTCCTGGGCTTTGATCTTTTTTTAGAATAAGAAATGACTCAATGCTTGCATGAAGAATCATCAGAAACCCAGATGTTAAGATCTTGGAATATGACACAACCTAAGCTGTCCCAGAAAACAAACATGACTGTGCTGGCCTTTGAATTTTCATAATGGCTAGTCTGAAAAAAAAAATCCACAGGATTGGAAACCAGCCTAGAGTGACTTAAATTATAACTATATAAGTAAGCCTGCAAAAAATGTAAATTAAAATTACCCAAAAGTATAGTCACTGTCTGATAAAACAGATCTGATCCACCATCTTGGGGCTACACCATGGTAGAACACCACCACTGACTTTCATTTGGTGCCCATGAGGCGGAGAAGTTTTAGGGGTGGTTTTCAGCTTCCATGGATCCAAGGAAGGAAGTGAATCTTCATGCAGGAAGGAACAGTATAGTATAGAAGCTAAAAATAAGGCAACTGAAAGATTCCATTTTCTGCAAATATATTCTGTTTCAGTTCGCGGAACTTCCAAACTCTTAAAGTCAAGCAAACTTACTTGGTTCCTGTTCTCCCTTCTTGACTTTTTCTCTCCCATTTACTTTTTTGTATCATATTCTAGTTGCTGTGATTTTAGGAAACCCGGAGTCAGGATGATTTCATCCTCTTCTGTCCTCCACCTAAATTTAGTATGAGACAGGGCAAGCCAGAGGCAGGGAACTCCAGAAATAGCTGCATATCTCTTCTGTGCTCTCGGCTCTTCCTGCTTTTGACCCAAACTCTCTTCATCATGTTACCTACCGCCGGACTCCCATTGTGAGTAAGCTGAACTCCAGTTCCTCACTGTTTCTGTAGCCCCACAAATCCTTCTGCAAAGGATGTTCTACACAACAGCCCATTAGCAAGCAAAGCCCAACAAACTTTCCGACATAAACAAGACATGCATATTTCCACTTTTATCCGCTCTTAAGGCAGTTCACCCTTGTCTGTTTATGCCTAAGAGCGTGTCCAGGTGATTCTTAAAGAATTCGCAAGGTATCCTGATGTCCTGCCTACAGAAATAATGGAGGTCACCCATCCCATTTACACAGCCCCTCCCCCACGAGCCTGCTACTCCCGTCTTCAGCAATGCTTCAGTACCTGCTGGTTTTAAAACACAGGCAGTGAAAATGCAATGAGAACTAAAAACAATCCTTGCCTTTTAGGATGCACATTTGAGAGCAAACAGTTTTTGCAGTTTCCCATCCGCACTTTGAAGTTTTAAGTCAGTGGTTTAAGCAGATATTGCCACTACGCTTTCAAGAACTTAAGCAAAACCAAGTCATCGCTGCCATCAGCCAATTGGCTTTTACACGCTCAGTGTGCAGTTGCTACCACTGAAGGGTCCTCTGTCACAATCCCTGGGACACGATCTGTACAAGGTATTCTCCAAATGCACATGGTTTAAATCTGTTGACCAAGGTATGAAATTTTTACCAAGTTTTAGCCATCCTTGCCCAACATAAGACAAATATGGATTTCCCATCTGGGAGGAAGATGCCCTTTGTATTGGAGTCCAAAACCTCCTCTATTCAAGGGGTCAACAGTTAGTAGGGTGTGTTTTGAAAAGTGATTGGCTTCAGCAACAACGACACACAGAGTGAGCCTATGATATGGAAATTCACCAGACCTTGGGAAAGGCATCTTTGAGGATGAGAAGGGAGAGATGCTTAACTGTGCTGCCTTAGATCTGTGAAGTCCCTGCAGTGGTGTGAATGCTCTCTAACAAGCCCTCACTGCTGCAGCTGAGAGGCAGCTCAGGAAATAAGAGACTGAGAACACATGGTCTTCACTCATTCTCGTCCTCCAATCTTATAGTGTTAAAATCGAACAAGAGACAACAGGCTTTCTGCAGTTTATAGATTTAGTCTTAACAGGTTCTAAAAGTATTCAGAGCTTTTATTCAACATGCTTCCAGACCATTCATAAGAAAAATCTTACTGTCTCTCAAAGTTAGGTGGGTCTATAGAATGTATATATAATAAGCTGTCAAATTGCCCCAGTTTCTACAAGGACACATAGATTTTTTTGAAACTATACATGTAAATACATTTTAAAAGATATAAAATATCTACCTAAAATATGTCTATTTAATATGAGAACATTCAATTTCTCTTCTTGAATGCTTAAACTGTTTTTAGATTTATTTTTATATTCCCACTCCCTGTATTAGCTATTAGAGAACCAGAATTGACAGACAGCCCACACATGATTTGATTTATTAAACTGGCTTGTACAATATGTTTAAAATAGTCCAACAACAGCTGTCTCATGCCTGACGTGCCCAAACCTGGGTAGTTGCTTATTCTTTGAGCTAGAGTAGCTCAGAAATCTCAATGTGGTACCAAAGGCCTCTAGAGTTTTGGAAGCCCTGAGACTTGGTCAACCTGGAACTGAAAAACTGCTGATTCCAGTATCAGTCAAGGAACCATAAACTAACACAAGTATGAAAGAAAGCCAATCAAGCAAAAGTCCCGCAATATTCCAGAAGTGTCTTCCTCATCTGGGGTGAATCTTTCTTATACTGAGGATGGCAATCAAAACAATTTCCCACAAGTACCCTGCAGGGAAACATGTTGTAAACAGTTCCTTAACTGAGGCTTCCTGCTTAGGTGGTTTTAAGCTGTGTCAAGTTGACTTTATAACCAACCATCATCACACCCACGTTCCTTGCTATTTGATGAATGGTTGAAGGTGAGAGGTCACTGAAGAAAAGATCCAGTTTCAAGTTATCTGCAGCCTTCATATCAACCACATTTTTAGATTTGCACCGTTGGTTGGGATCTGGAACCCAAGCCCACCTTAACTCTCTCATGTTTGGAGGAAGACAGGAGCATGTACACACTCAGCCAGACTCTGAGTACCATGGGCTGACAGGTCTGTACATCTGTATAAACAAGATATTTATCCTGGCTGGGAACCAGAAGTACACTGCAAAATGGTTTGCTTGCAGACAGCGGTCTTGGAGTGCTAGCTACCAGGGAACTAGGGTGCAGGATTCCATTTCCCAAAGCTGAAGGATAGAGGAGTTTGGACACAAAGGTTCAAGGAAGGCAATCAAAAGATAATTTTGCCAGGAGGGTTGAAGACTAGATGGAGAAATTTGGAAAAATTTCCGAACTGCTGAAATACTGGGGGTAATAAAGAAGCAGTCTAGGTGAGAGTAATACAAGAAAGGCCACAGGGAAAAACTGGAGGAGAAGAGTGAGTGAACCTTGTAGGTCCCAGGGAAGGGGGACACAGCATCCAGCACAGGCTAACCAAGATACATCCCAGCTCCGCAGAGCCAGCTCCCAGCACAAACGTGCTGCTGGGTCTCAGTGAACAAGCGTCATGGTAAAAGGCTCTGGGCTGCAGGCACCATGCCTTTTGGATATAAAATGTCATACAGAAGAGCATGGAATTTATTGATATTGACTTTTGACTTTTTATTTTATCTGAACACAATTCATGCTCTCACTCATGAGCAAACAAGGTGTTTCAAGTAAAAAAGTGACATAAATTCATGACCGTCTACCCAACATGGAATAGTAAAGTTAGTCATCTCCCAAGTTCTAATAGCCTAAAAATTTATTGATTACCCAAACACCTCTGAACTAATACAGTCTATCATCCTAAAAGAGAATGCAAAAAAAAAAAACACAGCCCCAGTTATTACCATTTTCTTTATCGTGATATGAAGAAGAAGTCTGTTAGCTATCTGCAGAAACTAAGATCACCTTAGTATCGACTCCCTGAAATATAATGACCACTGCCCTATGAGGAAACAGAGGCATCAAAGTCAGGCTTAGGCCTGAGTCCCAAGTCTACCACTGAGCTGCTTTCTGCCTGTATAGACATAAACGAATTATTATGGTCTCCATTTATCATTTCCTAAACAAACCATAGCCTTGCAGCCAGCACGCATGATGACACGTGATATGTCACGTGTGCCATCTTGTTCGCTCTGTGTTTGCTATGGATTGTTATTCTCTCCTTCTCCTCTTTACTAACAGGTTTGGCCATGCGGGCCTTGGCTGAGCTCAGGGCTATCAGCCACTCTTCCTCTGTCCTAATCTTTCTTGCAGCTGAGAAGTCAAACCGCAGTCTGCACTCATGGAAGTGAGTGCAAATGTGTGTAGCTCTCTGCCATTGGTCATCACCTTGCCGGGGCTGTGGTGGCCCGGAATCACACTTCCTTTTTCTCTTGCTGTCTGGAGTATGAGGCGGCAGCTGAAACAGTAGCCTCTGATGCCGAAACGGAGGCTGCAGAGGATGGTGCTGCTGACCTTGTTGTTCACAGCCGTGTGTGCAGCTGGTATTTATGCAGCAGGTGGCTCACCTAGGTCCTGATTTTATTTTATTATTTTAGTGAAGGAAAGGTGTTGAATCAAGCTACTGTACTTGCTTGATGGTTAATTGTTATTTGTCCCCTGACTTCCCCAAACCATATCGGTTCTATATATTACTGCTACGGGGAGTACACATGATCTTTTTTTTTCTTTTCCTCTCTTTTGTTTTCTAAATATTTTTATCTGTTTTAATACCACAACACAATGGTTTCATTCCTCCTTCCCATTCTGCCCTCCAAACCCTCCCATGTGATCCCCTGCTGTCTTTCATCTTCATGGCTTCCTTTCCTTTAATTGTTACAGGTCTTATCATTTAGCTTTTCTTTTCTTTTTTCTTCTTTTGGACAAAAGTTCAATTTCTTAGCACTTGAAAGATTTTAAAAGGAAGGAAAATAATGGAAAAGAATTCTGTAATAGAAATAGTGTGTCCTGCACACAGCACAGACCCATGCAGCCTTTGTGCTTGTAGCTTCGGTGTCTGAAGCAACAGGTGAGCCCTGCTGAATTGATTCAGTGGGTCATGTTCCCCTGATGTCCTCCATCCTCTCTGGCTCCTACAATCCCCCTCTTTTGTGGGATTCTGAAGGGAAACTGAGGGGGAGTGGATCCTGAGGAGGTGGGGGAATCTGAGAGAATTGGAGGGAGGAGAAACTGTGGTCCTATGGACTGGATGTATTGTATCAGAGAAGACTTTATTTTCATTTTTTTTTAAAGAAAAACTAGTACAAGACAGAAGTTCTTAAATTAGTTTCCCTAGCCCAGTTCTCTTGGGCCTAGAGAAGGGCCAAGAGCACAGCATTAGGCTTGGCTCTCTTAGAGCCCAGTGATAAAAGCATGGCCCCTGAGGGCAAGAGGTAGAAAGAACCTCCACTAACTGAAATGGTACTAGCATCCAGAGTATAGATATCCACCCACCCACCAAGGTTTCATGAAGAGAAATAGGCAGACACAGGTTTCTTTTCCTGTAAATTCTGTGGCTCCAGAGGAGAAGGAAGGAGGGGGAAGAAGGAGGAGGAGGAGGAAAAGAAGGAAGAGGAGAAGGAAATAAAGAAGGAGGAGATGAAGAAGACAGAAGAAGCAGAAGCAGAAGCAGAAGCAGAAGCAGAAGCAGAAGCAGAAGCAGAAGCAGAAGCAGAAGCAGAAGCAGAAGCAGAAGAAGAAGAAGAAGAAGAAGAAGAAGAAGAAGAAGAAGAAGAAGAAGAAGAAGAAAACTTCAGCTCTTGGACTTGAGCTTGAGAGAATAATTACAGGAAGACATCAAAGCAAGCACCTTCCTGACCTCGAGTGTGCATGTCTCAACAGCAGATGGCCAAGACTTTGGCATGAGTGTTTCAGAGCAGGGTCATTAAGAGCAGCAGCAGGGACAGCCACTGCAGGTGCGACTAGACAGAGTATAGACAGGTCACCTAAGGGGTGTCTTGCTTTCTGCCAACCCTTCTCTGGAGCATTCTCTGAGATGCGAAACTCTTGACACCCAAGCTTCTGCTTTGAAGAAAAACAGCAGTATTCCAGGTGCAATGTAGCAGACACAGTTACAAAAAAACCAACCAGACAACAGCAAAAAAACAAAAACAAACAAACAAAATAACAACAACAACGACAACAACAACAACAACAACAAAACAGAAAAAATAAACAATGAGAAAAGGGTGTTTAATGGATGATCAGGGGAAGGGAGCACTGAGAGGAGATGGGGGCGGAAGTATGGACAGGAGCTTTGCTCCATGGAAGCACTGTATTGATTTTCACCAGTCAATGACGGTCACCCACAGTTTGGGGACAAGGCTTCATATTATCATCCAGTATTAGATGACACACAGTACACCCAAGGCCTGCTCTATGTGTCAGCCACTTGACTGCTTTTCGTCTGGACAGTAGGAGCAGGTGGCTCCCTTCCATCTGCCTTTGGAAAGGTCTCCAGCCCCATCTGGACAGCACTGGAGCAACATCAAATGGATTATCTCTGCAGAGCAAAGTGCCCATTCATGTAGACTGGGAGCTGCAAGGCGGGGTGTGCTGCAAACCAGGCTAGCGACAGAGCAGCTGCAGCACCCAAAGCTTTACCCCTGACCTTCACAGCGCCTCTCACACAGCAGTGAGAATAGGGAAGAGTTCCAACTGCTCGCTAGCTAGCTGATAATTAGGGAGCTGCTTAGGCCCCTCTATGTCCCATGATGGACTGTGTCCTCCTAGAAATACGTCACACTGCGTGACCAGTACAAACCAGGTCGGTCTGTGGGTGACACCAGTGACATGAGTCTATAGTGAGTCAAGTAGTTGGGGGGCTTAAAATATGGTTCAAGCACAGCTCTGAACATTTTAACACAAGCCCAAGCTGGTTCACCATGGAGCCAAATTCAATATGAAAAGGCATAGCCCAAAGCTCAACCAGAGACAATTTAATTAAAATGAGCTGGTGATCTAGGCCCAACAAGGCTTGCCAATTTGCAACTTGGCAACCTTTAGCCATGAGGGTTTTTTATTTTACTTTTTGAATTCCGGGTTCCCTGTCACCTAGGACAAGACTATACTTTGGCTTGGCTCACTTTCTCTTTGCTACTGCTGTGATGTCATTTTGTATCAAGGTTTCCCTCCAGTTTCTGACTTAAAAAAATAAACAGACAAACAAAAAACCTGGAGGGCATTATGGCTGAGCAGGACAAGGAGACCCACATACATACCTAGGGCAACCTGCCCCAGAGGCAGAGGAGAAAACAAGGGTTCTCTTGTTTTCTCTTATGGTGAGCAAAAGTATGGTGTGGAAGGAGAGAGAGAGAGAGAGAGAGAGAGAGAGAGAGAGAGAGAGAGAGAGAGAGAGAGAGAGAGAGAGAGAGAGAGAATGGCTTATGTCCTGTGGAGATGGAGATCTGAAGAGATGAAAAAAGTGAGGCTGAGGTAGATGGCTTCCTTATCACTTGGGGCCATGGCGATGTCCAGGACTGGGCTGCTGCCAAAGCCCAGGCATGGGTCCATGGCCTTACTGCAGCTGCAGTCTGTGTTGATGTCTTTGACTCCTGATACCACTGAAGGCAAAGAGGACAGGGATACCCAGAGGTAGCCCCATGCCTCACCAGCTGAAACATTAGAGAGAGCTGGTCCTGCACCTCACTGGCCACAGTAGTAAGAAGAGAGAGTCCTATACCTTGCCCGGGCAGCACAATAGAACTGAGCATATTCACAAAGAACTGAGCATGTTCACAAAGGCGTGGGTGAGCTGGCTCTGAGGACAGCAATGGGAGAACAGGTCCTGTCCCTCCCATCTGCCATATGGTGGCCCGGATGATGAGAGAAATGCCCTACCTGTCTCTGCCTGTGGCAGTTGGGAGAGCTGTCCTTGTGGTCCTAAGAGGAGGAGAGCTGTCCCTGCACCTCATCAGCTGCAGCATTCGGGGAGCATGGGCCCTGCACCTCACCTGGACAACACAATAGAGTTGTAGGTGAGCTGACCCTGAGGGCATGAAAGAATTGATCCTGCCCCCTGCTCATTGCTGCACGCAGTGAAACTGGCCAGAGCAAGGCTGGAGAACTCACCCTGTTGGTGAGGATGGGTGATAGCTGTCAGACTGACGAACTCCTACAACTAACCAGGCCCAGAACCAGGGATATGAGTTGTTCCAACCCAATGTCTGCCTCATCTCTGATGTGCTGGAGCACATGAAGGGGCCAGTCCTGCAACCCCCAAACTGCAGGATCTCCACAACATCGTAGAGAAACAGGATATCCAAGAGAGTACCAGAGAGGGCCCAGTATAAAGATGTAGTAGAAACCAGATGAACACTTGCAAGTAAAGATGAATTGGAGAAGAATGGGATCGAGATGCATGATGTGAAAGACACAAAGAGTAAATAAGTAGGCAAGTAAGTAAATAAATAAACAAACATGGAGGGTTGTAGGTAAAGGGGAGGGGGAGAGAAATGGCTGGTGCTTGAGGGACAGATGATACACCTAAAAACGCACTGGCAATGGTTCCACAACAGAAACAAATTGACATGGATTCTGCAAAGCTGATCTTTCAACTGCTATCATTAATGTCTAGGGTGCAAGCACATGGGCACACACACATACACACATACACACACACACATATACACACACTGCTTACCATACACCAAACCCTGTTCTAAGCATTTTGCTTTATCAACTGACCTGTTGGAACAATTTGGAAGGCGAATATTCTTGGTACACATAATGCACAGTGAAGGCAACTTTGCAGAGTTGAATATTGACCGTTCTAAAATTCATGTCTATCAGAAATCTCAGAACACAGTCATTGGATTAACAAAAGCAAGAATGATGGTGAAAACATTTGGGTAAATTCCACATCTGCTCCATATCCAAAGGGGAGAGAGAAGACAGGGCGGCAGAGAAGGCTATGTGGTTGGAGGCAGATGCACATAGAAGCCGAGAGACATCAACAGTTGCAGCAACCACCAGAAAGAAGAAGAAGAAGAAGGAGAAGGAGGAGGAGGAGGAGGAGGAGGAGGAGGAGGAGGAGGAGAAGGAGAAGAAGAAAAAGTAAGAAGAAGAAGAAGAAGAAGAAGAAGAAGAAGAAGAAGAAGAAACCAGAAAACAAAGACCCTGCACTGTTAAAGAATACTCTTTCATTTTAACTCACCCACTTTATATAACTTGTATGGCAGCCATAGAAAGATAATGCAGCAGCCGGAGGCTCTCGCCCAAAGACATGACATCAGACAAACTCTTTGACTCCATATCCCTGGGCTTTCTGCTGTGTCTCCTCTGCAATGGAAGGACAGCTGTGCCTGGGTCGCCCCTTGTCATCTAGGCATTTGCTTGTTATAGGCTTATTGACAAGATTTTCTATAACATCCTCCACTAAAATATTTTTATATTGGCTTCTCTGGCTGCCAGGTTACAATACTTACTGAAATAAATATATTTCAGTTACATTAAATTCTCTCAACATTGCCAGTGTTCCTACTATATAAAACTACTTGGACAAGGCAAATTTTAATAAGGCTTTAAATTTGGAGATGATAAGGCTTCGTGAGAGGTAATGTCCAGTGGTTTCAGTTTAAGACAGTGACTCATGTCTGGTTGAGACTAAAATGTCACAGTTCAAAAGCAGTTCTCAGATTTAGCCCATAAATACATACTCGATACGCAGTGACTTAGAGAACACTTCAGCTTCTGTTTTATTAACCGTTTTAAGTCAACATTCACGTTCATCCTTAATGAGAAATATTTTCAAGGTTGCTAGACGCTGACAAGAGTGGAAAACGAGTTTTCTTTTCCAAAAATAAAAATTGACTTCGCATAGTTTTGAATGCATTAGAGGTGATACAGTGTCAAAGAAGATCCAAACCCCTGGGTCCACTAGAAGGCTGGGGTGGGGGTGCAGGAGACAGCTGGGCTGTGTGTAAGGCTGGAAGCTGGGGGTGGGTGGGGTGTAGACGGCTGGGCTGTGTGTGAAGCTGGCAGCGGTTGTGAGCCTGTGCAGCCCCTGGCTGTTAAAGTTACCGCAGTGTGAAACTGAAAGCTGCCTGTGTGGGAGCGAAGGCTTCTCTCTCTCCGGTCCAGAGGAATTACATTTTCCTAACGTCAATCTTGACCACAAGTTCCTAAGTCCAATGTGCCCTTGGACCTCTGGGGATCGATAATGAATTGACTCAGATACTCACCCCTGTGCTCTTTCTGGCTCTGACCCACATTTTCCAGGTTTCCTATGCGGGGCAAGTTTTCTTACATGATGTTTATATTTCATCTGTCAGTCCACAAATGCAATACCTACATCCTGCAGAATGCCACCTTCTACTGCCGAAGTTTTCATAAGCCCACTGTGCGCAGTAGGCTTGGAACAAGTATATGCTTGTTGCATTTTCTTGGTGCAATATTAAAGCAGGGTGTTTGTGTTGGGTTAAAGAGATAAAACTAATGTCCGATTTCACAGTGTTGTAAGTTTCTCTTACAGTTGTAGTTCAGGCGTCAGCATATATGGGGCACTCTGTGACTGGAGAAACCGGTACACAGCAGTGTAGTAAGATCATGGCTCCTGGCCATAATCATATATGTTCCATCTGGGTAGCATGCCTACACCTGCTCAAAGGCCACCACTTTTCTCAATCCTGTGGAATGCTTGCACACATGAGGCCACTTGCTGCCTGATGAGACCAAATGTGATTCTTCTGAGCTGAGGACAACTACTGACGGACTGGGTCTAGCTCTAGCCTGGCGACAAGAAACTGGCATGGGCCACGTTCTCTTCCTTGCAAAGGATAAGAAACTAAGTTGGTAGCAATCAGAAAAACAGAAAATGCAAGGAATACTGACAAGTTCGATTCATGGCGGAAATATAGTGTGCGATTGTAAACCACGGCTGCAAAGGTCAGCAGACATGGGCTGCTTCCTGCCTTTTCTGGTGCAGGTGTTGCACCCTTCTGGATTTCTGCAAAGGACTTCTGCATCCTTTTGGTGAACTACCGTTTTCAACTGAGCACTTTGTAGTCAACGTCTGCGTGGGAACCTAGACTAAAAAGTGCCCTCTCCACAATCAGTTCATACCTCCAAATACCCACTTCCCTTTTCATTCATTCATTGCCCTACTGCCAGCCCAAAGGGCAGCAGAGACAGATAGATGCAGCTTTAAAAGGATGTGGGTGCAGTGAAGGTAGTGATGGACCGGACCAAAACAGAGCGAGCAAAGGAGACCGAGATGTATGAAACACAGAGAATCAAGGCCTAGAAGGAGGGTCCAGTAGCCAAAAGAAGGCACATAAGAGGGGCCCCCTTATCTCATTAGAAATGCCTGGGTCAATGAGACCACAGACCCGGAGGACAAAACCTGCCATCTTCTGAATAGGGATTGGGGTCATGGTCCTAAGATTTTGAAATATTGTTATTATCATTTTTATTTGCTTGCAGCAACTTTTTAGAGTATAGGTTTGTATTTAACAAAAAAAAAAATCTTGTCATGGGTTAAGCATATTATGGGTTTACAAGCAACTTCCAAAGTGATTATTTCTGTATATTCACAATGATTAAACAAAACTGTATGATTTCTATGCAACCTCACATAAACGAATGTCTGGAAAATAACTGCATTTCCCCTTTTCTTTTACCTTTTCTGTGTTGTCTTAGGAATTAAAACACCACAGCGAGCACAGAGGGAAATTCATCTCTCATGCTTCCCAAGCCATCTGCAATATACAGAGAGAAGCGCCATTTCTAGGTTGTGAATATATGGGGTGCTCCACATTCTAAACCCTGCCTGGCAGCTGGGTGCTAATGGCTTCTTCCCAGCAATGCGCCAGCTAATGGCTTCTTCCTGGCACTCAGTCAAGCATCACTAATGGCTAGCAAGTTGCCTGCCCACTCCTAAAGTGAGAATGACACGTTCATATTTGCAGACAGCCACCTAGCAGACCCTCCACTTGGCCACAGAAGCCAGGGGACTTGGATCCACAGTGCACTAGAAAATGACATTGTCAAGGCCAGATGTGATATGTGGTCAGCATGGAGACACTGAGATGGAATTCTATTTTGAACTCGAAATGACTTGTCAGGGAGACGTAAAGCAGGAAAGGACAAAGGCTTCCTGTTATGAGCCCATCTGTCAGTGTAATAGTGTTGTCAATATCAAAGAAGTATCTGGGAAATTCTCAGTTATGACGGGATGTATCTGAGATGGTGATTGGCTGTCAGGTAAGGGAAATGGATGTGGGTACATCGCAGTCTAGTATATGAAGCTCTCTCATCTTGTCACGTACACACAGTGGAGTCTCTCAGAGTGAGGAACTCGGGTGAGTTTGTAAGTGGTACTCTGGAGGTAAGGCTTTCCAGGTGTTTGTGTTTCTCTGCTCTTGTTTTTGTTTAGCTTCTCCCTGGGTGGCCTTCGAAGTCTCCACCTCTGACTCCCAAGCTTGATAAATTTCATTGTAAAAACAAACCAACCACTAAAATAAAGTGATAAGATCAAGTGATTACGTGGACTCCTCTGTCTTGGCTATGTCTATTTTAATTCTACTTTGAGGCAAGAAGGATAGGTATAGTTTGTGATGAATAAATTCAAGACCAATGGGATCCAAACCAGCAGCATTTTATAGCTAACTCAACCTAAGGGCAGGTACTCTCTTATGTCCCCCAGCATACACCCAATTGTTGAGTGTGAAGCAGGAGGTTTTGTTACCCTGTTCTGCTTTATTCCCTGCAGATGTCTAGCTAACCAGGAGGCAATAAAAAGAATTTGGGCTGTATCCTTTGAGTTATCCCTCACGCTCCTACGACAAAAAGCCTGCCTCTAATCCTGTGACAAAAAGCCTGCCTCTAATCCTCAGCATTTTAAATTGAGTTTATAAAACAGATAGCCCGAATTAAATGAACAACAGTTTCTACCATTGAGCAGGTCCATCCCCTGATAGCCCTGGAAAGAACGTCCCGATTGGTTTCCACCTAGTCATCGGACAGTGGGGGATTCTGAGTCCTGAGGAAGTTGAGCAACATGCATCTTGCTTCTGAAGCAAGATTACCCAGAGCTCAGCCATGGTTGGAACCAGAAGCTAAATGGCTGAATAGATACTCAGGGCTGTGGAAGCTCCCTGCAGCTCACTTCTCTCCCAAGCCAGAGGCTCAGCAGGAAATCTTGCGATGTCTTAGTCTGAGGAGCATGGAGATAATTGGGACCTCGGTTTAAGCTTTCCCTTAGAGGTACTTTGCCCTGAGTGATATTGTTTCATTGTTTCAGATTGTGTTCTATTCTGAGTTATCACTTATACATTTTAGGTTTAGACTGCCATTTTCTAAAGGCAAAGATGGCCATTTGGAAAAAAATATATTATTCATATTCCATATGAATAATAAGTGATTTATCTTCTTAATTGTTTTCTAGTTTTGATTTTTTTAATTGCCTTATTTACTGCTCTGTCATATCTAACATTCTGGGACGCCACTGCCTTAAGCCATAACAAGGCACCGGAGATTTTTTAAAATGGGGACTAACATGAGAAGAGAAGCAATTTAGTAAAATTAATTGTGCATTAGTGGATAGCATCAACTTTAGTGGGAAGAAAGCGCAGTCGTGAAGCCTGCTTACAAATTCAGGGCAACCCAAGCTATGTAGAGTGAGAGGAAAGAACCAGCAGGGAAACAGCTGGGCCTGAAACAAGAGCAGGGTGTCAAGGACAACGCACGAATGATTCAGTGGTCCTACGTCCAGCCACCCAAAGGGTCTGTGGCTTACACAGGGATGGCAGAAGTCTGGCTAAATTAAGAATAAGATTCATTTGGGTGTGGCTATCTTTGGATTGAAAATGGTAGCAACAGAAGAAAACCCAGTTGGAGCTGGTGATGCAAGACTGATCTTTTGCAGCTGTCAGAGGGATCCTCGTGAGAAACACAGGAGGGCATCACAAAGGATGATTTCTGTCAGATGTGCACAGCCAGGTTCCCATTCTGAGCTTCCGTGATCTATGAGGCTCCCAGCGGTCCTTGCTTAAACTGCTTATGATACATCTCTGATAGAAGGCTGTCTTACGAGATAGAAGGGACAGTTGACGGTTGGCACTTAGTTTCTACATCTTCGTGACTTTGGATCAACTCTGACCAATGCTCCCAGGTAAGAGCAGATCTTACAGACCTAAAAAAGACAGTGGAGCCAGATGGTGATGGTGCCCGCCTGTAATACCAGCATTCCTGGGGCAGAGGCTGGAGGATCTCTGTGAGATCAAGGTCAGCCTGGTGTATATATAGTGAGTTCCAGGACACCCAGGGCTACACAGCAAAACCCTGTCTCAAATTCTACTGTCCCCATCGTTCCACAAAATCAAAGGGAGACAGTGGATAAAGGAGAGAGGTGTGCAATCAGGGACAGAAGTGGCTGCCTTGTTCTTTCACAAAGTCAGGACTGTTGTGAGATCTTCAGAGAAAACTGAAAAAGTGAGAAACAGAATGTCTGATAAGAAAAATGGTTTTTCTGTAACCCAACATTACTTGGATGTGAAAAAGCCCAATTAGTTGGGCTGTTTGGTGGCCCCAATGGTTAATCTCAACTGTCCAGTTCCTGAGATCTAATATCACCTGGGCAGCAGACCTCTGAGATTCCTGTGGGAGGCTGTCTTGGTCAGGACGACTGAGGCAGGAAGACTGGTCCACTCTGGGCAGCACCATTCCCTAGCACGGTGTCCTGGATTGTACTTAAAGGAGACTGATGTGGAAGCAAGCATTCATCACATCCTGCTGAAACAAGAGCAGGTGCTGCAGATAGGAGGCATATGACTGACTCTGTGATCCTAAGTCCAGCTCCCCAAAGGGACTGTGATTTACACAGGGATGAACAAACCTTACTTTGTGAATGAGGACGCTGTATGACCAGGGGCTTCCACACAGTCCTTCTAGGGTTTGCCTGCTATCACCACGAACACTCTTTCAGTGTGAAATAAAATCAATCCCTGTAAGCATCTTGTCAGATATTTTACACAGCAACAGGAAAAGAAGAAATAGGCTTTTCCGTTTAGTAATATTCCAATCTAGATTCACTGTCTAAATCCAGAATGAGAAATAACACATATGCATTTTGTGTTGCTGATGTATATATACTCGAATTTGATATAGATGCGTGCTATCATGCATAAATACATACACATGTACAAGCACTAAAATATGTAAAGAAGTACACACAAAGAAAACAGTGTAAGTGCGGCTTCACTGCGCTACAAAGAATACATATTTAATGTTCTTTTATAAAGACTAACAAGGGGACCAGGTCAGTCTCTGCATTCTGCAGACCACAATAGAAGCTTTATTAAATTCTGTAGGTTTTACATTTGTTAAGTAATTTCTTCAACAAGATTTCAAAAACTAATGTTGCATTATATTTTTTCCTTTATGAGAATTTTAACTATTGCATTTAACTATTTCATTTCTATTTCACATGTGTACTTTTGGCCTTTGAGAAATGAAGACTTTTTATATGTAAATAGTGCACATTAAACAAAAGAGTTTCTCAAATTATGCTAGGTCTAAATTTGGTCTTCTTTTTAACAGTTACCATTTCCTACAGGTTCATCCCTTTTGATGGTGAACATTTATTTTTTAGAAGTCATTCTTTTTGATATCAGAATTGCCATGTTGTAAGATCCACCATATTATGAGCCACATGGGCCTTCTGTGTCTGCCTGCGACTGCCTCCGTTTTCACAGGGTAGAGCTGCTTTTAGCAGAGATATGGCATTATGTAGTATATAAAGATCCAGTGAAAGGAAACCCTTAAAGAAGGCTCCCAGCCTGTTTCTGTGAAGGTTGGGAGGAGCTGTCGCCCAAGGAAAACTGGGCTGGAGGTGCGGTGGCCATGCTCTCTCATCCTCCATCTGTCTCTGCAGGGTCCCAGGCTGTTCTGCAGAAGTGCCACCAAACTGTTCCTTGTATGAGTTAAACAACTCAGATGTGACCCTTCTGTAGCTTCTAAGCTCAGAACTAACTTTGCTCCCCTGTTTTACAGAGGTGACATTGATCAGCCTCGATCAGAGGTGACCTGAGTGGCGGTTTAAACTCCAGCAGACTTGGTGGGGTCACCGATTCTCTTCTTAGGTTGGGTGAGGTCTCTATTGTTTCACCTAAGGAAGGGAAGAGCACTTTAACCATGAATCCCTCTGGGAGAGGGAGAGCAAATGTATATGCTTTCTTTAGTCCTGTTCTCATGTTGGCTTCTCACTGGTCGTTGGCTGAATAAAACCATGCTCTGGAAATCATACCTGTGAAATAAGTGAGGGAGGTATTTCAGGTGTGTATAGAGCAGGAACAGGAAGTGTGACTATTGCATCATTCATATGGAATAATACTGTCAGTAGCTGGCGAGGCCACCAAATGGCAGAGCTACTCACGGGCTAGGGAAGAGCACAGATAAGAACAGAAAAAGTTGTGGTTACATGCATCTGATGCTGTGAGAACATCACACGGGATGCCCTAGAAGTAGGCAGAGGGCTCCTATTTATTACACACTGAAGGGCACACAATGCCGTCCGTTTCATATGGGCTTCTTGATGCCAGGCAGTGATATCTGAGACTTCCCAAAGATAAATAAGTGACAATATACGTGAGGCCCATTGTATTAAGTGGCCAGAAAAGAGGAACAAGGCAATATATATCCTCACATGCCTTGTTCTGATCCATCACTCACACCTTTAGAGTGACAGATTGCCAGGGCCCAAGTAGCAACATGATGGCATCAGATTCATATTTTAGAACGATCACTGTGCCTACCAAACGAGAGATGTCAAAACGAAATGGGAAGACAAGGAGGTGAGAAGGTGACTTCAGTCATCTGGGAAAGGCTGACGAGGGCTGGACCTGACGGAGTAGCGGAGGAGAGAGAGAGAAATCAGGAACATAGATGTTTGGAAAGTAGGACAGGTCACTGGATGATTTATTGGACATCAGGAAGAGGAAGGAATCGAGAATGAAGCTTTAAAAAGAAAGAGAGAAAGATGTTTCACTCAAAGGATGCATCCTCCACACGCTGCCTCCAGTGTCACTGCTGGTCTCTGTATTAGGAACAGAAGAGCTATATTTCCTGAGGAGGCAACCGTCCCCCATGTCACAGGCTGCAGGAATGTCCTCCTTTGTCATTCTTTAAACTAACACCTAGCAGGACTTGTGCTTTAGTCTAATTTTCATGTTTCCTGTGCACACACATTCTCCCTCCTGTGAGTTAAAACAGAAGCTACACTTCATGTTCTTTCCCTACAGGTCATTAAACCGCAGCTCTCCAGTCTCCTTTGTGCTTTTGGAATCTCAGGGAAAAAATTCTACCTATTAATGTTTGCATATAAAGATATTACTGACCTCCTTCTATCAGGCTTTGGGCTGTGTGGCTATATTTTCAAGGGTGCTGACCCATTTATTGCTTTGTCTTTGGCATCTGAGTACTGCGTAAACTACAGTTCCTTCCAGATGCAGAGTGGATAGTTGCCATGGATGGCAGAGGCGTCTGACTGTGGGAAAGTATGGGTCCTATAAATTTGTTTTTTTTCTTCTACCTATTCTAGTCACATAATGTCTCCTGTAAAATGGCCTCTTAAATAGTAAACAAACTAACACACTTGAGATGTATGGACAACAAGACATTTGATGTGGATAGTTAAGTTTCACTAATTGTTTCGGCCTGTAGAAAACGTTTGTCAGCACCATGCATGTGGCCCCATGATCACAAGGACTGTGTATGACTACTTCATGTGCACACGTAAATGTGGGCATGTTGTAGTTTCCTGCACACTGCAGCTTTTGCTGCAGAAGAATTACTACTAAATGGAAAGAGGAACAGATAGGTCATTGGTAAGCCCACCATCTGTCTCCAAGAGAGAGAATGGCTCCATAGACTTTTCAAGAGTAAAATATCATCAAGGTGCGTATTTGCTGCAAAGCACCGCGTTGCAGTCAATGATGACAATGGTCCCCTTGTGAGGCTGTATGAACTGTAAATGACCAAGAGGCGGGACATCACATGGTTCATTATGCACTCTAGACCGCCTAAGGTGCAGGTTCTAATATGACAAACAACACCACACATGCTGGCGCGGGGAGTTAATCATTATCTTGTTTACTGTACACGGTGAGTGAAATACCACCTCACCAAAGTTAAAATAGCCCAATGAGAAATACAAGAGACACACCAGCTGTGGGCTCTGGAATTTAAGTCACAGAGCAGAGCTTCCCGCTGCACAAGTACCAAACATCAGATAACATCACAGGAACAGATCAAGGGAGACTCAGCAACACGCAGCACTGAGGTGGAAGACATCTGCGAAGTAAGCTTTATTCTACATTCTACCGGAATATAACATAGTGATGAATATTAGAATTATCTCACTAGTAGAATGCTTTATCCCAAAACCAAGATAGGCATTAGCCCTAATACTATAATTGGTCATAAATCAGCATCGGCAAATTCTTTTTATTTCCCCCCAAATAAATTTATAGTTAACATGGTGCTTTTGAAAACACGATGCAAATGTCACCATTAGAAATAGTTGCTTTTGCAGAACTGGATAATGTAGCATTTGGCAAAACATTTGCCAAATATTCTTTGTAAAAAAATAGAAAGAAAGTGCAGCTAAGTAAGTTTAGAAGGTTTTACATATTACATGTTCTCTTCATGAATACCATGCATTTGAGAAATGAAATCTGTTAAATCTGTATAACCTAGTATTCCCCTCGTGTATCATGTCCTCTCGTAATGGAAAATTAAATTTTCATGATGACGTAGCTGAATATAGTGTACCGTGAGAAGTGTATTTCTAAGGGAGTTTAGAATCCAGGTCAACTGGAGAGTTAATAGTAAAAGCAAAAGTTGAGAGACAATGAACTCCTACAATAAAACCACTGAGGATCTTATAGACTGCTCAGGAACAAATTCCACTCCAATTTCTACCACAGTATTTCAGCTTACATGTTTTCAAACTGATAATAAGCAAACCTAATGTAATACAACCATAATGTTGGCGGTCTTTATTTGGGAATTGTCTATAGCTAGAACCCATAACTTGATAAATTGAAGGTAATTTCATGTGATAGAAAGTCGCTATGATTGAACAAATAAAGACTGAAATTAGATGAAGAGAGAGTGTGCGCAGTACAGCACAGAACAAAAGAACCCCCCAGGAAGAAATAAAGATGAAGGGGGGAGGAGAAGAGTAGCGAAGAAAATGAGAAGAAACAAACAGGTAAGTTTATAAAAACACAGGAATGGAATGTACTTACTAAATATGATATTATAAGTGGATTTAAATAATTTTATTCCTGAACTTTATCTTTTAGTGCTCTGCCTCTCTTTGTATGATTTCTTCATTTGCATTGTTGGGAAATATATAGACCCGGCGTCAGACGTGAAGGATGGAGGAAGATCAAGAAGCCTAGCTATACCAATTCCACGGTTCAGCCATCAACCCTGGGAACTAGAAACCCATGTTCCCCAAGTAAAAGTATTATCTGTCCACGAGCATTTGATGGAAGTTTGGCTTCGCCTGAACACCCCCTTGCTCTGTACCTGTGAGTTAACTCACTTAATAGCTCAAACAATGGTTTGGGGATGTTTTCAGTAAAGGTTAAATGTTTTACTATAACTAAGGCAAAGATTTAAAGAAATTTCAGCTTTTTTTTCTAGAAGTCCCTTGGGAAGCCATCGTGTATTTCGGGAAATAAATAATGAAACTGTAACAATAAGTTTCAGCAAAGTTTAGTACAACGCTCCAAGTCCATCAGTTCCTCCTGGTGTCACCGCCCTTCCTCGCAGTCAGACTGTGACAGGGAAGGGATTTCAAGATCTCATTTTTATTATTTAAAATAAATAATACATTACTGAATAAAAATGGTTCAGTTTTAAATGGTTTTAGGGTATATGGATTCACCGTTAATAACAATAATACAAAACCAGAGAAGATGGGAGGAGCTCTGTGGGGACCTGTTGGGTGCCTGTATTTTGGGGGTCAAAGGGCTTAGAAGCCTATGCAGGACAAACTGTGTTACTTGCCCTGCATCATTCTCCAGCTGTTTGCTCCCACTAAAACAGCAAGAACGGTAAAGCTACATAAAATGAACACCCATTAGTCCTACCTGCCCATCTGTACCTGTGGTCACGGTGTAATATGCTGCCTTTGAGGAACTAACCATGCTTCCTTCAAAGATTGCAGGTCTGTTACATGGAACTAGGTGCTACTAAACCAGACAGAGGCATTTTTGTCCTTTTAAGGATTATGTTGCTGTTTGTTTTGTTCAGGCTAGCAGCTTGAGACTCACTCTGCAAGGATTGTGTTGCTATTGGTTTTTTTTTTTTTTCAGGCTAGCAGCTTGGGACTCACTCCACATCCTCCTGCCTCAGCCTACTGAGCACTGTTACTAGATGGTACCACACTCGGCTTCTTTCAATTCTAGGCCGTGAACATTAAATACTTATGTTCATTTTCTTTGGTATTGCCACGTTTGTTTACCTTGCTTAATGTTTAAGAAAGCTTATGCGTCTCCTTTCCCTTGAGGACCATACTTGGATATTTTCCAAGTACTTACACTTGCTACACCAAAACACTTGTTTAACCTATTTATTTGACTATATAAACCAAGATCTAAAAGTTAAGGTTGTCAAAACATACATCTTTTTATTTTTAATCGGCAAACTAAGTTGTTGAGTATATATTTATAGAGTAAAACATACCATTTATCCTCTATACATATACACAGCAAGGAGATCCCTGTGTGTCCACACAAGGAACCACATAGAGACCCACACCTGCATATGTGGGGAACCACATACAGGCAGCCACTGGGCCTCTACCCAAGTAACTGACGACTTAGAGAAGCCCTCAACTCTTCCTAGTAAGTGAACACAGACAGACTACATCTCTGCCCATTTCCTCAATCTGCATTTTTATACTCTCTCTTTTTTATATAAGTATACATTTTGTACTTATCATGTGCAAACTTAGTTTTAATTTAGTAAACCAACTTTTATCTCCCTGTTATCCTCTTCCCTTTGTGTATTATTATTATTACTATTATTACTATTATTACTATTATTATTATTTTGCCTCTTCCAAAGGACCTGGAGTTAGGGGTCTCCCTGCCTGAGTCTTCTAAGCACTTAGAGTTTGCTTGTTTTTTTGTCAGTTGCATTGTTTTTTTCTCTTCATTCTGCGTTTGGCTAAAGCTGACTCATGTTTTCCCTTCCTCATCATCGTCCCACTTTCTGTGTATTTTCACTTCTAGTTCTTCCTGTTGCTCAGTACTAACCAACAGTCTTACTTTGCTTCTTTTCTTTGTATTTCTACCCTTTGTATGTAATAGTTTACAAACATTGCGTAATCCCTGTTTATTTACACCAATCCCTACCAATTACCGGATTTGAAGAAGCAACTAGTGTTAAGTTGGAAATCATTGCATTTCCATCCTGAGTCCATCAGTCAGTTGTGGTCGCTGCTGCAGTTAGTGCTGCTGCTGCTAGACATCAAGTCTTTTGTTCTGAGCCTCAAGACTGAGGTTCAACCTAGGTGACAGCAACAGGTGGGTAGATAAAGAATGCATATCTGTACATTGTTAAAACATGGGCACGCATACATCATCTAACCAAGAAAAAGAGTGAAATTGTTTTTCCTGGAAAATAAATGCAACTGGAAATCATTGTATTAGGCAAAGGAATCCACACTCTGAAAAAAAATCATGTTTGTCTCATTTGTGGATCCTACATTGTATAGAGACACACAACTCACATGCACACACACACACACTCCTTCTCTATGTGTGTAGACATATGTAGGGAAGCAGAAAGGAGATGGAGGAAGCAAAGAAGCTGGGGAAAAGAGGATGTGACGAGAGGGAGAGCATGAGGTGTAAAAAGGTCCTTGTATGTCATACACTTAAGAAAGATTATGGAAATCAGCACTACACACACTGAGTACACGCCCATAAAACTTTAATTAATAGGGCGAGAGAGATGGCTCTGTGGTTAAGAGCAGGCATTTCTCAGTTCTGAGGAGAGTTCCCAGATAGACATCAACATGCTTGGAGACTGGGTGTCCCCCAGACACCAGTAACTCCAGGCTCCCTGCCAGGGGAGAATCCTTGCTGAGCACAAGCCCACATTGCAGGAAGAAAGCTTGCCTTAAGTGAATAGGTGGTGATGAAGTAGGATACACACCACCCTCTTCTGGCCTCTACATGTATCCTCACATGTGCACACCCCATATATGTACACACGCGCATATCCACATATACATGTGCATTCTTATAAACACATGCACATACATGTGAACACCCCCCACAAAACCACCACATGTGTATACACACACACATGCATGTACTTGTACACACAAATTTTAAAATGGAAAAAATATTTTCTAAAAAATGTTAAATAAAAAACAAAATCCTACATTTTGGAGTGTGGACATCTTAAAAATGTATAGATAAACAACAAAAAAAGGAAAATTACAACTTTCCTTTTTCCTTGATGTTCCCCCAGAGACAGAAGGGTAAGAATTTCATTTCAGTGCACTTGCCATTCACAGAAAGAAAGCAGCGAAAAAAATTTCTTAGAAAAGTGAAGTCGTTGAGGGGTTCACACTCCTCTGCGCCTCTCATTTGGCTTCTTCAAAGGACGTGTACTTGAGAGGGATTTGGTACTCAGATGGGCTCTGAGAGCTTACAGGTTTGCAAGTTTAGGGTTCTGATGTTGTCTGGTTTCCCCGAAAGTGACTGAAGAAAGGCCATTTATCATTCGTTCTAGAAACACAGATATCCTTTCCAGCGTCCAGCCAAAATGACTGAGATATTTTGACTTTTCTGAGTCTTTTGTTAGGCAGATCAGTTTTGAGAAAGCCTGGAAAATGAAAACCAGTGAGGCCCACATGCTCCACTCTGCTGCTTTGGCTGACTCCACTTCCTGCTGATCTCAGCTGCAGGGGAGCTATGCAATCCAAGTCTTAGGGAGTTCTCTGCCAATGATTCGCTGCTCAGCACGAACCAAACACATCCGGAATTAAATGAGAAGGACAGATTCTGAATGGGAAAGGGACAAGGACCCATGGTAAGACCATGAGTAAAAGGGCTAGCACTTACTGCGTAAAAACCCAGGGAAACAACAGTGCCTTTGACGGGCACCTTAGATACCTCCTCCTGGGATTGCTTGAGAGGATGGGAACTCTCGTGTGCTCAAGAAGCAGCTCGAAGAATTCCAGACTGTTAAAAGGATTTCACAGCTTTCCTGCTTTGCAAAGCTCATGCCAGAATAGTAGCCCGTTTGTCTACAGAGAAAGAGATTGATTCCTTCTACTCGGATATGTGCTTTCCAGTTTTGCTAGGTGGATCTCACCATCTTTAAGATTAGTGTGTCTTTGAATGTGGGGTGTTTTAAAACCCGTTCTTTGTGTCCTAGAAGTAATATGCATTTCTCTACAGTCCTAAAAGATCCTCAATAAGCCATGCCAGGACTCGGGGCATGGAAGAAGGATACTTCTTTCTATAAGAACGTAATACCTTAAAATTATAGAACTGTCACCTTTTTGTTCAAATTCTCAACTGCATCAAAATTATATGATGACTTACATAAAAACGTCTTGCAACTGAAAATGGAAATGTTCCGAATGAAGATTCACCAAATGAAGCCATGCAGCACTTATGACCAGGACTATGGGTGTTATTTGGAAGCCTGTTTTGAAACAGATGTGCAATTTTCCCGCTCCTATCATCAAAAGGTGATGATTTTGATAACCCCTTACATTTTAGGTCATCTTATACTGTTTAGTTTCTTGATAAAAGCTGGGCAGAATTCTTCTTCTTAGAAGATGTCCTTTTACCTTAAAAGACATTTTGTGGCATAAATATACAACTTGTTACTAAAATGGACTTTCATAGACACATGAGCCCAAACCTTCATTACACTATTTCAAAGCTATGAGACACTGTCCTAATTACATTTTCATGGCTCTGATTTTTCTGTCTTGAGAGAAAGTAAAGTAACATACAGCTTCCTGGACCTCCTGAGAAGTAAATGCTGTTATACTGTTGAGCACAGACCCATAGTTCCACTTCTGCGCTTCCCGTTGCTTTCTGGGAGAAAAGAGTTTGAAAATAGCTGATGCAAAAGAAAAGGAAAGAGGTGGGGAAGAGTTAGTATGGCTGTGTGTTGTCTGTTTCTGTTCTAAAATATGTGTACCTCATGAATTCAGTTCTCACAGATAACAGGAAAAATGACTTATCAGTAAATGATGCTTTGCTTTATTTTCATATTTTTCCTAGTGAAAAGCGCGAACTTCCCTCCTTTCCCACACTGCCTTCACGACTACACCCTTCAGCTCATCAGTATATAAAAACCTGAAGATCAGTGTGATTGCATTGCTTGCTTACTTAATTATAGATTTTTAAAATGAAAACCCACCAGGACTCCATATGAAGCATACATAAAATACTCTATTAAGTGAGAATTTGATTATATCTAAGTACAGGCAAATAAAGAAGTTAAATATGGCAGTATTGCTGCGTCTGAATAGTTTAGAAGCAATCTTGCCTTTAACATGTGCAATGGTCAATATTTTTCAAGTTGGCTCACAATGTAGAAAACACCAAGTCCTGAGACACAGAATAGATCACATGATGCATGAGACCAGCAGACATGGGAAGTACTCTGGGCCTAGTGAGGACTTCAGGGCCAAGTGAAGAGATAGCATGAGTTTAGAGGTGATGGGCAGGGTGGGCAGTCACCACTGCATAGAACTTGAAAGGATCAACTCTCCATAGGAACCAGTTGTACAACGGCAATTTATAAAATTGAAAAAAAAAAAAAGAAATGCATGCTATTCTAGGACTGGCAACTACTGTAGAAAAACAGGAAACCCCACATCAGGCTCTGGAAATAAGAAATGAATAAGAAAAGATTTGCAAAACTGGAATGTCAACATGTATTAGTTTCTTCTGAGACCAATATATATATAAAATTTTTTTCTACCCAGCTTTAATGGATATTCTTTATTGTTTTCAACACATAAAATAACAAATAATTTGTATCTTACAATATGCAATCATTTTCAGAAAATTGTACTTTAGTATTCCAACATTCTTTAATAAATTATTCTTATAACCTTTAATGTTTCAGTATTCCTTAGTAATCATGATACTCTTTAGTAGTTTAGCTATTGTTAAAATCTGATATAAATACTGGATGAGTAGCAAGTAGCAATTGCATCCAGAGGTTGGAGCTCACATGGAACAAGCCACCACCTTTGCACAATGTTGCTTTAACGAGACTTCCTTCTATATGAATGTTATGAGTAGTGTTTATATTGGCATTTGGATGTATAAAGCCAACATAACAAGGCAGCAAGGAACGCTTGTGGGGATACCCTTTTCTGCTCGGTACCCGAGACCACTGATATTTGACTGAGTGGGGCATACTTCAAACCCAGTTCTGTGCGACTGTACTGAACTTACTGCAAAAAGGGAAGTGAAACTTTTAAATACAGAGAACGACTGTTCCAATTCTTTCACATTATCAAATGAACCAAATTATCAAAGGAAATTCTTTTATTACTAATTATCAAAAGAAAGAGACGGTTCTTCTTGAAACTGGAGCTGATCTAATGGGGACGGCATGGTGCGCAAGTCACGCTGCTGCTCACTTCCTGCCCCCAGACATCATGACAGGCACCTGCTGAAGAGGTTGCAGCTAGGCTTCTCCATCTATAAAATGCTCATTTTGAAAATAAAAAAAATCATTTGGTCTAAAGTAGTTACCTAACGCACAAGCCTAGATCTAATTTTGAAGGTTCAATCAAATTTTCATCTTCTATGAAAGACATAAGGGGCAAAATTATAACCGTTCAAAGAATAAATGTGGATGCACATTGAGCTTAGTTCTAAAAGGACTCCTCTATCCTGCCAAAGTAAGTTGTCTAATTAATTAATACTTTAAAAACCAAATCTAGAGAGATGGCTCATCAGTTAAGAGCCCCAACTGCTTTTCCAGAGGATCTCAGTTCAAGTCTCAGCACCCATATGGCAGCTAACAACTGTCTATAACTCCAAGACCTGACACCCTCACACAGACATCCATGCAGGCAAAACATCAATGCACATAGGATGAAAATAAATAAATTATTTAAAAAAAAACCCAAACTGGGGGCTAGAGAGATGGTTCAGCAGTTAAAAGCACTGACTGCTCTTCTAAAGGTCCCGAGTTTTATTCCCAGCAACCACATGGTGTCTCACGACCACCTAGAATGAGATCTGGTGCCCTCTTCTTAAAGTGGTCTCCCTAGTCATTGCAAATGCTCAAAACTTCAGGGTAACTATGCCACCTCAGATTTGCTGCTGAGGCTGTCTTGTAAAGAAAGAGGGGGGGGGGGAGCAAGTAGCGCCATTCTGAAGCCCTTTCAGAATTTGCAAATCTTTATCTCCTGCGCTTACTCTGTTTGATTTTTATAAGAAGAGTTGACAAATGGGATTACATGCAATTGAAAAGTTTCTGCACGGCAAGAGAAACGCTCAGACAGAAAGACAGGACATTTCCAGGTGAGCTGGGAAGTATGCTAAGGGAGTTCACTAGTAGGCTAAAAGCTGAGCAAAGGTCAGGGGTGCAACTCCCCAAGTTCCATCCCCCTCTGACAAAAAAGGAGAAAGTTCTGAGCAGCAAATCAATGGTCCAGAGAAGCATAAAAGGTCTGTTCCTGTAACACTCAGAATTTTCACTGTTGACCCAGTCACTGGAGCAGCACTGAAAGGGAATGAAATCTGTGAAGGGGTCTCTGGGGGCATTGGCCCAGCCTCAAATCTGCAGTTTTGAGCCTTTGCTTCTAGTTCTTTTGAGGCAATTCTGAGTTTTCCTAAGTAGACGCTTGGCTCAGATCCTATAAATCACCCACTTCCAGAAAGGCTGTGGGCCAGTTGGTTGAAATGCATAGTAAATATTGGAAGTCTCATGTCCATGGCAAACTCGATATGTCTTAGGTTTCACAAAGTGTAGTCATTTTTATTTTATGTGTATTCTCTGCATGTGCATGCAGTGCCTTCAGAAGCTAGAAGAGGGTGCTGGAATCCTTGGAACTAAAGTGACCTAGGTTTATGAGTCCCCATGTACTTCCTGGGAACCAAAGCTGGGCCCTCCACAAGAGCAGCAAGTGTTCTTAATGTGAACTATTTCTTCGGCCCCATGTAATGAAGAGCAAGGTTAAGTCCCGCTTATCAATGTCCTGTACATTCAGAGCCAATTCTTTTGTGAGGATTTCGTCTTTGGGAGAATCTGAAGAGTTCTGGGCACCAGATCTTCCTTCACCTCACTATTTGTCTAGGTGCGGAAATTTTGTGTTACTGTCTCATGCAGGCAGTATGGCGTGAAACAAAACCATCAGAGCTTATAAATGAAGAAAAACTATGGCTCAGTTTTAGCAGACGAAGATCAATAATGCCCCGTTGACTAGATGACTTTTTATTAATCACTCAAGCAACATGCATAAGACCTTAAGGTAATGACTGGAATCCATCTCCCGACAAATGTCTTTACTGCAGGCAGCAAGAGTGTAGATGGATTGACTCGTCATACATGGCTATTGTGGAGCCTCTTATGCCCTGCCACCCCCCCCCACAAAAAAAAAAACACTGGCTTTCAATATGGCTCCACCACTGTCCTTCTTTCCATTGTACTGGGTCTCTACTGAAAACCATCTCTATTGCTTAAAGCTGTCTCCTGACAGTGCCACAAACGGACATCATGGAAACAGCGAGCTGGAGAGAGACTGCACACAGGACAGGCTAGCAGGGCTGTGCAGTGGAGTGCTTACTGCTATTTTCATTATTATTTCATTATTTATTACAAGAATTCCTAGAAATTCTGAGACAAGTGACAGGTTCTATTTCTCTGGAACCCAGAGAGGACAGCAGTACTTAAACATAACATAGCATTCTTCTCAGTGCTCAGGTTAAACCACGCTTCATTATCACAGCGGGGCTCTACCAACATAGCAATTGTTGACAGAGAAGCATCGCCACGGTGGCGTGACAGTCTTCCAGCTGCATCATCTTTTTAATTTGACTGCAGCCAGGACTACTTTTTGATTCCTTTTCTATTTGTCTTCACTGTCTGGAAGTAAATGTTGAAAATACAGAGAGAGCGTACAAATCGTAGTTTCCTCAAGGCTTTGGCCCAAGAGATCTAAAAAGTCAGCTTCATTAATCTGATTTATATGAAAATGCATGTTTGTCTCATTGCCTTCGTTGGGAGTTAATGCAAATCACTGAAACAGCAGCAACAATAGAATCTCTAAAGAGAGTCATGGCCTGTTGCATTCTCTAGGAAATGACATCCAATAGTAAGTCACTAGTGAATACACACTAATCAAACATTTTGGTTAAGTGTGCTTGTTCGTTGTTGACTTTTGACTGGGATTCAATACTGGCAGAGTTTACAGGAGGTTCAGAATATAAAGTTTGGTCTGAATTTTCCACCTCATATTTAACCGGTTTAGCTATTCCTAAAACACGAAAACATTCTTGTTCCTGCTTATATGTGCCCTGGAAACAGATAGGTAACATTCAGGTGCAGAGATAACTATGCCACACACACCTGTCACACACAACACTGTTTCCCTTTAATAGTGAAATCCCATACTGAGCCATGCCACTGTGCCTACATATCGCCAATCTGAATTAGAAAAGGAAATGGATTTATTGGCTAGGTAAAATAATTTAATCCACAAGCCTGGAGTGCTTGGAAAAGCCATGGTTGCTTCTATTTCCAGAAACATTTATACTGATATTTTCATATTTATGTTTCTTGATAATTTGATCAAGTATAAACTGCTGGGTTGTCTAAATTCCACACCCAGGGCTTGTAGCAACTTGTATTTGTACTCGATTTTCTGGCTGTCTTTCTCAGCTAGAAACGGGATTTTAGAGTTCTTAGCCACTCAATACTGTCTACTGGAACCAACACAGAGAAGAAACACCCTGGAATGAGGCACTGTGTTTGACCCAAGCTTCTGTGGTTTGTCTGCCATAGGACTTCAGGCAGGTAATGTAACTTTCTAAAACCTCAGTTTCTCAATGTGAAAAATGCAGGTACTAACGTTGACCCCAAACCCACATCATGAAGATTAAAGAGCAATGCCTGTGAAGTTTGTTTGATACAATATATCCCACAAGCTAAGGACAAGAGGCATGTTAGATGTTGTTTTGATTCAGTGAGAGGAAATTTTGTTTGTTTCTCCAGTATTACTGATCCACTGCTACGATATGGAGACCTGAATCAAAAGAGACCGGCAGATCCAGAGTCTAGTGATTACTGTGATCCCTCACTAAACGGCAGCTCACCCGTGTCTCTGAGCCCCTTTTCCTTCTCAGTACAATGGAAACAAGACCTGCAAACAGGTGCAGGGGAGCAATGGAGTAAAACAACACGCACAAGAGTGTCTCACGAAACTGCCACAGCCCCTGAGAGGTAGACATTGCTATCAATGAACATTTAAAATAAATGGGCACGATGAAGCCGATAGCGACAGAGAGCAGATTACTTACTGTTTTCTGTAAGCCAGATAGATAGAGTGCTGAGTACTTCAGATGCGTGACCTTCTACTCTTAAGTGTACCTGAGGAGAGGAAATTCTCCGGTTTTGCGGCCTGAACTGCTAATTGATGCTTTGAAACTTTCTTCGCTTGCCTTCTAAGCCTCGTAACCAGTCTACAGCAGTTTGGAGAGAAGCCGTGGGCCTTGTGTCCTCCGGCTCTAGCACCGTAAACGTCATCCTCCGCAAATGTGTCAGAAGCGGTGCTACGAATGTACAAACTGCAAAGTCCCAAAGCACACATTTTGTCACAGTGCTTTAAGAGCTGAGGATACTTCTTATCAAATGGTATTGATATGCCAGCAAGGTCTCATCTAGGGAGGAGTCTGTGGATAGACACACTCGTCGAAAATCTCTCAGAGCACAAGAGAATCTGACTTAAGACATCTGAAAGCCACTGAGGCGGTGACTGAACTGGATCGGCAGTCACAATGCCTGTGCCTCAGTCACCCTCAAGTCATACATGGCATCATGTCTGTGTTTACAGCAGGGAAATCCACAAGCCAGTCATCAGAAGTACTGATCTACTGAGCTGCATCTTATGCATACACATGCACACACGCGCACACACCTCTATCATGCGCAATGATACTTGTCTTGCATCCAGTGCTGACTTCATCTGGACATTCTCACTGATCCTGCACTACCTGTCTCCTGGGTAACCATATCATCTACTTTGTGCAAGGAGAGATGGGCACTGGAGAAAGCCAGACCCATCCTCCTTCCTCACACTCTCTGCAGTCGTCTGTGGTGTGGAGGGGAGGAATCTTTATGAGGGAGGGTTTATTTCAAGGCCAGTTAGGTCTTTGGAAGCCTCTCCTGGAGGGATTAATGCTATCATTTGGTTAGCTGTCTCCAGGACACATTGCTATAAGAGAGCGGGACTGTCCCTTTTTCAGTCTCAGTCTTCCTGTATCACAAAATGATCTCTTCTCCTTATGTGTCACAGTGATGTCGTTACCATGATATGGGATTCAAGAGAAACCAAATAGATGAGGCAATGGATCTTAGACTTTTACCTCCAAAACAGTGAACCAAATCAGCATATTTTTAAAACACTTAGACCTGGGTGTGTTGTTTTAGCAACTGTAAAGAACCAAATATATTGCCATAAGCAATATTTTACTTCATTTTCTCAGGCTCTATTTCATTCAGGCTCTCTCTTTCTGTACATGTACCCTCATATCTATAAAGCCCTCTCTCCAGGATCATAATGTCCATTTAATACAAAGGAAAATTAGATCTGGACAATGCCTTTTCTTCTTTTCAATTGTTTGCTTCTTTGGCAGAGGGTCTCATGCTCGTAGTAAGCTCATAGAAATTACTATGCAGCTCGGTTTGGTTTTTAACACACAATAATCTCCTACTTCATTTTTCTAAGTCTTGGGATTTCAAGTTGCACCATACATGGCTTCTTCTGATTAATTAAGTTCAGATGTTTTCATAATTTTTTCCCCAGCACTTCAATTATTTAATTTAATAATATGTGATTCCTCTCATGACATTTGCTTATACTCTGGTTGAAGTTTTGAATGTTCCAGGGAAACAGTTCAGTATTTAAAATGTATTCAGCTATGAAGTAAAAGAGCAGATTCAAACACTAAAGTGAAAGTTCACGTGTGTGCACACGTGGGAGTTACTATGTTCTCTGCAAAGAAGTAGGAGCCCACAGCCTCTGCAGCCCCTTGCTGATGCACCCGGAATGCCCTGTCAAACCATAGATGCTAAGCTGCACAGGGAGAAGCTCTGTTTAGGCAGGTTTGGGGATGTTACCTAAGCTTTTGACTAGCACAATGGAAGTGTAACTCTAGGTAGCATTGGAGGAAAGCGTGCTGGCTAGTTTTCTGCCAACTCATCACAAATTGGAGTTATATTGGCAGAGAAATTCTCATTTAGAAAATGCCCTCACCAGACTGTTCTGGTGAAAAGCCTGTGGGAATTTTATTGGTGATGGATGCGGGAGGGCCCAGTGCATTGTGAGTGGTGCCCCGTGGGGAGGGAGCCAAGCTATGGAAGAAAGGTGACTGAGCAATGGGAGGCAAGAACGCGAACAGCATTCCTCTCTGCTTCCGCTTTAGCTCCTGCCTGCAGTTTCTGCCCTGACTTGGATAATGGACTATAAGCTGTAAAATAAAATAAACCTTTTCCCTCCCAACAGTGGATTTGGCCACGGTGTTTTATCACAATAATAGAAACTCTAATTAAAGTAGAAATTGGTACAAAGTCGTGGGGTAGTTTTGCGACAGACCTGACCAAGTGTTTTTTTTTTTGGGGGGGGGGGGGGAAGGACTATGGTAGCTTTGATCATTGAACTAGAGCACGTAATGAGTGCTAAATTCTTTTTTATCAGATTTGCCCAGATTAAATACAGGCTAGGAAGGAAAGGGAAGTGTGGAGATGCAGAGCAGGAACACCCGCCCTCTTTCCTAGGACCTCACGCCACACACTGCCAGACACTCTGATGTTGGGACTGAATCCTGAGACTCCTCAGTGGAGCGGGCGTGGGGCGGGAATCAGAAGTGCTGTCTTAAATGCGTGCCTCTGCACCCAGATTCACACGGCATAGAACGGGAGAGAGAAACAGACAAACAGGCAGCTCGGTTTGCTCGCATCCGCGCTCCACTCTTGCCGGATAGACCAAGTGGGCAGAAAGTAAAGAGGGGGAGAGATGAACTCGTTCATGTCATGAACGAGTGGCCGCAACTGCACCAAGCTGACATTTATAGAACATTCCGCCTGAGAGCGCAGAATAAACAATCCTCTCGAGTGCACTCAGAGCAGCCCAGCAACAAGGCAGGGTGGGAAGCACAGACAAACTTGACAAGTTTAAAAGGAGAATACAGTGTGTGCTCCCCGATCACAACAGAATTAAATTCTATATCAATAACAAAAAGACAGAAAATTCCCAACTATTCTCCAAATAACTAGGGAACGAAGAAGAATATTTTGAAATAAATTTAAATGTGCTCTGAACTGAGTGAAAAATGAATATCCAACATAAAATTTGTGGGGTTGAGTGAATGTAGAAAGTTACAACTGTTTTGTTTTTACTCTTTTGGCTTTTTAATTTGGCCCACCTTCCGGCTCCCAAATAAATCACACATGGAGGCTTATTATTACTTATAAAAGCCCGGCCTTATCTTGGCTTATTTCTAGCCAGTTTTCCTAATATATATTATCCTGTCTATCTTTTTCCTGTGGGCCTTTTCCTTACTTCTTTATATCTTAACTTTTGCTCTTACTCCATGGCTGGCTGTGTGACTGGGTGGCTGCCTCCTAGCCTCCTCCTCTCCTTTCTCTCTTGCTCCTTCATCCTCACAGATTTCTCCTCCTATTTTTTCTCTCTGCCTGCCAGCCCTGCCCACCCTTTTCTGCCAAGTGATTGACTGTTCAGCTCTATATTAAACCAATCAGATGTTTTAGACAGGTAAAGTAACACACCTTCACAGAGCGAAACAAACGCAACATGAAAGAATGCAACACATCTTTGCACCATTAAACAAATGTAGCACATCTTAAAATAATATTCTACAACATAAAGTACAGGTGGGTCTGAAGATGGAAGGTTACCTTCAAATAGAAGTCTCAAAAATTTTTTAATTGATTTTTGTTGAGCTCTACATTTTTCTCTGCTCCCCTCCCTGCCTCTTCCCTCCTCCCTTCAAACCTCCCCCATGGTCCCCATGCTCCCAATTTACTCAGGAGAGCTTGTCTTTTTCTACTTTCTACTTCCCATGTAGGTTAGATCTATGTAAGTCTCTTTTAGTCTCCTCATTGTTGTCTAGGTTCTCTGGGATTGTGGTTTGTAGGCTGGCTTTTTTTGCTTTATGTTTTAAAACACCTATGAGTGAGTACATGTGATATAGAAGTCTAAAATTTTTAACCTGCATTTTCTTCCAAAAATTCAGGCAAAAACATCAATTTAAATGGAAAGTATGTGGAAGGAAGATAACAATAATTATTAGAGTAGAAATCAATGAAACTAAAAATAGATAATTTTGGAAATCCCTGATACTGCACCAATTCATAAAACTAAAGGAAGATTGAACAAGGAGGATGAGAGGAAACACAATCGCTAATACTGGAAATGAAAAAGGAAATGTGTATTGATTTTTGTAGACATTTAAAGTATCCTTTTAATAGTAATAGAATGGGATACTCAGCGCAACTCCATCTTCAGAAACTGGACAACCTGGGTGGAAGCACTCAATTCTTCAAAGGCACAAACTTCCAAAAGTCGTTGAAAGAGAAAAGATAATGTGAATATCCTTGACGTATTGTAACTGAATTCGGGTCAAAGATCTATTTGAAAAAAATCTTTTCAGGTGGCTCCACTGGTCTACCACAGCTCAGTAAGAGGGTTTATCAAAGTCACAGAATATAAGGTTAATATTTTAACATGAACTTTATTTCTAAATGCCAGCAATGAACAACTGGGATGGGTGGGGGACATGGCCTCCTTCTAAATAACTAAGGGCCAGCACAAAAGACTGCAGGCACAAGAAGGAAATAGGAAATCTAAGAAAGAGCTACCCACATATACTTTGTTTTCTAAATTAATCTAAAGACTGTATATAATCCCAATGGAAACCTAGCAGCTTGCTTGAGGGATAGTTACAAGTTTATTTTAAATTTATGTGGAAGTTAAAGAACAGCTAAACCAATATTTCAAAAACAATAAAGACAAGGTACTTGAATTACATAATTTTACCATGTCCTATACATCCACAATAATCAAGGTTGTGTGGTGTTGGTCAAAACTCAGGCACACATATATCTGGAACAGTATATTTCCCCCAAATTACAACAAAAAGGCAGAAATGTAGATATGTTTATGGACCTGCATTAACATGGAGCTGATCATCGGTATCTATAGATTACACAATTACTAATTCAATCACTATTGACATTTGGAAAACAGTTGTATAGACCACGTTTCTTCTTGTCAATATTTTCTGTACAATACATTATAATAAATTATATAGTATTTATATACATTAGTAGGCAAATGATTAAGCTAGAGAGTTTACAGGAGAATATATGAAGTGTACCATTTGAGGAATTTGAACATATATGTGTTTTGGCATCCACATTGATGTGGAATCAATTCCTTGTGTCTACTGAGGAATAGCTAAGTATACATATATTTTCTGATTGTTACAAAAGTGAAGAGACTACTCATTGTGAAAACAAACCAATGGCCAAAGCTAAAAAAAAATTGCAGCAATAAAATAAATAATAAGGTTATAGCCATGCATTACTTAAGCAATGGGATGCACCAGAATAGATACATCCAGGGGCCATTGTGTTCTTGCACTTACGTAGATTGGATGCCCACAAACCTGCATGGTCTGTTGTACCACACAGGTAGGCTCTGGGGGGTAGTTTTCTGCTTCTAAGCTGCAAACCCGCACAGCATGGCACTGAGCTGGATGATGTAGGCAACCGAAACACAGTGATCTTTGCATAAATAACCACATCTAAACACAGAGGAGCACAATATGTGCTATGAAATTTCTACCTCTGTTGTAATCTTATCAGACTTCATCATGTATGCGATCTATCATAAACTGCTTCATGATTTGTTAAATAAACTCAATAAAGTAGATAGAATCTGCACAGATAGGAATAATAAGCAAGTGGAAGAGAAAGGCTGCATGTTCTTTACATAAAAATTTGATTCTAACCAATAAATGAAAAAAAGTAAAAATGTATTGGTAAATTAAAATTAGTTGCAAAACTTTTGATTTTGAGTTAACCTAAAACGCCTGCACAGCTTCATAGTATCACCTTCAAACTGGGACTTATTTCTCCGATGGTTTTAATGCATGCCCATAAATCCTCGGAATTTAAATCCCCTTCCCTTAAGGAGGAGCTGTATTTAGTTATTTCTATCACAAAGGATATGGATTGAAAGGGGGGAGAAAATGAGCTTTTTCAGGTACATAAGAAACCTGGCACAAATCATCTGGGTTAAGTGATCAGGTTAATGTCATGGTACAAAGGTATGGTAACCAGCATGCACCCTAGTATCGTATGATGGACCCCTACGCTATTGTTCCCTGGAATGCAGGATCTTGACCTAATTAGAGAAATGTCAGGTAAAGACAAACTGAGGTATGTGGTCAGCACCAATCCAAAAGTGGAGACTGAGGGACTGAGAGAGCGTGGAGGGAGCCAACATAACACTGAAACCAACCAGCAATATCCTTTCTTGGATCTTGAAATAAAAAAGGATGTTGGTGAGAAAACTTGGAAAAACATTAATAAAACTCTGAGTTTTATTGAATTGCTTTTATATAAATTATTTATTAGTTACATTAACTAGTTACATACTAATATTTTATTGTTTGCTTTAAAATTTTTAGGACTAAACTATGGCTATGCAACATGTTAACAGAGGAGGGCTCTAATGTGTGTGCTATACAAACCCCTGTACCATCTTTTCAACTCAGCTAGATGTCCATAATCATTTTTCTAATAAAATTATAAACTATTCGAGAAATTCTGATGCACCCTGCATGGCAGCATGAAACATTCAGAGTGGACTGTATTTCACACTCTCTCAGAAAGCGTGACTGGAGCACATAGCCTTGAACCGGAATCGCATTGCCTGGAGTCTGTCTGTGACTCACTCCCTGACGCCATCAGTGCGGGCAGCATTGCATCATATCTGGCTTCAGCCTTTGTCATAGCATGCTGAAATTCTACAGAAATAAGGAATTCCCATGTCAGGTGGTGTCACTGCACTCAAGAGAGGAGAGACTTGAGCGTGGGCTGTAAAGATTCCCAGGAAGAAGGTGTCAAAGTTTGCTGGATCTTAAATCTCCCACATCACAAGTTCTCATTCTCACAGGGCTTACTGTGCTTATACACAGGGACTCTTCTACAAAATCCCAAGAGCAGCTCCTCGCAACTTCACATCCAACTTTTCTGGTCATCTTTTTCAACCTCCCTATCCACAAAGACATTGCAATTACCTCCTGCCTGTAGGGATGAGGCATGTTTCTGGGCTCCTTGTAACTTTATGCTAATGCCCAGGTGAACATTTTAAAATGACCCAGGAATTCACACATTTGTTCCCAGCACCTATCAATACAGGTTTCCAAGTGCTTTTCAGGGTGGGTGAGTGGAAGAAGGGCAGAAAGGAGGAAGGGAGCGAAGGAGGAGATATGGGCTATAAAGTGCAGATTAACAGATGAAAGGGCTCTATAGTTTTTCAGGACAGTCATTAGAGGTAATCACACTAAGACTCAAGAGGCATGAACAGAGATGCTGATGGTGGAGTATTTAGGTCATGGTGAGACGTATAGAGAAAGAAAGAAGAACAGATGGAGAAAAAGAGGGAAGGAGGAAGACAAGGAGAGATGGAGGAGAAGGGGAAGAGAGAACTCTGGTAAATATAGCAATTTGTCCAAGGATGATCTGTAAAAAATTAAGATGATTATTTGGCAATGAAACCTAGACAACCTCAGAACTTAGATCAGGGAAGATACCTCACACTTAGTTCATGACTATGGGATTACAAATTTGACCTTTGAGACAGTAAGAACTGAGATGTTTTAACAGAAGACTTGCCAATAGGAAACAGGATACTAAGTCCAAATGTATTTCAAGGTCTTTAGACAATAGACTCAAGCAACTTGCATTCCTAACAATAGACACTGTGGTTTATTGCTACTTCTGCAAGTTTGTGGTACTGTACCAGATACCTGCTCAATATTTGAGAGCTAAATTAATACCCCTTTTTTTGCACACAAGAGAGGCTAAGGAGACAGAAATAATTATATAAAAATACATGGTATTTTGTAAAAATACACACTAGAAAAATAACTCCTAAGGAGGTACCCATCATTATATTGCCAAAATGAACATTAATTTTTTCTTAGCTAAGACTTGCATATACACTTTACCAGCCTTGTTTCCTGGCTAAGTATAATCATATACCTCTCTATGGAGCCATGCCCATATAAATAATTTCAAGACAAAAAGCCAAAAAATGCTGAACTATGTTATTCAATTAATGGTCCTTGCAAGAGTACCTTTTTCCTGATATCCAACCAAAGATGATTCAGGTTATCTGAACCAGTACACAATTCAATTATAAAGGTTCATAATCCATGTATTGATATTAATATATAGCCCACTGTGTACATAGTCATAATAAAGTTTTATTAAAACATTACTACCTCAAAGAATGATTACACTCAAGGTCTTCCAGGAGAAATGGCTATCCTAGCATCAGTTAAGGCAGGATGGAACTCTCCTTGAAAGACCTCTCAAAATTTATAGCTCTAACTGAAGAGAATTATAAATATTATACAATTTTATTATAATGATATCAATGGGAGTATGACAAATGACAGCTAAAAAGAACAAGTATAAGAGACTTCCTACAGCATTCCATGATTCTGGTCACTCTTCATCATTCATTACGTCCATTCTGTATGGTGATTACCCACCCGAGAACAAAAGTGAGGCTAGCAACAAAAACCCTGTAAAATAGTTAAGTTAGTCTTTGAGTCTGAACAAGTAGATTGTTTAATTCTCAAAGCTATGGCGGACCACGACACCATTAAAAGTGAGCTCTGTTACCCCTAAGGACCTAAAAATGAGGTCACTGAATGGAAGGACAATGCTATGTGCTTTGTAGCCATGTTGCTTCTTACCTTGAGTCCACCTTTATACACATAGCACAAGAATCTACACAGCCTTGATTAAAAATCAGACAGCATTTCGAAACTGCTGACAGTGATTTCGTCTCCCTAGAAACTGCTGTTCTTGAAGGGTTAAGTCTTCAAAGAGGTTTGTTCCAGACTGCTGCTGCCATGTAGTGAATGTCACCAAATGAGCTAATGCTGGACATGATAAGACACTAATCCCTTGGGGTCTGTATAGTTCTCAATAGGTCAAGGGCATTTGAGAAAAAAAAAGAATTAAATTGAGCAGGAAAATTATAGACATTACATCATTAATAAAAATTCTTTAAAGTGGTGGTACATGTATAAAACTCTAGTGCTTAAGAAGTCGGGACAGAGGGACAAGAAGTGCAAGGCATGGGAATGGGGAGGAGGCTCAGCAGTGAAGGACCGTGCTGCTCTCACAGAGGACTTGAGTTTGGTTCCCGGCACCCACTCTGGGCAGCTCATAGCTGCCTGCAATTCCAGTTCCAATGAATCCTATCTCCTCTTCTGACCTCTGTAAGTAATACATGGCACACAGAAGCACACATGCACAAGTACACACACACATACACACTGGGGAAGAGAGGAGGAGGAAGAGAGAGAAAGAGAGAGAGAGAGAGAGAGAGAGAGAGAGAGAGAGAGAGAGAGAGAGAGAGAGGTCATAAGAAGAAAAGAAAAGAATATAAGGTCAGCCTTTGCCACAAAGCAAGTTCAAGGTAAGCCTGGACTGGATGAAACACTGTCTCAATAAACAAATATAAACAAATAAATAAACAATAAGAAAATGAAAAAAAATAGACAATCATTTTAAGTCCACAGTAGCTATGCTTTAAAACTTAATCCTCAGAAAGAGCAGTAATATGACATTTAAACTCCAGAAGCATGAGACCCTGCAGTTGGTGCCAGTGGATGCTAACTACAAGGCTGATAAGAGAATATGTCTCTAAGCAGGCCTGCAACTTTCATCCTTACAGGCCTGCATGCTTTGTGATCTATGGTTCCAATTTGAGTTGGGACCTCTGTGCATGGGTCATATAGGACAAAATTTAAAGCTGAACCCGGGACCCTGTGATGGGCTAACATTCTCCTAGGCTAGTGCACTCTGGTTATTCTCCCCTGGGTTCAGCTCTACATTTGTATTAGGGGTATCAGTAGGAATGTTAGCGTCAAGGTCTTATGTGGGGGCGGGAAGATTGTAAGAGACAGAGGAGCAACACACCATCTGTGAGATAGCAACTTGTAGTCCACAACAGGGATGCTACATCCGTGAAATCTCAACAATATGGTTTCTCAAATAAGACCCTCATAAGGACTATACCAGCTGATGTGCCAGTGTGGACGGGGGAAATGTCACACATTTCCACCCGTAAGTGAAGGGTCACTGGGTTCTGAGAAATGGAAACATTAGCTTCAGAGCACAGACACCACACACACACACGCACATGCACACACACAGCACACATGCTCATGACAGTTCCTCCCATTGTGAGTAGGTTTTGCCTTTAAAACCTGCAGTTTCCTAAAGCAGAGGCTGGGGCTGCTGCTGACACAAAGCTCTCATAACTCGACCCCATGAACTCCCAGGGACAAAGAAACAATTCTCCTTTCCAGCAGTGGCCACACCCCATCCTGAGATGATGTGATTCTTATCTTCACTCTTTGAAATATGACATAGTATGAATTCCACATGGCACACTTTGCCCTTTGGTTCTGAATACAAATCTACATTTTTTGCCATCCGGCTGCATATATAATGATTATTTCCTTCATTTGGTAACTTAGGAGGAAGATCTTTCATCCTTCCAAGAGAGACTCAATTTCATATTTGCTGAGTAAAAAAAGAAAGAGAAACCCTCACTCTTTGTAGCTACAGAGAGTTTCATTCTCCGGAGTTTGAAGTAGGTATGTGATAACCCATTTCTCCTACTTATAGGAACTAGCAAGAAGGGAACACACACACACACTCACAAATACCCAAATATTCACTTTCCTCGAAATTTATGTCTCATTTGCATAATGAATATATGCTAATTTTATGTGCAGTTAAATATTTTTACATGTTAGTACAATCTTTCTTATCTACCAGTGACTCAAAGACAGACCACGTCTTTATAAATAGAACCTAATGTAGACCTTAAGCAAACATGATGCTTTATTCCTGTTTTGACAGAACTGATAGTCTCTGGTGTGCCAATTTGTTCAGCATTGACACAGCCATCTAGAGAGCTGAAATTCTGGTTAGGATGTGATTTCTTTGTGGAATCAGCCTAGTGATATAATTATTGGTGTGTTACTAAAGGCTTCTTGAGTCATTGAGTGGCCAAACATAAACCTTGATTGCATCCACAAGTATTGCCAGTTGCAAAACTGGACATTTAAAAATGGAGTCAACAATCGTGTCAATAGCAACGTCTCTCAAACCTGGCACCATGTCATTGGAAGCCAGACCTTGTGTTATTATTTTATTGTACATAATCTGCTTAAATAGACTCCAAATAATAAAATATTCAACCTAAATCTTCCTCCTGACAAAGGCAATTTCTGTGAAAGTTTTGAGTTGCAAACTCCAAACCTCTCATAAAAATAACTTAGGTAGGTCTATAAAAAAAAGTCAGAAAATTTGGCTTAAGTCTCTCATTATTCCTGGCAGATCACCATCTCCTTGGAATTTCGCCAAATCTCATACAGATGATGGTAGTGTTTAAAATTCCATTTTCAGCATGTTCTTAGCAGAATGCAATGGCGTCTTATCTGCTATTTTGAATTTCACCACTGTTCATTAATGAGTGTATATGTGAAAATCTTAAATATATTAAATCAGCAATTAATATACTCCCCCCATATTATCACTAAAAAAATCATATTATCTTAGTTACCTTGGTCTTTATTCATCTGCTATTCAGAGGTAAAAACTAAGACTCCTGATGAGATCCAGGGGCAGAAACCGAGATAAACAGGCCATGACACGGGATCAGTATCTCTGTGTCACATGCCTCTCTGAGCAACGGTTCTGGCCATGCTTCTTCCATCCCGTGTTAAGCACCATTACTGAAAAAAGCATCCCCGAATTACCTTTCCCTGTCATCTGAGATGGCCTGGGGTTGCATACTTACTCCTTTAACTACCTGACAAAATAAGATTGAATGAGGTCAAAGCCCCAGGCCTTTCCGTCTTTAAATATGTACTGACCAACACTTTATAATAAGAACCTGTTTGGCCACAGAAGGAAGGCGGTAGGAACTGATTTTTTTATTTCAGAAGTAAATAAAAAAGAATTTCCAAGTATCTTGTGCCCAGCACTGAACAAAGTTGTAGACATATGTAAGAAATGCATCCGCAATCATCTGTAAAGCAAGCATCTTCCTTATTTTCTGAGAAACACGCGGGATGAAATGCAGTCAGTTTTGTCCTTCTTTGAGGTGAAGGCATGTGTCATTTGCCCCAGTGCTAGCATCGTAAATGCTGATGTCCCATTAAAGCTGGGTGGATGACATTTTAGCATAATGAGACAATGCTGAAAATTTACAAAAACCCCTAAATGTCCTCACTGTTAATTCAAGAAAACCTACCATGAACGATGAAACCCGTCATAGGATCAAGCATTGTCTGCATGTCTGCTTTAGGTATTGTCCCCTGAGCCAAACATTCTGGGGAAAATATCATTATGCCTTTTTATGACAACATGTAAGTTGCACAGAGTTAGAGTTTCCTGGCAATATTTCCATACAAGCATAAAATATAACATACTCAGTTGTATCCACTCTATCAGCTGCCTTTTACCCTTTCCACATCCAGAGTAGTTTTCTGCTTATTTGCATGTCTCTCTTTCTTTGTCCTACCTGGAGTCTACAAAACAAGGAAGCACGTGATGCTTGTCTCTCTGCATCAGGTTTATTACACCCAACAGGATGATCTTCGGCAAGATGCCTTTTTCTTGAAATGGTATAATCCAATTTTTCATAGCTAAGATTTCGCAGTGTATTTTCTACACCTTCTTTATCCATTCATCCCTCAGTGAGCTCCCAGGCTTATTCCGTAATTTGCTATTGTGAATGGTGATATGAATGTCACTGTCTCTATGGTAACCTGATTATATGCTTTTGGAGGATATTCTCAGCAGCAAACACCACACACACACACACACACACACACACACACACACACACACACACGTTAGGCAAAGGAGTTATAGAAGGAAGCCCTATAAGAAGGGAAGTCAATCTGTTCATGAATTAACAGAGAAAGTTGGATAAAGAGTAGGGAAATGTGGTCCCAGAAGAGAAGACAGAACAATCAAGGTGTCAAGCGTGAAGTCATACCATACATTCTAAAGATGAACGCATTCAGCTGTTGATGGTACACAGAGCAAAAGATAATGGAGGAAAGAATGCTTAGAAGCCAAGCATTGGAATAGAAATAGAGTCGCTATGATTTGTGTATGCCCCGTAGAGTTCACACGTTGGAGACAGTACTCAGCGGGGCAATGTTAAAAAGTGGGAATTGTACAAAGTGCTTAGGTCAGCAGGGATCCAGGTGAATTGGCTCTTTAATTGGAGTGCTTTAATGATTGTGAGAAGGAATTGCTAACGAAGGTGAGTTTGGTATCTCTCCCCCTTCTCCCTGTTATACACGCCATTCCACCACAGCATCAGTGGATACGTAAAATGTCCTCGGCCAATGGTAGGCTCTTTAACTCTGTACTTTTCTACTTGTTTTGTAAAAATTACTCAGTCTCAAGCCGGGCAGTGGTGGCGCACGCCTTTAATCCCAGCACTCGGGAGGCAGAGGCAGGTGGATCTCTGTGAGTTCGAGGCCAGCCTGGTCTACAAGAGCTAGTTCCAGGACAGGAACCAAAAAGCTACGGAGAAACCCTGTCTCGAAAATTTAAAAAAAAAATTACTCAGTCTCTAGATAGCCCCGAGACCTAGGGTAAAACCAAATAATACAGGTTTAAAAAATGTAGTGATTAATTGACCCCTAGTGACATTTTGCCACACTCATAGATCAATGTCTTGCTCAGCTGTCATCAGAGAAGCTGCCTCCTGCACCATATGGGAAAAAGACCCACAGCCAGACATTATGCAGAGAGAGACAGAGAGAGAGAGAGAGAGAGAGAGAGAGAGAGAGAGAGAGAGAGGAGACTCGGGAACACTCAGTCCTAAATAAAATGTCTATCAAATTCCTATCCTTAACGAGGCTTGGGGTAAAGGAAAGTAGGGATAAAGATTGTAAGAGTCATAGGGACGGAGGACACCAAGAAAATAAGGCCCTCCAAATCAACATAATCAAAGTGCATATGAACTTAGAGAGACTGAGGCAGGATGCACAGCATCTGCATGGATCTGCTCCAGGTCCTCTCTGGATATATTATGGTTTCTAGTTTAGTATTTTTATTGTTTAATGGGATTCCTGAGTGTGCAAATGAGTAGGTCTCTGATTCTTTTTTTTAATTTTCACTTTTGGCATTTTTATTTATTTATTTTTAATTAGAATACAATTATATCATTTCTTTCTCCCTCCCTTCCAACCCCATTACTCCCTTTCAGATTCATGGCCTTTTTTTCTATAATTATTGTTGTGGTCTATATTGCTCTGTGTGTGTACAAATATAAAAATGCAGCATTCTCAATCTGTTTAGTGTTGCGGTGTGTATATGATTTCATAACTGACCACTTTTTATTGGGTAACCATTAGAGACCTATCCCTAAGGAAGATTAATTCTCCCTATTTGAGTAGCCATTAGCTGCTTTTTGTTCTTTATCTAGGGGTGGGGTGACATATAGGGAATCTTAACTCAAGAATGATGGCCTATAACAGAAAATGTCATTCTGGAGACTGAGTATCCATATTACCTGTTACAGTACTACCATGAGAAGGAGGGAAGCAGGAAGGGCTATCTGAGGGTATGGGGGTGATTGCGTGTAAAGATTGTCAGGTCCAAACAGAAGTAGGCAAAGCAAAGAAAGAGGGAAGAGAGAAGAGGCTCATCTTGGAAAAGTGGTTGGCTGCCTTGGGAGCATCTAGATAAAGAATGGAGTCACACCAGAGCTTAACATAAAAAGACACACGGAGGTAAGGCGATGAAAGGCAAGGGGCCCTGTGTTGTAAGACCCATGCCACTTCTCAAGTGCAGCTGCAGAGCCTTGAACTCCTGGCAAACTTTTCTGAGGGTCCGTTGTTAAGTATTAGGAGTTGATCACCTGTCTCAATTCCATTCATTATCCCATTCTTCCTTCAATTACATGCTTCAGTAGATGATGGCAAAGATACACCTGCTATTGAAAACCTCATTAGTAAACAAAACGCCTGTGTAATCACCTGCCAAACAATTTCATTCATTCAGAAATGCATTTTCATTTTCTTAATTATAACTTCAAAAATCGCCTTTGCGGTTTTAAAGCAAGTTTTTAAGCTCTCTGTTTAATACATAAACCTTGACCTATTTTCTGCCCTCACATAAAGGAAATACACAATTTATTAAGTAAACATTAATTTCCTGCATGTGCCTAATGATGTTATACCAAAACCTCTACAGCAGAACTGGCAGGCTGTGATCATGCTAACAGGAAGAAGGAAGTTCATTGTTAGGGAAGGGTTGAGAGTCTTTGACCTCCTCCATTCTGACAGACAAACAAGCTGTTCATTTTGCCCTTTGCTGGCCACATGGCTGTTGGCAACAAACATGTTGGAAAGCCAAGAAACCCAAGTGTTCTGGCTAATGTCTAGGAAGAGCAACGTCAATTGAAAAATGCTCCCATCAGATTGCCTGTAGTCAAGACCGCAGGACATTTTCTTGATGGAATATTGATGGAGGAAGCTCAGCCTATCGGCAGATGGTATCACCCTTGGGGCATGTAGCGCTAGATGTACAAAGTAGGCTGAGCAAGCCACAAGAAAAAGCCAGTGAGCAGTGTTCCTCCATGGTCTCTGCTTCAGTTCCTGCTTCCAGTTTCTGAACTGCTGGAGCTCCTGCCCTGACTTTCCTCTGGGATAGAGGGTTACCTGGAAGCACAAGATGAAACACACCCTTTCCTTCCCAAGCCGCATTTGATCATGGTATTTTCTAAAAGCAATAGAAACCCTGACTAAGACACCAACCTATGGAGGAGCAGAGCTATTTCAAATGAGCTGTTTCTGCTAAGTGATCAAAATGCTTCCCTATAGCCGGTTCATGGCTATTGAGAGTGCAATCAGTGGGTATTAAGAACGAGTGCACACGCCACAGAGGTGTCTTCTTAAATTTCCTATCATTGCTGTCAAATGTTAGCACAAACAGGGGCTTAAGCAATCATCTTTATTTTCTCACAGTTCTCTGGATCAGTAGTCTTGTATAATAACTGGATGTAAATCAAGATGTCAGCATTGTTGTGTCCCCTCTGCAGACTCAGGGAAAGAATCGGATTCCTTTCTTTCCACCCATATTTCCTGATTAGAGTTCCTGATCCTCCATCTCCAAAGCCTGCTTACTGCATAGTATCTCTCTGACATCCAAATCTGTCTATGTTTCTACTCTAAAAAGAAAACATACAAACAAACACATTTTTATTTTCTTAAGATAGGGCCTTGGTATGTAGTTTAGGATAGCCTTGAACTCATAGCCATACTCCTGTCTCAACCTTCCAAGTTCCAGTGTTACAAACATGTGTCCCACACCCACTTGCTTTAACATTTTTCAACTGAGTCTACACGGGATAGCTCAGAGTAATTTCCCTGCAGTGGAATCAGCTGATGGGTAACTTTCATTTCATCAGTGTAGTTAGGCTCCCTTTGCTTTGAAGCCAAATCTCATCACCCATTCCAGGGATGACCATGTGGATACTGCTCTGGGGAGAGAACACACTTGTCATTTTGCCTAGGAGACTGTTTGCACACCAACTGTTTAACCATTCATAACCCAAGAGGTCAGGCTGGGATATGCTGCAAACCTGTGCTTGGATAATAAGGAATCCAGACTAATTCAAAGGAGAGGAACAAGCATTCTCTTGGGATGTAAGAGGATTGCCTGCTGCAACAAGCCAAGACTTGCATGACATTGTAAAACACCAGATTAATGTAAGTTAAACTGGAGTCAAGACAAGTTAGATAATGGTGACTACTCTTGTAAGAAGCTATATTGGTTAGAGCACAGCAGGAAATCCTTGCACGAAATGGCTTCCTTTCATCTAACCTGTTGTTATTTAGATATCCTCATGTCATGCATGTAGAATGCAAACAGGTCAAGTAAGATCACTTCATGGCAGCACATCAGTCTCCAGTCCTTAGCTGGTTGACAAGAGTTTACCACCACTGACCTCGAGTCAACAGAGCAGTGAGACAGAACATGGGGAAATAGGGATGATTTTCGTGCACTTGTTTCTCTGGTCACAAAAAAGAGATATTTTCCTGGCCTGGATGCCCTGCCCATTAGATCCTGAAGATTTTGTGGAATTGACAACCCGAGAGTGGAACCTCTTCTACCTGGTATTATGCTGGAAATGGGGCATAAAATGCAGAGGGTTTTGAGAAAGTAACAAGCCAGCGGCCTTCTGTGACCCCAAATTGATGACCTTCATATTGGCTTTGGCATTTGCTGCTCAAATTTGATCTTTATAAAGGGATAAAACCTCTGATGGGCATTTTTTTTTGTCATTTCCCCTCCTTCCTTCCCTTCAGAATTCTGTGGAATAGACTTGCTAGAATCCAATATTAGCAGAAAGGCTCGGAAAGCTACCAAACCATCCCCAGGACAAAGATAATGGGAAATAATAAAGATGAGCTACTCTTGCCTTTATTTTAGAATTTTTGGGGGGATGGGGAAGGTAAGACATAGTCTTACTGTGTAACTCCTGACTGGCATGGGAGTCATTATATAAATTAAGACATCCTTGAACTTGCAGCCATCTTCCTACCTCTACTTCCTGATCGCTAAGATTAAAGGTCTGTGCCACTATCCACTATCATCTCAACCCAATGGGTGTAGCTTATATCTCATCTTACATATAAAGACATTAATAACTGGCTGTTGCTACTAGAGCTTTGCTATTTTCAATGTATCAGAGCACATGTTAAAAATCCAGTTACTTTTTAAAATTTTACTGATAATGTATATGTAGAAATAATACAGAGTGCACCAACATATTTTTAAAAGAACTACTCATTTCCGAAATGTTCATTGACAAATAGCTTACGAAAGGTGACGTGCACATTCACAAGTCTGCAGCTCACTTCAACTTGTCTACTGTATCACAGTTGACTGGATACAGATAAAGGTCAGACTCAGCATCCTCAGTACAAGCCCTCTGGGCTATACTATCCTGCCTTTATTTGTAAAATATGAGTGAAAATCCCTGGGTTGTCTTATGCATTACAAAGAAGAGGATGATCATCACAGAAAGCTGAGAAAAATATTAAACGCCTCATAAGTGTCCCTCCAGTATATTCTAGAATGATGTTGACTTTGAAAAGCGTTCTCATTTAATTTTTATTTATGAGCTTGTGAATACGTCTCTGTGCATACACATGTGTCCCTGCTAAGGCCAGCAAAGGATACCGAATGCCATAAAACTGCAGTTACAGACAACTGTGAATGCTGGAATCAAACTCCAGTCTTTCACAATAACAATAGGTGCTCTTCACTTCTGAGCCACCTCTCCAACTCTCGCAGTCTTGATTTTGCTATATGATACTTAGGACCTGACAACAAAGTAGTAGACAAAACTAAAGCAGACAGATAAGATGAGACAAGATAAGTGACACCAGGGAAATGTGTCTTCCTCATGAAGGCCAAGATCACCCACAGATGCAGAAGAGACAGCTTAGTCAATATACACTAGCTATAGAAGCATAAGGACAAGAATTTGATTCCTAAAACCCACACAAACAAAAAGAGGTGTTTAAAAAGACATTTTTTTTTTTAACAGCAGCAAACCTTGGTGAAAATGTAATGGAAAAAGGAAACCTTTTACTCTGCTGGCAGGATTATAGGTTAGCATAGCATTAGTGTGGAGAGGACTCAAAGAGCTAAAAATAGAACTGCGTCATGATACAACTGTCCTGCTCCTGAATGAATTCAACAATTTAAGCCAAAAATAAAAAATAAAAAATAAAAGGCAAATGTATCACTCTACACTTGTGATTTTGGCACTAGAAATGTTACAGGCAACTCTCTGGAATTAGCTGGCCAGCCAGCCTAGTCAGGTGAGTTCCAAGCCAAGGAAAGTTCGGGGTCAAAAAATAAAAACAAACAAACAAACTAACTAACTAGCTAGCTAGCTAGCTAAGTAAGGTGGACAGAGCCTGAAGAATGACACCAGACGTTGATCTCTGACCTCCACACGCACATACATGTGCACGCCTGTGCGCGCACACACACAACCCTAATTAAATATATATTAAAAAATTAAATTGGAAGATTTACTAAGATCTATTAGTAAATTCATTAGAATTCTCAGAGCAACATTTCTAAACAGAGTATTTGGACTATGAAATAGAGCGCAGCCAAGCAGGAAAAGGGCACAGAAGTGGCAAAACAGGTACATTTTACAAAGTGTTAGAAATCATTTTGGGGTCCTAATCTACTACATCTCATATGACTTCAAGTGAAACAAGCGTGCATGATAAATTCACTCTACGATGGAGCAACTTGCCCTACTCTCCAATTTGAAACACCTAGTCTGTTCTCTGTGTTCTCAATGACACAAAATAACAAGGAAAATGACAGCACTCCTTCCTTGAAAGTTCTAAGGTGGCAAGGAGTTGCAGCGAAAGAGGATGTTTGCCGTCAAGCCTGACAGAATGTGCCTGAGAGAAACAATTATTACAAGTCATGTTCTGACCCCCACATGCATGCCATGGTATCAGGCGCGCGCGCGCACACACACACACACACACACACGAAAAAACAAGATTGTTTAGGCTGTCTTGGGTAATTTATGGTTTCTTATAGATTTTAGGGCAGCTATTTCTAGTTCTGTGAAGAATGAAGTGGGAATTTTGGTTGAGATTGGGCTTGAATTGAGCTTGTAAATAGCTTTTGGTAAAGCTGACATTTTCATCACATTAAATCCACCAACCCATGGGCATGGGTTTTCTTTCCATTTTCTGTTATCACTCACTATCTCTTTAGAGGTTTGAGGTTTTCATTGCAAAGGTCCTTCTCTTCATTAGGTTTATTCCTAGATCTTTTCTTTTCTTTGAGGTGGAGAATGAGACCGTGTCCATGATCTCCTTCTCTCTGGGCTTGTTATTGATGTATAGAAAAGTTATTGATTTGTGCAAGTTGATGGTGCGTCCTGCCATATTGCTGAATTTCCTCATGACTTCTACAAGTTTTCTGGTAGAGTTTGGGAGATCTCCAATGTATAATATCATGCCATTGAGAGGGATAGTTTGAGTTCTTTCTCTATTTACATTCCTTTAATTTCCTCCCCTTGCTTTATTAAGCCAACTAGTGTTTCTAGCACAATATTGAAATGGGGATAATGCATGTCTTTCTCCTGACTTTGGTGGAATTTCTTCAAGCTTTTCCCTGTTTAGGGTGATGCTGGCTAAGGGTTTCTCATATATAGCTTTTATTGGATTCCCTCTTGTCCTACATTCTCCGTTTCATTTGTCATGAAGCCATATTGGATTTTGTCAAAGGCTTTTGCTACATCTCTTGATCCAGAGGTAGAAGGTAAGTATCTATTGTTAAAGACAGTATACACTTCAGGCTCAGGTTCCAGGGGCCCCCAAGCTGGCACTGACCTTAATGCCTCCTCCGTGAGGACTAGCTTTACATATATTAATAGAAATGGACCAATTTAATATGTAAGAGCTTGCTAGGAATACGTTAGAATCATTGGCCAAGCAGTGTTTTAAATAATATAGCTTCTGTAATTATTTCAGTTCTGGGCAGCCAGGAAATGAACAAACAAGCAGCCTCCGACTACATTTCAGGGTACCAGAAATTGCCATGCAAGCTTCCAAAGGAGGGAACCAACAGTCCTGGCAGGCTATGACCCCAGTGACAACCAGCAGGGTAACAATAACCTTAGAGGTCATTGTGGCACTCAGTCTTTGACAGTAACTAGTGGTTTTCTAATTGTACTTAAGACTCATTTAACAAGAAGGAGAAACTGTGCGGAGAACTAGAAACATAAACAGCTACCCAGGGCTAGTGAAGTTGTGGGTCTTTGAGAAGAACATCTAACCACCACTAAACCAGCTTCATTACTAACCATGTTCTAAATATTTGTCCTTAATACCCACAGATAATTACAGTCCTTACTCCTCATCAAGGAGACTTCTATTGTTCATTACTTAAAGATATCATTGCAGGAAACGGCAACCAATCAAAATGCAGAGTTGTGGAGCCCAATCCGGAGGGATACACCTACAAGACAGTTCCCATACCTAAGACTCAGTATTATGGAAGGAAGTGTGGAAAATACTGCAGGAGTCAGAGGTCTCCGAGGAATGTCAGAAGCTCCACCCATAAGTCTGACCAGCATGGCTGCCTACACATGAGCGGAAGAAGGACAACAGTAATAGACATGCTAACATGGCCAGGGTAAAGTTCAAAGAGCCTCTGTCATACAGAAAGAACTACAGGCAGCTAAGGAATGCTAGGAGTGGGAGACTTGTCTTCTTCAGGGGAAAGCACACCAGCTGGATTTCCAACACCAAATGATCTGCTCCGAAAACATATGAACATATGTACAAGTAACTCTATACAGACTGAGGTTATAATTAGAAATATACATGTGTAGCATATGGATGTACACATACGTGCACGAATATAATAAAAATTAATGGAAAAGGCTATGTATTTGAAAGGAAGGGCATATGGAAGACGTTGGATGGAGGAATGAGAAGGGCAAGAGGATATGATTATGTTTTAATCCCCCAAATAAAAAAAAATAATAAACCAACCAACCAACACCCCAGAAAGTCACACTTGGTCATTATCGAAGAAGGAAGTTTGTGTCCAATTGAGGAGACGCAGACTCAGGTGGCAAACGAGAAATTAATTTCTCGCTGAATTCAGAGGAACTCTTCTCAAGTATAAATCTTAAATAAAAATTGAATATTATTTTTTAAAAATTCTAGAGTTTACAGTTCTTAGGTATGTAGTACATTCTGTGGTAGACTTATTTCACACAGAGTACCTGTGCTTCCCATAATGAAATGGTCAAGGTTTTAGCTTTCTTAAACAATCAGCTTCATTCTCCTCATAAACGTTCAGCCCATTCTGCTGTGAATCACCCTAGATATCACTCCTCGGAGCTCTCTTGCTTTAGTGGCCATGCCTGCTGACTATTTAAGACATCCTGGAACTTTTTGCTGCCCTTGGTCACGCCTTCAAAGATCTACAAGTATAACCCACCTACTTGAAGTTTCTCAACATCATCCTCCAAAGAGACAAATCACTCCTCGTGACGTTCAGAAACTTTGTATGAGTCTTTCTTTAAGTTCTCTTCAGAGCATTCATCATTATTAACGCTATATGATTTTTGGTAGGATGATTAATTTATGTAAGTTTAATCTGCACTATTTGCCTATTAACATTTTTTTCCTATATTTTTCTGTCGTTGTTGGGTTATATGCTGCTTTAATAAAGCCATGACCCAAACCGACTCAGGGCAGCATAGGATTTGTCTGGACTGCACTTCCATGGCACAGTCCATCACTGACAGAAGTCAAGGCAAGAATTCAATCAAGAAGCGGAGTAGATGATGCAGAGTCCACGGATAAACATTACTTACTGGCTTGCTTCTTCCCTTGGTTTCCTCAGTTCCCTTTCTTATACAATCCATCCTAAGATGCTTATAGATTGCAACAGACTCAGTGAGTTGGGACCACCACCTTAAAGAAAATGCAGCAACAGACTTCCCCATAGGCCAGTCTAATGGAGGTAGTTACTCAATTCGATCGCTCTCATTCCAGGTGGCTCTAGTTTATAACAAGTTGACAAAGACAAGCTCGTATACTATCCACAGTGCTACAAGAGTGTTGAACACTGCTTGGTGGTGTATTTTTCTGAAATGAGCAAATGAAACAGTTCCTTTTAAAGACACAGGCCTGTTCTTATACCTCCCAGTCTCCTCATGAACAAATAACAGAATAAGGGAGCCGGAATACTGGTGTAGATTCAAGGTCTAATTGCCCCCAGAATTACCAAAGTTGTCCTGCATGGAGCAAAGGAGAAACAAAGATTGTTTATTGATTGGCCCACAGCCTCAGCAGCCCTAAGTCTTCTCCTCACCTTATTTGTTTGTATAAGAGCTAAATTCAACTTCCTACATGTCCCTATTCCCATTAATTTTTCTCATCGTAACCTCAAGTTATTTCTAAATATCTAACACTTGACTCATTGTTGACTAAACTGGATTGGATGGCCCCAAATGGTATACTCATGGGCATCATATTTTTCTGCAAATCTTGTTAATTATCAGTTACCTTGTATCAGGTAAATGTTTAGGTCACTTATATTTTGACATAAAAGTTTAATGTTTATTCATATATTGTGAACATTTTCTGTTATTTTTAATTTAGGTCTTTATTTAGACTTATTTCATGATATTTTCAGGTTTAGTGTTACCAAAACCTTATATAAACTATTCTGGCAATAATATCTTATTTGCTATTACTGCTGATTAATATTTTACAACACAAAAAAACTTAAAAATATATAATTATCATGAATACTAATGGCACATAATAAGGCTGAAGGTCATTACATGGTCGAGGAATGTCTTAAAATAGCTGGCATTTTGATTAGCCCTGATTCCTCCTTTATCTCCCTTTCCATGGGTTCATTAATATACCTCTAACATGTCATTAGCCCCACATTGAGACACTGTCACAAATCAGCACTCCAATTTCAAATAAAGACTAGTTAGCAATTCTGTCTCTTCATCACAAAGGGGCTCTTGGGAAGAACAAGCACACTGAATTCTCATTGTCTTCTCTTCTATAGACCTGTCCATTCTGCCTCCCGTGGTCCTCCCACTTTCTCCCCGCCACCAGGCTTTTTCTTTTCTCAATGTTTTGCCTTCAGACAATAAAAGACTGCTTTGCCACCAAGTGAATTCAGACACTGAACCTGGATCCCAGGCCTAAAAGATATGGAAGAAGGGTGTAATCAGCAAGTGCTCTATGAAGAATTTTAAAGAATCCATCACTTTAGCTTTCAAAAACATCATCCATCTTCCATCTGAAACACAGAGGGCCATCTGCTAACTTCCGCTGAGATGCAATAAAGCATAAAGTAAGATACATGCCATTTGGCTCACCTTTCCTTTTAGAAAATTTCTATTTCATGCTTATGAGTGTTTGCCCTGCATGTATATGTGTTACGTGTATGACTGGTGGCCACATAAATCAGAAAATGGTGTCAGGATCCCCTGAGACTGGAGCTACATGTGGTTCTGAGAGCCATGTGGGTGTTGGTAGTTAAATCCAGATCCTCCGGGAAAGCAGCCACGTGCTCTCAACCACTGAACCATCTCTCTAGGCCTCTTTTTCTATTCTTAGTCTTTTCACTCTGGAAACTTCAAAAACAAGAAAAGAAAATTCCCTGCACCGTCCCATTCCATGCCTGATGGTCCAGCTGTCTCAGGGATGGCCCAGTGGCCATTCATTTTGCTTGTATGTACATTTCTAAGCTAAAATAGGGTCCCAATGGTTCCGTAAAAAAAGACCTTGTCAAAACATTGTTCTCACACCAAGGAAGACTATCCACCTCTGCCTTCAAGGTATTTCCATTTTGCTTTTGAGTAAACCAGTGAACCAGGAGCATCAGCATATTAAACGCTAGATGCTCCATATGCACAGAAGCAGACTCACTTATATTCAGAGATCGTCTGCCAAAGCTGTACAGGAGAATATTGAGCAAGCATCATCAGAATGGATGCACAGAAGACGTTGGGTCCTTAAGTCTATGGAAACTGAACATTAATAAGGGGATGCTGGTTCCCTGGGCGCACCAGAAGACAGGTCATTAGGGCAAGCCTTTCAGTGAAGCTTCTCTGGGGCTGTGACCTAAATAGAGAGAGGTTGTAATATCCCTGGACCAGCCTAATTTATTTTAGACAAGGTCTCTTGACCCAGAACTCACCTTTTAGCTAGTCTGGCTGGCCAGTGAGTCCCCAAAATTACCCTGTCTCTGCGTCCCCAGACCTGGGGTTGCAAGTACATACCACCACGCACAGGCTTTGAGCTTTTCATATGTGCTATACAGATTAAATTCTGATCCTTGCATTTCTGCAAAAGGCACTTTCTGATTTTGTTAGCTCCCAGCCTCCAAGGTTTTATTTGTTTGGTGATCCCAACAACCTCAGCATGTGACTACAAGTCATTAAGTCCATAACTCGTACTTGGCTTAAAGGTAACACTCGATAGCTCCTATTTAGCTAAGAATTTCCAGCATTGCTACTTACATGCTTCTGGGTCATGGTTAATTGTAACAAGATATCTTGAACACAAGTACATACCATTACTGTCCATCTAACAATGATGCTCTCCTGAGGGGTTTATGGCTGGCTGCTGAATACAGTATGTATATTCTGAAGCTGGGCAAATGGATGATTCAAGTCATGATCAGGTTGAAGTGGGAACGTTATGAAACTTTATGAAGTGTTAAATTCTGAAATTGTAATGTTCCTTGTAATGTTTCCGGACTGCTGGAAAGAGGAGTATGGGATGGAGGTGGCCACTGTGCACATGCATGTCCCTATCCACCTGCAAGTAGATGTAGGCACTAGTAAAGTTTTGCTTTCTCACTCTACTTTAGTGAGAATAAATATTAATTTTAGTTAATTTAAATTCCTTATATAATATTTCTAATCACTTATTAAAATGCAGGTTATATAATGTAGTGACATAAGTTATGGATCCCAATGTCCAAAGGGACAAATTAAGAACCCACCTAAAATGAGTGAGACTCTACCTGAAACCCCACAGGTCATCTTCAAAACAGGAGCTGCCCTTCGCAGCATTAATTGTTTCTACATCTCCTCTTGGGCTCATAAGGTTAGGAGCTTTAATCTTCTTTCCCTAAAGTCTGAAGTAAATGGATTTATTATAATGGCCAGATCTGAAAGCTGCCACACCTAAAAGCTACCCACACAAAATAATAAAAAATCTTCTCCTTTTTCTGTGTTAGCAGACATTGGAGACTTGAGTTCACTAAACTTAAGCAATTAGTGGAGCTCCCCAGGTCCCAGCAGGTCTGTAGCCAGGGAGGTTATTTTAGGGAAAGGGACAATTCCACTACCACCGAAACTGCAGCACAAAGGCTCTCTCCTGGTAGCAGAATTAGAAATACACGGGAATTTCAGAATCTTCATGAAAAACGTGAAGCATCATTCAGCACCCTACAGGGCCAAGGTACAAACTCGCAACACTTTGTTTTTTTTTTTTTTAAATTTATAATTATTATTTTTTGTTTATTTTAGTTTTTTTTAGTTGTCGCAAAAAAAAATTTCCGCCTCCTCCCCGGTTCCCATTTCCCTCCCCCTCCTCGCAGACATTGCCCCCTCCCCCACTCCCCACTTTGAAATTTGCCTTTTTATGATATTCTGAGACGCACAGCACTAAGTCAAGAAATCTAGCTCAGAATGACAATTCTATGGGCATAGTTAATTGTATAGTTCAGGGGGCTGGAGAGATGGCTCAGCGGTTAAGAGCATTGTGTGCTCTTCCAAAGGACCGGAGTTCGATTCCCAGAAACCATATGGTGGCTCACAACCATCTGAAATGAGGTCTGGTGTCCTCTTAGAAGACAGCCTGAGAGCCTGCAGGCATATATGCAAACAGAATATTGTATCCATAATAAATAAATAGATATTTTTAAAAAATTGTATAGTTCAGATATGCCACAGGTTAGTTATGAATAATAATTTCAAATGTGCAGATATAGTACACATTTTTCAGAAAAAAGTCTCATGTAGAATCTGGCCAGTTTGTCTGAGTAGATTAGCTATCCAATGACAACAATTCATACAGTCAAGTCTTACTCAGTAAAACACTGAATTGCTTTCTTAACTCTCAACAACAAATATTCTTTCTGTATTCTGAGATTGAATTTTTTTCAATTATTTGTTTTCAAATTTCACTACTTGGTTTTCTTTCCTTTGTTTACATGTTACTGTTTTTTTATTATATATAGTTGCACATATTTATCGACTACAAAATGGTGTTATGTTTTCTTTGTGATACAATATCCAAATCAAGATAGTCAACCTATTTATAACCTGAAATACTGTACATCTTCTATGATGAAAGCATCAATGACCAGAGCTACATGACAGTGACATACACAGAACTCAAGTGTCTATGATATTCACCACAACAGATAGAGAAGAAACAAAGCAAAACATATGACCTATTCTGGGAAAGGGTTTTAGAGATCTGACACCCCAAAAAATACAGCACGTAAAGAAAAGTTAAATAGGATAAAATCAAACTATAAATGTCTGTACAAAAGGAATAGAAATGTACAAAGTGGAGGGCTGATTTTCCAACATGGAGAAAAATCTTTTCAGAGGATACATCTGAAAAGGGATCAACATCAAAACACATAAGCACAAGGAACTCTGCAGAAAGAAAACAAGTAACACAGTTAACAAATTGGCAAACAATCCAAAAAGGCATTTCTCAAGACCATGGGGATACCACTCAGGACTGAGTGCATGAAAAGTCCCGCCTTGGTTCTAGTAGGGAATTTCCACAGTAGTAAGAACAATCCTGGGTTTGAAGGTCAGATTTCAAAGTAGTGATCATGACCATGCCACGTGCAGAACTCAGTGTGAGAGAGCTTAGATAGTCTGATTTATTAAATCCCCACAGAGCTTTCATAGAGAAGACATCATTGTCTTGAGTTTGTAGATAAAAATTTGGTTGTCTTAAGAATTTCAGAAGCATAGTTCACTTAACTATGACACCACAGATGTGGGTGAATCCTAAGTTCACACTCCATCAAAGGATTCATTAGCCCTTTTTTAAATATTCATTTACCTATTATTTTGTGTAATGAAGAGGAGGTGGAGATCAGAAGACAACTTTCAGAAGTTGATTCTTCCCTTCCCCATCTGGTCATCAGGCTTGATAGAATGCAAGCGTTCTTAACAGATGAACTATGTCACTAGTCCTAAGTTACTTATTTTAATAGGCTCTGATAGGCACTTGCTTGTCTGTAACATGCTGGGAAATGCTGGTGTTAGGATCCGAATAAATAAACACAGTGGTTCATGTCCTTAAACTTCCAGTCCCTTGAGTCTGTTTCCCAGAACTGGAGTAGACTGTGCCACGTGTCAGGAGAAGACAACAAACAAGGTTCTCTGAGAGCGATGCGTAAGTGACTGGCAGAAGTATATAAAGTAAATGCATAGGCTCTTCCCGATGTAAATCAGCTCTTCTGTAGACCCAAGGCAGGGCAGAAGGTAGGAATGGGGAAGTGTAGACACCATATCATGAAAGCTTTTCGAGACCACTAAATATGTGACCAAAATGTTGCTTAGACCTTGACTATTAACTTTGCAGCGTGTCAGTGATTAATGGCGAAAAGAGTGGGCGATGATAAAATGAGGGTGTATATCAGTAGCTAACTCAGAGTAATTGATTGGCAGTAGCAAGTGCTTCCAAACTCTGTCCAGTGAATGCCTGCAATCATTATTGCAGCTTGGAAACATGGGCCTGTTCTACTCTGCAGCCATATGTATCAAATGAAAACATTTCAGTTCCTCCGTGCTGGGACAGCAAGCAGAGGTGGAGAGAGACTTGCTCTTGCCTTCCTCCAGATGGTGGCTATAAAGGCCCATCAAAGTCCTACACTCGGCAGCTCACTGTGTTCCTGGGACTTTAGAGAAAGGCTGTAAGCTGTGACACGTATGATATGCACATGATATAATGTGCCCACCGCATCATCACCTACATATAAAAAATGTCACAGACACATCTAAATAAAAGTTCTATCTATGAAAACATGTCGGCATATGAAATGAATGTGTCTGTAAAAGCAGAAACGGGATAATCCAGTTCGGCTCTGTGTTGTATCTGGGGTTGGTTAAAAAGTTGTTGCTTCTATGACTTTGCCACATGTCTACTGGTCCTCCGACCCTCCAATGCACACATCGTGAGGTCAGCCACCCTCAGCAGCACTGGACATAGCAGGTTTGTCACAACAGGGCTCTAGGGCTGACCAGGAAAAGAATCGTCATGCTTCCATGCATGTAGAAGCTCAGATATCAGATCTTGCTTGAATTAAAGAAGTCATAGCACCTTCTTGCTAATCCCTGTGTCCTTGTCTTTCTGACATGTGTCTGCTTCTCCCCAACCACTGTAATATGACAAGTCTTCCCTTCAGATTTTAGGTGGATTTTATTGGTGAGTTGTCATTAATTTACTCAGCAAACATTTAATGAGTCCCAATAACATGAGAGATCCTGGGATAAATGTCACAAAGTTCTTTATACTGTAAGATGATGGTTACATAATGCTATCGTTACTTTGTTCTATTTTTAAATTTGCTTTTAGTATACACTAAATTTACCATGAAAAAGAGATACATTTTAGTATTTTAAAATATTATTTCCCTAAATTCAGAATAAATTAACATTTTAAGGCGATTCAAAAACTTCTCTGCACATATTTCCAAGAGTTAAGCATTCGAAGAGCCTCCTCTTAGAAAACCATTTATAAAGGTGGCAATCCCAGATCCTACCTCTGGGGCTCAGGTGCTATCAACTAAGGAATATGTAGAGAAAATTCCAGTTCAAATCATGTCCAGGTTTACCTCTGACCTGTGATACTCAAAGCCCTCCTCCTCTTCCCTACTCTCTGCTGAAACCATTGCACGGTTGACTGTGTACTCATCAGAGAATGAGACAAAAGAAAGCGTAGCTAGAAAGGAAGACATAGAGAGCAGCTTTGCCCACCATACACGTTTCCTTCTCACTAATACTGTTAGCCCAGTGGTCCCCGCAGTCCATCGTTAGACACTGAGCATTATGGTTTGAATAGAAATTGTTCTCAAATGCCCATGTTCTTAGCTTTTGATCCCTAACTTAAAGTACTCTTTTGGAAACAATAGAAACTTTATCAGGTGGAGCCTATCTGAAGAAAAATCTCTGGGGGTGTGTCTTTAAAGATTACACCTGATCCAGGTACTTTTCCCTCCCTGTGTCTCCAGATGCTCATTAAGTGAAGACAATTCCCTCACACACATTCCCATCACTGTGATATTCTGCCTAGAATACGCAGCCGAGCAACTCTAGACTGAATCCTAGATAAATATTTCCTCTTTTCAACTGTCTCCTAAATATTTGGTCAGAATGATGGAAGTCTGGCTAATATGCTGGTTTTAATTTATTATTGCCCAATGTATCATATTAGGATAGGGATGCCTGCAAGGCATTGTCCTTTCTTAAGCGAGCACGACCTCTCCCTATCTATAGAAGAATTTTATTTCCTCCAACAGTCTGAGGAAGGTGGTGAACTTTTGGCCTAGTGGTAGCAGCAGGTACTTCAGGGGTGGGTGATGGCCTTCCACAGTACTGCGCTGGTAGAAGCATCATTGCAACAACGGTAGGTATCTTGAGAGCTACCAGAAAGAGACATGAATACTTTCCATGAGGTAGTGGAGCTGCATTTCACACAGGCTGCCCGCAACACCAGGTATGTTGGTGAATGCAACCATGCTTGTGCACATGTTAGTACTCCCTGGATTATCTTTCTTTTGCCTGGCTCATAGCTCTTTTCCAGTATCAATCACATTCTTCAATAGCTGCTCAAATTTTGCTTCAAAGCTCCAACAAGTTCTATTTCTTAAATGTATTCACAAATATCTCTATATGTGAGCACATGCAGATATACCTTGCACATATTTTGATATTTAAAAATTCACTTAGGGTGAGCAGAGAACCTAAAATCTTCATTCCAAGTCCAAGGGCTTTCCCATGGACTGCTTGGTTAGATGGTCAGGGAATTATTTCATCTATTAGCTCTCCAGCTAGTATTTTAGTTAAGATGACAGGACAGTGAGTTACCTACTAGCACAGCATAAGCCTTAAAGCATAATAAAATGACTATATTTATTTACTGAGTAGTTGTTTGGAAGGATATGTGATGCTTGTCTGTAAAGATCTTGCTGTGTGTTTTATGATCTGCAACTACATTTGGAATTCTAGGCTTCAGTAGTCGCTGTTGTGAACAATCTTCTTGGAAACTGTTTTATACTGAACAATTACTTACCGTGTTGATATAGACCTTTGCAAGGTTGAAATCTATACCCTGACCTACAGAGGTATAACGAGATTTTGGCTCCCTGAACACTCTAGATAAGAATCATTTTCCTTTTTCTACATTTCTTTAATGACGTTTAAAGATTAATTTTAAAAAAATTAAGCCTTATCAGAAGACATACATAATGGGACAAAATCAAGCTCATGTTTCTTTATTTTGTAGCATAGATGGTCAATCTTACTTTCAACTCCTTTTGGTTATTTCTTAAAGCACTTTCTCTGTACTCTTTATGTTACTATTTGTGGCCTTATGGATTTTATATGATTGATTGTCTATTGGAGAAGGTAAAGATTCCCTATCCCTTCCCTCACCTTCGCATGTGGACTATGATATATATATATATATATATATATATATATATATATTCCATAAGCAGCATATGCATCTATGATTCAATGTGCTATGATTACTAATGAGTCATTGTGCATTCATTTTAACCCCAAATGTCCTCATTTTAAAACTGGGTGCTTTTCTTACACATCAATTGTTAATCTCACCCCTGTGTGTTTTCTAATATATGGAAACAAATGCCTACCAGGATTTTTTGCCAAGTACCCCTAAACAATAATGCTTTCTCCCATGTTTTTCATGGATGCTGCTTTCCCACAGTGATGTCCGCTCCCAATGGCCACCCACCTGTGCTCGGAATGGCCTCCTAATCTTATTCCTTCTCCATTAAGTTCCTTATTTGCCGGAGTGTCTCAGACAGGTTGAGAGGTGGTTTGAATGTTTGTTACGTTCTTGAGGATCTAAAAGTATCGAGTCTGCTGCTTTGCTTGAAGGATATATTCTTGGTTAAACATAGAATGTTTTTATTGAAAATCATGTAACTCTCGGAATTTAGGAAGCCATTCTAAGGTCTCTGTTACTTAATGCTGATACAAACATTGACTGCTCCTCCTTTGAGATGAGGCATCTTTCACTTTGACACTGAAGATTTATTATGGATTCTTGTTATTCTGGTATTTAACAATGATTAGGCTGTGGGTTTTATTATTAATTAAACTAAACATTTGGTGGTCCATTTAAAAATTTAAAATTCGGCACCCTTCACAATTTTATGTGCTGTTTATTAAATATCTTGTGGTTTTATCTGTTTCTTCTTGGGGAGTTCAGTTCCTCATGCTAAGCTTTTTGAGATAATCATCAAAAATGCCTCCTTTCTCTTTCAGTTTTAATTTAACTTAGCTAATTAATTTTTTATCCTACAATGTAGGAGACTCATGAGCTTGATCAAAACAATTAACATCTTTTCTTTGTGTATCATCATCATTTTCTGATACTGATGCTACAATAGAATCAAACATTTATATTATAAGCACCACTTCAGATATACGTTTAATTTATTTTTTTCTTATAACTGTCTATTATGTTTTCTTTAAGAAATCCCTTACATTTAAATAGCTTGTGTCTCTTGCTCAGAGTGAGAGTATTTGACTTCTATTTAGCTTCACCAGTCTGCTCACCTCTAGCACGTGCTCCTTCCTTTCTCTGGGGTTGTTTCCCTTCTAAGGAATATCGATGGAGTCTACAGCTCACTGCAGACTCGCTGGTGGTGTGAGAGTGGGAGGCATGGAAGTCTCACAGACCAGTGAGCAGCTTAGTAGTCTGATTTTTTTTTTGTTCTCCACCTCAAAACCTGCTTTTCTTTGGACCTGCTGACCCAGGTCCCGAGGGATAAAATCCATTTCTCTGGGGAATATGTTTCTGGTCTGCAGAGAGACTAAGAATGATAAGCCATTTGTCAGTCTAGTATGGAAGAGAGAGGAGCGTCACTGGCCATCTTGAAGACGTGCCCATCCTCCCACGCTCACACTGAAGTTGTAGCTTGTACACTAGCAGTACCTTCTGAGCTATGAGAATGTAAATTTAATGGTGATGATCCTCAGTCAATACAATCCCTTAAAATCTCTGCTTAATTGACCCCTTTGCTTCTCAATCACCAAGCTGCATTTTAATGAAGTATTATTGCATCTGACTGAAGTGTATTAATTGAGTTTAGGTTATCTGCTGCCACTAATGACTTAGTGATGGAAATGGGTTTCTTACTTGTCTAAAGAATGGTGTCTTCATGAATAGGACTCTGGCTCCAGTATATTTCTCCTGAAAGCATTCCCAGGAGACTTTGCTTAGCAACGTCAATATGCAAGGGATTATATGAGATCTGTAATCACCACATGAGAACTGGGAAGTGTTAAGAATATCCTACTGAACGGTTTGTTCATTTGGAGAGAACTTGTTATCTAATATTACATTAATTTTTTCTCATGAATTTTTAATTTCTAAAAACCTTAAAAAATAGAAAGTAGAAAAAAGTTCCACCATTATTTGTGAACATTGCATTTGGCTGGGATTTACATTCGTAACACACAATGGACATTATACATAGAAAACCTTACAATATCAAAATGATACCAAGCAATGATACCTTCTTGAAATGTATACAGTTCAAAACCATGACTTACACTGTCACGTTTCAACAACAATATTAAATGTTTAAGGATAATGATGAACACATTTCTTGAAGTAATTACTGGACTGGGAACAGAATCTAAAAACAGAGTTACAAATCCAAGGCTATGTTATAGGTAGGGCAGAAATGCTACTTTATGTACACAGAGAGAAATTCAACCCCCTTGTCATTAAGAGCCCTCAACACAATCAATGGCCATATACTCTTTAATCTGTGCCTGGAGCTGAATGAAATTCAATAGAAACTGTGTTGGCAGATCAAGAACAATGAGTTTATCAATGTGTTTACCTTCCCTGGGAATACACGCTCATCAAAAGTATACGCTAAGCCAACATGAACTGCCAGTTCCCCAGTATCATTGATTTGTCTGTAATGTTAATATCTCCATGAATTAAAAAAGTGCGGCTTTCCTTTTTCTGAGTAGATTTACACAGAATTAAGAAAACACTGAGGCAGCCAATTAGTGGCAAAGCAAATATTTGATCCATCTACATCAAGGACTTGATCCTTGTCTTCATGTGAAGAAGGGTATCAGACCTGGGCAGTTAGTGGGTATTTAAAATTTGGCATCAAAATAAATCTTTCGGGTAAGAGAAAGTGTTGCTAGCCCAGGTATGCTGCTTTTGTATGGAAACTTGTGGAATGTCCTCAGAATGTGCCGTGCAATGTAAAGTCTAAACAAACAAGTGATTTCATTCAACTCACGTGGTTTTCATCTTTACCACAAGAGTGTACACATATCAGCATAGACCGCTCTCTTAAGAACAGATGCTGATTGGCCTCTTCTCTGCCTAGGAGACCAAGTGCTGATGTGCAGGCTTTTTGAAGGTACTCAGGGCACTGAATGGTCTTTGAATATTTCTCTCATTCAGGTTCCAGCATTCTGAGAAATAAAGAGCTAATTCGCCATCACCCTTGTCCTCAGAAGAAAGGCCGTTAGGCGAGCACACTGGAGAGTCCATTCTTTGATGGCTTCTACACCACACTTGGACAAAGAATTGCTTGCAGGTTAATAAAACACAAAAACACCATTTTCTTTTTAAACTGGGGGCATGGGAAGGGGATCCTGGAAAGGCCACTACTTTGATTCTATAATTTCAATTAAGATAGTCATGGTTCCTCCTCATGTGCACCTTGCGTTTTGGTCATTCTCAATCATGTGAGCACAGAAAGATCAACCCAGCAGAAGCCTGGGCTCTCTCAGGGAGGAGGGACAGAAAGAAAATTGCTAGTGAAGAGACACCTCTAAAGAGGAGCCTCTATGCTCTTCCCTTTTCGTCCCAAACCTCTGAGTTCACATTCTAAGTAAGAGAAATCTGATTTCAAGGGGGAGCAGCAGAAGCTGTGGCGCTAAAGTAACAGGCCTTGGATCAAATCTAGTTAGGGATGAGCTGAAACTGGATCTCAGTGTCAGTCACAAAATCCTCTCTCTAGTGTAGCCCTGAACATACAGACTCATGCATTCTGGGAAAGAGCTCTGCTACTGAGCTGTACCTCCAGCCTCCTCTCCACTTCTTAGTAAATGATGTTCCTGGTTCCTGTTCATGCATCTTTTGTATTCATTTTCACTGTTTTGTCTGGTTAAGTACCATTATTAGATTTAATATGAAATTTGGACAGAATCAAAAAATAAGCCTTTGTTTTTTGTAAGATAATTTTGAACCAGGGCTATGGTGGCATACACTATTAATCCCAGCACTTGGGAGGCAAAGTAGGTGAATTCGAGGTCAGCCTGGTCGAGTGAGTTCCAGGACAGTGAGGGCTATTAGAGAAACCGTGTCTTGATAACCAAACCAAACCAATTCAACCAAACAAAAACTCGAAACACAAAAGAAACAAGTTTGGAGTCTAAATGATAACTGAGCATTCAGTAACCATTCCTTACAAACAATACAGAATTTTCACAGCTGATGTATTAGCTTTTTAGTTTTTACCTGACTCAAATATTTTGTTTAAAAACTGCCATTTGTTTCTTCAAAGGGAAGAGAAATGGTACTGAGTGAACATCTTACCAGATTTCAGACCGTGAAACTCTCTGGAGAGATAATAAAACGGCCTGGAAACCCCAACCCATTAACCTCTGGTGAGGCTGTGTTCTTGCTCAACAGTTCTTGGGAAAGCCCTCTATTGTCTTAGATTTCCTGTTCACAAGAAGCTTCCCAGGTGATGTGAGTGTCAAAACTACTTTTCTGTCATAAGAACAGGAATAATTTTTGTGTAAGTAGACATTGGTGCTATTAGAATACATTTGCGATAAGATGGGCAATTTGTCTCCCTCTCTCATGGGACCTTAACAATCTTCATATTCTGACCCAGTAATTATACTTCTGGGAATTTATCTTTTTTTTTTTTTTAAAAAAAAGAAGACCTCTAGAAAGAATTATTCACAAAATGCTTCATTGTTATTTGTCAGGAAAAAAAAACAGTGGAGGCATTTGGTACATGGTTAAATAAAACATGTCAAATTTGTGCACTGAAGCATCAAATGGGATTACGTCATGTTCCAGAGAACAACTTGATGATGTGAGCTGGAGCTCACAATGAACAGTGTGAACATTCAATGAGATGACGTCATGTTCCAGAGAGCTACTTGATGACGTGAGCTGGAGCTCACAATGAACCTTTTGGTGGGAGCAGTGGGGCTCAGAACCACTTAGAGCTTTGATACTGATTCTTTTTTATCACTCTTAATCTCCATCCTTATGTTTCAATTTTAAAAATGTACAAACTAGGGATAATAAATACAGTGGCTTACATTTTCCTAAACTTCATGTTTATAAGAAATACATGTCATGCTTATGAAAATATGCTATTTAAATGTTTTTTGTACATTCCAAATTGCTATGGTCTTATTTTTATCATGTAGTGAAACACTTATGCCTGAACTCCACCCGGTGTGGTGGCCAGATTATCACAGTCACTGCTCACTGTTTGGTCCAGGCATGTTTGAGACAATGAGTAGACAGTTTGCAGTGTGACTGATATCTCATCTCTTGCTTCAGATGGAACTGTTGGTAGGAATTTACCTCATAGTCCCAGTTCTCTTTCTCCAACCAATTATCTCTTATGAAATTTATCCAGGGTACCAGAAATGGAGGTTGGAATCCTCCATGTAGGACAATACCACGATCTTGCTCTCTAAATATTAATCTGTTGCTCATATTGCTTTGTACATCTGTCGCTGGTAGTGGTATATATGACCTATGTTTTGAGAGATGATTGGTACATTGAGGAAAAAGCATTAATGGATGAATATTCTTAAGCTTCCTTTAAATACTGAATACAAGTTTAGTAATTTCCGTAGTGAGATTTATTCCCATCCAACAACACCTTATACAGAATATCTGTTCCTGGGAGATCTGAGATGGACTGAGGAGGAAAGGGATACAAATAATACTATGATAATTTGATAATGAAACTATGATCATTATAAAACTATGATACTATGATAATGATCATGATAGCTTGGACTGTGCTTAAGAAGGCTATTTAATTTTGTTTTATAAGTAAAACTATATTTCCTATAAAACTTAAATTCATGAAAATCTAAAAGTATATGAATATGTCAAAAGAGCAGTCAAAGAAACACACAGCGAGAAAGAGAATGAGAGGAGACTAAATCACAGCTCACAGACAAGCACACTGTTGAGAGTCAGGCCACACCACACACTGGTGAGGATGCTGAGCTACGAGGCCTCTTGACCTTACTGACCACAAAGGAAACTGCAACCACAGCCTTGGAGAGGACAAGGCACTCACCGCCTACAAATTAACTTTCACGTTGGATGTGCACTAGAGTACTCCGATGTCCAAAGATCACTGTTGTAGAATTGCTTAAAATGGGGAAAAAGTAGAAAAATAAACTCGTTCTTATTGATAGGAAGTAGGCTTAAAACAAAACTGTGGCAGATCCCCAAATGCAGTATTAGATAAAGCAATTAAAAAGCACATTATGGCATTATGTAAAATGTAAGCACGAAATAATTTGCTTTTTTTTCTGTGATAAAACACCATGACCAAAGTCAACTTTGGAAGGAAATGATTTATCTTTCTTATACCTCAGGACAGGAACTCAAGGCAGGAGTCTAAAAGCAAGAACTGAAGAGCAGATGCCATGGAGGAATGCTCTTAGCAGCATGCTGTTCTTGGTTTGCTCACCCTGCTTTCCTATACATCTTAAGACCTCCTGACTTGGGGTTGTTCCATACACAGTGTTGGCCGTACCACATCAGCCATCAATCAGGAAAATGCCCCACAGACTTGCTCACAGGTCTCCTGATGGAAGTCTTTTCTCAACTGAGAAAAGGTTCCTCAATAACTCAAACTGTGGCAAAGTTAATAAAGCCCAACCAGAACTAATGATCAGTAAAATTACTCCAAATGAACTGAATGGGAGATTAAAAATAAGCCAGCTACAATTACAAATTACAACGTGCAGGAATCTAACAAGGAGAAGTCTAAGAAGCTGACACTTAAGGATACATGTCAGAACTGGAGTGTAACTAACCCTGCCTAGCATGGGTGAGGCCCTGGGTTTAGTCTCCAGCACCACCTTCGGGAAAAAGAATGAACAAAAGGAATATAGGCCAAATGGCTCTGTTTACAATAAGTTCTTCAGTAGCTAGGCAAGTGATTGCGCATAGGCATAGATTTTTGGTTACCAGGGGAAGAAGAATGAACCAAGAAATGGAAGGAGGAAAAAGGGGTTATGAACATGTTCTTCTTATCATTAAACTTAAAGTCTGCATATTTATTGTATGCACAATATTTATTATTCTTAATAAATATTATTTCAAATTAATAAACAAAAACCAAACAAGAAATGAAGTGTGTACATGAATTAGATCTCCAGGGGCATTTGCTTCTGTGTTGGGAAGGAAAGAACTGGCTCCAATACAGGCGCTAAGGTCTTATTTCCTGCCCATGCCAGTGCATTCAGCCTGGTTATAAATACTCTAAAGAGCAGAGCTTGGGCGCCTTCTGAAATGCTCTTCCAAGTTGAAGACCATTCTGAGAGCAGTAAGTCTAGTAGTTATCAAAAATGAGACTTGCATTGCTGTGAGACCCTGATGAGCATTATGTAATGTCTAAATTTAAACTTCTTCTCAAGTCCACAGGCTCCTATCACTCCCCATGTAGCCCATGCCTTTGCTTCCATTTCTTTTTCTCTCTCACTTGTGTGCTAAGCCTTTCAAACAGACTGCCTCTCTGTTCCTGCATCCACCTTTGGTTCTAAAAGTTTCTTCCTTTACCAGAGGAGGCTCTTCCTGATAATACCACATTTTTGTGCCCCACTAGCAGCTTTAAATAGAAAGTTCGTGGTCAACAGAGCACCAAATGGCAGAGGGAAGTGACAGAGGAAATAAGGAGGGTAAATGGACAATCAAGATACCTGGACAAGTCAAGCATGGTATGAATTCATCACAGACACTGAATGGTGTAGGGTCTACCCCAAAGCTGTCCTATCTGGTACCCAAATAAAATCATTATGAACCTGATTCTTGGAAAATAATTAAATAGGGTTGCACTTTAGAGGTTAATAAATGAAGGATGAGAAAAAAAAGGATAGTATGTTTCCAAAGGAGTAATTCTTGAGTGTCCCCTAATTAATTCATATGGATTTGGCTAATTTGTACTCATATTATTTTAAAATATTTTAAATTTTAAATTCTGGTATTATCTAATGAAAAGCATTAAATTCTATTCAATTAATTCATCTACATAATTATAATTTATAATTTATGCCTAAAACAAGTCTATTTTCTCTTATTTTCCTTCATAATTAATGGCCACACCCAAGCTCATGAAGCGGTCTATGAATTCATTACCCTCAATCTCAAGGTCATATGGGTTAAGAGTCAAAAGACAAAATATTAAAGAGAAACCCATTCCATGCTGGGTAATTTTTGCATGAAAGAGCCAAGGAAGTGAATAGTCTAGCTCTGGGAAATAAAACTAACACAAACTTTGAGATGTGGACATGCAGCCTTTAGCTCTACCTAAAACCACAGACCACTTCATAGGTCTGGGTGTGGGCATTAACTGAGAAGGGAAATAAGAGGAAATAAACTATTTCAAAGATAAATGATAAATTATAATCCTGAAGATAATTTAATTGAATAAATTTGATGCTTGTTGATAAAGAATATTCAAGAGGCCAGAATTTTAAAATGTTTTATGCTATGTGTCTCAATTTTCCTGATGACTTAACAATGATCTGAAAGAGAAAAGCATACCTCCCCCACAGAGGACAGGGGCACCAGCTCTCATTACAGATGGTTATGAACCACCATGCGGTTGCTGGGAATTGAACTCAGGACATTTGGAAGAGCAAGCTGTGCTCTTAACTGCAGAGCCATCATCTCTCATCTCATGTATGTATGTATGCATGTATGTATGTATGTATGCTATGAGTTGCCAGTGCAACCAAGCCCCCTTTGACATGTAGAAAAACAAGAAATGAGGTCCATATATATGATCCATAGTGTTAGTATTTTGTTTTTTGCTTATTTTATGATAACTTATCCACTTCCTATTTTTGTTCACAGACAATTTCTCCAGCTCTAAACCCCAGTGTTCTATTAAAACTAACTGTCTAACCAATGGGGACTGGGAAGTCACTGAGAATCCTTCCCTCTCGCACATGATGGGTGCTATCACTCTGGGAAGCCCATCGAAGAGAGTCCCTTGAGCCACAGGTTCTTGCCAGTCCATGGGGAGTTACTTTATTGGAAATTTTGAGACTCTGAAGGTCACGTAAATTAGAATCTGAGTCATGGCATTCAGCACAAAATAGAATGCTCCTCATCAGAAGATGGTGATTATTGGAAGAGGTTATTAGCTACAGGCCATTAGCATAGGAGAAACTGCCCTTTCTCCAGTGGGATTCCTGCATTCTCTAACTCATTCTTGAGGTGAAGTAACCAGTCACTGACTCCAGGTTTTTCCTCAAATCTTATGGAAGGACATTTCTTATATTATTTGATTGTTTATTTTGTTATTTTATAAATAGTAATTTCCCCCCAAATGCTCCTTCAACCTGTTTAGTTTAGATCAGAGCTGAGCTTAATGAAGCTTGGTTTTCTTGCATGCCTGGGTCTTATCACTAGGGAGACGCAAATACTAAAAAACAGATGCTTGGCTTTAGAGACCTGGAATCTCTGCATTGACGAGCGTGACTGTTTAATGCTGTGACTTATGAGATGTGTTATTGTGACTTAAGACAATGCCCAAGTGATTTTTAAAAACAACATTCCCTTGAGTTGGATATTGTGTGCATTCTCTCTAAATTACATCTGCCCCAAAGACCAGCGCTGACAGAAGCAGAAGCCACCAGTGGGCAGCCTGACAGTGGGCAGGGGACATACTGTCCTCTCCCTTGCTTCATGGTAGCTCTGACTCACATTCAGAGCTCCGATGCCCTATTTCCTCCCAGGGAATCTTCACCTTGAAGCTGAAAAGTAAGTAAAGACATTGAAAAATTTTGATCTTTGATTCAAACAGAAGAACAAAAAGCATTGAGTCCCCTCTAAAGAAACAAATGGAGTCTCCTTTCCAGCATCATGCTGTTGAGTACCGGGGCCACAGCAGGTGACCTTTTATACTAAAGTTAATTTTTTAAAAAGTTCCTCATAGCTGCTGCATACGCCATATGTCAATGGTGCAGATAAATAGGTTGGACAGAACAGATCCCTCATCGCCAACTTTTACAATAGAGAGTTCTATTCTTGCAAATACACAATTTCACCATTGAGTGGGACCGTCAAACTGGAAGCTTGTTTGAGCATTGTTGTAGTTATTACCTTCTATTACCGCACAGTCTCTTTCATTTGAACTGGTTTTTCTGATTACACTAATGGCTGCTGGTTAGCAGGGGTTCTGTAAAGTCTTGTCTTTTTTCAGAGTGGGTAAGGAAGGCTGCACCAGGACCTCTCTGAATACCCCTGGTGAAGTCACCTTACAAGTCATCATAAAAGTCTTGTAGAAGCTTTGTGGTCTTACACCACATTCATGTGCACTGGCAGCTCAGGTTAATATCATTTCACAATTCCAAAGCAGCAGCTTTGCTTGATATATCAGGCAACGAGTGAAATCACCCAAGGTAATGTTGCCATGACTCAAAAGCATTCTTTCCCAATATGAGTGGGCGCTAATATCTTGTCTTCAGAGATTCACCTGCTTGCCATAATGAAATTACGCAAACTGCTTCATGAGACTCTGGAGTGAACTGCTAACAACATGCATTCCTTCTGCATTTCCTATGCACAAAAATCATGCCAGAGAGAGACAGGGAGCAATGAGAACTTCATAAGGAAAAGGTACTTTTATGATCATACATATAACTAAGGAAGTTAATTTTTTAAAACCCATACTATTTAAATATCTTTTGGTTCATTTAAATCATGTAGGCAAACCAACCCTCTCTACAGTGTCCCAAATATTGCTGGGAGGAAGCCTGATACAAAAGGGACCTAAAGCATGAAAGCAAACAATACAATTTGGGCATTAAATTAGACCGTTAGCTGTATTTATCAGTGATACTACATATACCTATGTTAAGTATGGTTTGTTCAGAGAAAGAGTATTCAAGCTCATCACTCAATAGTTTACCTGGTTTCATGGGTAAGCATAACCGTTGGCTCAGCATGCAGGAGAGAGGATTTAAATGCTAGCAGGGAACTTGAGAGGAGCTAGACTCTAAAATGAGCAAGGATGAACTCAGGCACGAGGGGACTCATTCCATGAAGGCATCAGGAGAGATGGCAGTATGCCTAAATAAAATATATGTTGGGAGAATGGGAGGGGTCTGAACAGGGAAGGGGGCTAAAGAACTGAAGTCACCCTCTTGCTGTTATCTCCGGGAGAACTAGCACGGTTGGTTTTCTCCTTGTCAGTACATTAAAAGGAAAGTGAAAATTTCTCGTGAACTCTAAAATTAGAAAGAGGAAATATAGACCAAGAAGTCCCTAGATTTTTGAGAAAATAGAAACCATTATTTATATATTTAAAGGATTTTGCTAATTGCTAAACATGCAAAAGCCATTTTTATTTTTATTACCTGCCCCCTAGGTATTTGGTGTACGACCCCTATTGAAGAAAAATGAGCAGAAGAGATGCGCGAAGAGCAATAAACTGCTGAGATACATCAGTGATGACGGAAGATACAGCTGAGGAGAACAGCATCAGGCAACTGCAATCACTCAGTCCTGGACTGAGAAGGATGTGCGTTAGAGAGGAACATTTAAAAATTCCATATTTCAAAACAGAAATAAGAGAGAGTGAAGACACTTTGAGGCGATTTTTGGCTTTCATGTTGCACAGCAGACCTGAAGCTTTCCCTTAGGGAGAGCCCAGGAGGGGAAAACTAGGCCACTGAAAACCTCTGGGATACCACATGAGACCCAGGAGAGAGTTGCGGGAAGGGAGATGGCCATTAACAAGGGTAAGAACAGAAGAAGGATCATGGTCAGCCAGATGCCTAAGGAGAGCATCCTACTCCTCCCTCCGCAGTTTCCAGGAGAATGGAGATTTTTTGTACCATGAGAAAAGGAGGAAGGGAGAAAGGGGAGCCCAAGAACCTCACTTGCAGTGGAGGAGCAGCATAAAAGATCAGTGCTAAGAATTCTAGGGTTCAGTGCTCTGAGGATTTTGAGGCAGGAGGAGAGAAGAGAAGAAGAGAAAAATGTTACTTCTCAGTAGTTGGAAAAGCCCTGGAAGTCTATAAGGCCAAAGAGACAGCAGAGGACCACTCAGGACAACCTATGGTGGTCTTTTTACCCCTTGGCATGGAAGCTTAAAGGCAGCTTTAACCAAGAAGTCAGCAGGGGGAGAGCCAACTCCTGCAAGTGTAGTGAGTACCCAGACCACTCTACCTCTGTCTACTAGAGTTCAAAGATACAAAGCCAAGTTTGGTTCAATCTGTTTTCTTTCTTTTTTTATTAATTTATTTATTTATTAAAGATTTCTGTCTCTTCCCCGCCACCACCTCCCATTTCCCTTCCCCTCCCCCAATCAAGTCCACCTCCCTCCTCAGCCCAAAGAGCAATCAGGGTTCCCTGCCCTGTGGAATGTCCAAGGACCACCCACTTCCATCCATGACTTGTAAGGTGAGCATCCAAACTGCCTAGGCTCCCACAAAGCCAGTACGTGCAGTAGGATCAAAAACCCATTGCCATTGTTCTTGAGTTCTCAGTAGTCCTCATTGTCCGCTATGTTCAGCGAGTCTGGTTTTATCCCAGGCTTTTTCAGACCCAGGCCAGCTGGCCTTGGTGAGATCCCAATAGAACATCCCCATTGTCTCAGTGTGTGGGTGCACCCCTCGCGGTCCTGAGTTCCTTACTCGTTTTCTTAATTGTGAGCCTGTCATTGAGATTCTCAGATCTGAATGTCTTATAGGCTGTATTGGGAACCACTGCTGACAGATTAGGGTAAGGAAACTAGAAAACTGGTATGCTACAGATGGGGTAGATAATTATCTAGGGAGTGAGGGAGAGGAAAAACCACAAGAAACAGAGATGATATAGGCCCAGCAGATTTAGAAGGTGACAGTTCTGCTCAAGGACCGTAGTTAGGTTCCCTAGGTCTCCCCCACACTCCCTTTAACTACATAGGTTTTGGGGTTCTTGATTTGTGTGACCCAAGAGCTGTTAAAGTAGAGATGACTTGACGTTCCAGTGGATGTTGAGAGTAAAAACCAGAGTACAGAAGAGAAAATGGGCATCCCAGTGTGGCAGGAACAGCTAGGGCAAAGCCAAAACAGGGACCACAGGGAGGAGGACAGAACAAAATGAAAGATGAAGAATGTGCACACAGGAGATAGAGGGGTTGGTGTCCGGCAAGGTGAGCACACCTAACAGCTAGGCTGCTGCTGGCCACGATGTGCTACCATAAGGTTAAAAATGAAACACTTTGTCACAAAACTTTGGGAGATAGACAGTGAATTAGCGATTGCTATGTGGGTGTGGGTAGAAAAGGAATCCAGAAATCCAGACTGATTGCCCGTGAATAGTTAGGCTTTTTTTTCTGAAGGTACAAAAACAAGTTAACATGCTTTACAGCCTGTAAATTTACTGAAAAAATAGTTATTATACATTTGAAGTGGATGAACTGTAAAATATACAGATTATATTTCAATAAGCTCTCTCAAAAACGTTTCCACAAGCCGGGTGGTGGTGGCGCACGCCTTTAATCCCAGCACTCAGGAGGCAGAGGCAGGCGGATCTCTGTGAGTTTGAGACCAGCCTGGTCTACAAGAGCTAGTGCCAGGACAGGCTCCAAAACCACAGCACACAATGAAAACAGACAAATATACAGCTGCATTTCACCTGGAAGGCCTGCTCTGGTGGCCTTGGGATCAGCACGCCATTCTTCTAGTTGATGGAGAACAGTCTTGTGAAAACAGGCCATATCCCAGGGGGCAGCATCCCAGGCTATGCCAGTTGAGCCCACCTGGAGCCTAGTGGAGAAGTGGGACACAGAGCTGGAGGGAGCGGAGGACCAGTCCAGTCCTTGTGGCAATGCTCACTGATTCAGGCCATATGACCAATGCGTGCATTAAATGCACAGAACAGAAACAGCCTTTAAAAAAAACCCTGCAGTTCCTGATCCACCCACAGGACTCTAGGGTAGGACAGTCCTGAAGGACTTAGTGCATTGTTTTCTAATGTAATAAATAAATGGGTTAATAAATACACACATAAATAAATAAAACTTCAACTTGGTTATCTTAAAAATCGATTGCTAGCTAATTGAAGTGAAAAAAAATCAATGATTTGTAAATACACAAACTTCAGTGAGACATGATTTGGCAAATGAAGGGCACATGGTTAAAGCTGTACATACTTAATTAAATGAACAGATTTTTATCTTTGTAGTGATGCAGAAGACAAAAATGAGAGCTTCCTATTGCTGAGCTCTGAACGTCAGACACCCGGGAAATACTCAGAAAAGAGTTGGGGAGAGCAACCACAATTGTTGCTGTTTTGCAAGCAAGTAACTGGATGTTTCAGGGAGCCGAATCCTGTGAAAGACCATCATACAAGACAATCCTCTTTTTAGCATTAGAACTTTTTAAAGATCTTTACTTAAGCATAGCATTGGTGTCAAGTATATTCTCCAAATAATTCAAGTTGAGCTTGTTTTTGTTAAGGCAAAACAGCAACAATTGTGGTTGCTCTCCCCAACTGTTTTCTGAGCATTTTCTGAGTGTCTGTCGTTCAGAGCTCAGCAATAGTAAGCTCTCATATTAAACAATATGGGGTTTCTCAGAAACTAAAATTAAGGGTGAGCAGGCCAGCTTGCCCTATAAACCGGCAAAGCTCTGCTAGTTGTCGGTCCAAAGGTAATGAAGTCAGCGGGCCAGAGAGACCTGCGCACTGTGCTCATGGCCGCCCTCATCACAACTGTCAAGACATGTAAACAACCTGTTCTGGGTCAGATGAGTGGACTTTAAAGTGGAATGAAATTCAATTACAAAAGGAAGTCACAAATGTCCTTCCCACACAAAAAGACTGGTACTACAGAGTTCCCTTCATAGGCAACATCTGAAAGAGTCTACAGAATTCCCCTCATAGGTGAAGTCTGGAAGAGTCTACAGAATTCCCCTCATAGGTGAGGTTTGACATATTTATCTCAGAGTTGAAAGAGAAGTGTTCAACTAACCACTGAGCAAAATCCACAGACAATATGCTCCCGTGCATCAAACCCAAGCTGGTCCAATGTGATGGAAGCTGTTCACATATGAGTCACATAAACACACGCATGTACGCGTGTTCCTCTCTACGAACAAGCAGCAAGTGTCTGTGGGTCTGGGAGATGCAGAATAAGCAGAGGCAGAGGCTGGAGGAGGGGAATTGAACAGATGGCATCATGGCAAATGTACTGTCTGTCTTCTTGCAGCCAACCTTCAGGTGTTTGCTTCTCCACTGAGTTCCTCTTCCCTACAGATTCACCTCATCCACTTGCTGAGCTTGTTCACAACTAACCTCAAATCTTCTCCATTTCCACAAAAATAAAAAAGTAGCAAAAACTAAAGGACCACTCTTTTATTTAACTCTGTATCCCAGCCAGAAAGTTTCCTGCCGCCTCTTTTTGAGCAGAGCCTGCACGCGGACTCTCGAGAACATTTGTTGAGCAAAGGGGACGCTGAACTTAAGCCTTGTTTCATTCGAGAAAACATTGACGGTGACTTTCGTGAGCAATGTGCTCATTGCTCTGGTGGAACTTAGCATTAATTTTTAGATATCAGACTTTTGCAGCCATTGTTATTTAACGTATTTCTAGACCACCTAAGAAACACCTCATTTTAGTTATTATATCCTCATGCCGGAAGGGTACAAAGTTCTGGGTATTTTCCTGAGTTGGCGTTCAAAGATTTTTCCCATCTTCTCTGTCCAAACCCTTCTTCCCTGAGCCTGGGAGAAGCAGCAGGGATGGGGTTAACCAGAAATAATTTATTTAACAAGCACACTTCCTATTCAGCAGCCATAAGAAGACAATTGATTCTCTGCTTTAGATCCGCTGCTAGCATGGGTGTAACATTGGGGCTCTAGAGAGGTAATGAGCCAGTACTTCCTGTGTTAGCCTTTAAGATGGGTAGGTAAACAGACACCCTTGAAGGACACTACAAGCCCTTCTTAATATGAATACCATTGCGCGTACTTCTATGTGTAATCTTAGAATATTTGCCTGGTAAGTCCACCCAACTAATTTTGAGAAAATAAGAAAGGAAATATCTCACTTCAACTATCAGTAACTATTCTGTGTTTTCCAGAACACCAAAATAGCTCAGGAATTTTTATCTCCATTATCTGAAATCATATAATCAGACAAAATTAATGAAGAATAATTATCTCTATCCATTTGTTCTATTTTAAAATTTACAACAGTTACAGAGAGAAGCAAACATCATTATTTAAGACTTCAACAATTTTTGTTAAGCTTTGAAATACAAAGGCAAAGCAGTGGTCCTGCCATACTGATTTAACCTATTGCTATTCCCCAGACTCTGAGTATTAATTGTCTGGATAATCGCTAGTATCAATCATAATAAAAATCAATCATTCTGTTTATTCAGCCATGAGCTACCTCAGCACCCAGCTCTTATGTGTGACAGCTCGGTGCACGCTTCCCACTCATGAACTGTCGTTTCATCCTAACCCAACACACTAACCACTGAGCAAAACCCACAGACAATATGCTCCCGTGCAACACACCCAAGCTGGTCCAATGTGATGGAAGCTGTTCATACATGAGTCACATAAACACATGCGTGTACACGTATTCCTCTCTAAGAACGAGCAGCGATTGTCTGTGGGTCTGGGAAGCACAGAATAAGCAACGGCAGCGTAGGCAATGGTACTGCTCTCTGCTCAGCTCTTTACATTTCTGGACACGCTTCATGCTAAATATTTTACAAATTCTATTTCATGTACTGTTGGTCATACCTCCCTAAAAGAACACGAAGTGCTCAAAATCTGAAATTTTAGGGCACTGATATAACTCCCAAAGCCCAATGATTCATTCTCATAAAAATCACTGAAAATATTGTATAAAATTTCTTTAAGGCTAGATGTATAATGAAGTATATATGAGACATATGTGAATTTTGGATTTATATGCCAGTTTCATCTCAAAACACTCTAATATATGTGTGAAAATATTTTTGACCATAAGCAAATGCCCAACACTTTCATGTCTAAGCATTTCAGACAAAGGGTATATCCATCCTACTGCTCTGAGTCTTCCATCTCTAAATTCTGGGATGTTTCCTCTTAACTGTCCCTATAGGAATAAGTACATATTTGGAGAAATTGCAGAAGTAAGCCATGCGAACCGTTTTTCCACTCAGGTGGACATATTTCTCCCTTTTGTCCTCTTTCAGGTCCTCAGGTGTACCCACCCTTACCTATTTTTCAAGGTCTGTCGGGCCACTTAGCCATTTCTTGTGTTCAGACTCAACCACAGCTCAGCAAGAACTTGTTATACTCTTCATGATGTGCTCCTTCGTGTTCGACAGCCTTTCATATCATCGTACAAGACCAGGTACTCTATCTGATGTAAACTGTTCTACTTGGGCCTTCCTTTTCCCCTGGGTACAGTTCTAGCTCGACAATATCTTACATGTGTTATTGACCTCCTGCACCCGAGTGTTCCCCTCCCGGTTTCTTCATCAGGCAGGCAGGTGAGCTGTGGTCAGCAGTCAGAACTCCTTGTAATGAACGGTCTGAGGGTCTCCGTTCTGACAGAGGGTTCTAGCACAGAGCTTAACAGTGTTTCCATGGAGTCTGATTTACCTGGACTTGAAGGTTAGTTTTGTTTGTTAATTTTATGATGCTGGGCAGGCCCTCAATTTTTCTATCAACCTCTTTGAAAAATGGGACGGATAACAGTATATTGTAGGAGTTGTACAGATTATAAACAATACATACAAAGCACAACGTGCAGGCACTCCAAGCCCAGGGAAACGCATTGCTATCAATCCATGTCACCACACTTGGTCCAGTTACTTCTATAGCTTGGCCAACGACAAGGGTGTCTGTGTTTTGCCTGCCATGTGAAACTGCCGTGCTGGGGCAGAGACATAGTCTTTCTTTATCCACAAAATGACTCTCATGCAGACTATGCACAAGGCCAGGCAAGAAGAGTCAGACTCTGACTGAACCGGATATCAGGGAGATTCTGGAAAACCTTGTGCAAAGCCTTTGGGATAATTAATCATGTAGCATGAGCTATTTAGCTCCACTGAACTCAAGGGAAGCGAAAGGGAGTAGTGGGAATAATGCAAGTTCCGAGGCCAGTCTTCTTATCTAGAAAGAAAAGGGGTCTGGATCTTGAAAGGACAGAGAAGATGAAAAGGCAACGATTTCCCATCACAGCAGCGATTAGATGATGCAGGCTCCACTTTGGAGCAAAGTCATTATACAAATGTTTCTACTTCTCTCAAAGAAAGTAGCAAAGGCCTGTGAGAACCGCTTGCAGCAAGAAGGATCTCAGAGCAATGATCTTAAGCAAAGGGGAAAACCATTTTCTCTGAAGCTCTCAAGAGCAGGAATTGTCGGGTTTAAAGTATACACACACCACATGATGATTTAATTAACTTTTTTTTTTTTTTTTTTTTTTTTTTTTTGATTTTTCGAGACAGGGTTTCTCTGTGGCTTTGGAGCCTGTCCTGGAACTAGCTCTGTAGACCAGGCTGGTCTCGAACTCACAGAGATCCGCCTGCCTCTGCCTCCCGAGTGCTGGGATTAAAGGCGTGCACCACCACCGCCCGGCTCGATTTAATTAACTTTTATCCTAAGGAATCTGCATATCTAACAAGCAGGTTAGAGCAGGCAGGGAGTAGCAAAGCCCAAAGGTCCTGGGTGACAGTACAAAGTCAACTATAGGTCATACCAGATTGCCAGGTTGCGACTTTGGTTTCTCTCTGCCATGAAACATTGTGTGGTGTCTCCATATAAACCCACACATGGGTTTTATAAATTATGTGAATGCTGTTACTGGTGAAAGGTCATCTGGTCATTCAAACCTGCAAGTTTGGAGCAGAGACGCCAGACCCACAGGCATTGCAAAGAAAGGTTCAATACAAAGGCAGTAGTATACAGTAAAGCTGGAGAATGGATTCTTATATCTGTCACTGTAGATACCAGCCCCTATAGCCTGTATGTGAGAGGATCTCTCTCATTCATAGGACCTGCATCTGTCCAACCCAGCTAATGCCTTGACCTGGCAGAGTACTGAAAGGCAGCCAACACTCACTAGAAGTCTACTGTTCATTGTCTCAATGCCCCTAACCACATACAGGTGGCCTCCTCAACACAACCAAGGCAGTTGTCCCTCAAGGCCATGAGGGATGGGCCCCAGACTACTTCTACAATTAATTCTTCCTCTTTTCAACTCATTCCCTGATCAGCCTTGGTCCCCATCTCCAGCATCTTCTTCCAAACTCCTTCTTTGCTTATTCTCTTGGTACTACTGACAGAAACCCACAGAAGAGTGACCTTTATTATCAGACTTTTACTGCCTCTGTCTACGGATGGGACAGACCCACTAAGTGCTCCTTCCTCTTCTCCACCATTTGTTGTCAGCGTCACAGCACACAGGTGTCTTCTCTCTTGCCAGCCGTCTACATCTTTCACTGCTCCCGGAACACTTCTGCCTCAGGTACATACACAGCTGCCACCCTCACGCTCTCCGCATGTTTGCTCACTCATCATCTATGGAACCTGTTACTCAACATGGAATAAAATCCCTCTTCCCATTCTAGTTTCCATACACTTTGTTTTTGTTTTTTTTTAATACCAGATAATATCTAACATATCATATATTTTTATCTTTTCAGCATTGTCTAATTTCCTTAGGTTCCTATATCTTTGATTCTAATAGCTGCACAACATATACAAAAATATGATCGGAGCTGATACATGTCTAAATGAATGCATGTGAGAATCTGATTGCTGATGAGAGAGAAAAAAAATCTCAAAAGTGCAAGCACAGAAATGTCACCAGACCAATGCCATCAGACTCGGCCAGGTTCCTCACATTGATCTCACCACACTTCCCTGGGCAGCTTGTTTTTCCAGTCTCTCCCACCATTTCCTCAAGACTGAATCTTTTTCTCACAACACCCACCCAAGCAGAAGGCTTTGTGTTAAATCACAAACAGGACAGAAGTTACAAGCCTGGAATCTGTGCCTCTCCTTCCCTCCTCACCTAAGAGTGATCATGTCCTCCTTGGGCTCCAAACACCATTTAAGTTTGGTTCTTAGAAACTTCAGTTAATCCCAGTCTACAGCATCACCTTCTTGAATTTTACGACATCTTTTTCCCTCTCTGCTCTGGATTTAACAAGGTCTGTACACCCTACGAAACGCATGCTGAAAATTAATCACTAGCATAAGATATCAAATGTAGGAGCAGGTGAGAGGTTTAAAATGTGACCAAGGCTCTTCCTTCAGGAGTGAATTAACCAATTCATACAACTGATGGATTGGTGAATTAGTTATCTCAAGTGTGGGTCTGCTTGAAAGCCAGTTCCCTAGGTTCTTCACATTTCCTGCCTTTCACCATTTGTCTTGGTTACTTTTCCATTGCTGCGATAAGACATCATAACCAAGGCAACTTCTAAAATAAAGCATTTAATTTAGGGCTTACAGTTTCAGAGAGTTAGGGGTCCATCATGGCAGAGCAAAGGCATGGCAGTAGAAAAGGTTGAGAGCTCATCTCTTGATCCAGAGGTTGGAGGTAGAGAAAGACACTAGGAATGATACAAGTCTTTTAACATCACCATGCCCACCCATAGTGACTGATGTGGGATGTCCTTCTGTACACTGAATATGTGTTGCTCTCACTGGTTGATAAATAAAGCTAATGTGGCCTGTAGTCAGGCAGTAAATAGCTAGGCAAGAAAGCCAAACTAAATTCAGGGAGAAAGACAGGCGGAGTAATGGGAGTTGCCAGCAGCCGCCCAAGAAACAGCATGCCAGCAAACTGGTGAAAGCCACGGCCATATGGCAATACATAGATGAACAGAACTGGGTTCATTTAGATGTAGGAGCGAGCTGGCAATAAACCTGAGTCATTGGCCAAGCATTTATAAGTAATATGAAGCCTCTGAGCATTTATTTGGGAACTGGCAGATGGGAGAGAAACCTCCAGCTATAAGTAAGTGACCCATGTCCTGAAATAAGGCCACACCTGATCCTTTTCAGTTTCAACAACTCGAGACCAATTAATCAAATCTACAACTGGGGAGAACATTCTCATTTGAGCTGCTACATCATTATATACCCACTCTGCTTGAGGACGCAGAACAACAGCCAGGTGTAACCGTTTTTGGCTTAAGTCTAAGCTCTCTCCTATTCCCTTTGAGGTGAGAGCTATGTTTTTTACTTGGTGCTCCCTTTGCAGGACCACATGCCTCTCCATCCCTTATTTACACCCTCACGTCAAATCTTGCTCATGCTGCTCACTCACCTTTCCCCCCCCATCCCCTAACTTCTGCGTCCTCCAACACCCATAGAAATATAGTTTTGGCATCAGCTGCAGTAAAACAGTTTGAGCTTGGGTCTCTAACAGTACATCATCAAGTCTCTACAGCCAATAAATATCTCACAGCCAAGAGATGAGTTAGGATCCCCACAAATGATGTGGCATGCTAGAAAGGTAATCAGCTGGGAGAACCCAAAGACCACTTTCCCCCACCGCATGTCCACAGGCATTCAGTCACCCCCCCCCCCCAAGAAACAGCATGGAACACAAGAAAGTTCTGCTTCCTGGTATCAGATTTTCAAGAATGAGAGCATGGTAATATTTTCATCTGAATTTGCCCAGAGGGATAACTCCCTTGTGGGCATCCCGTCATCTTAGAAAGTCTTTTCCTGACTCAGAATATAGAATGACCAGACTTACAAGCCCCAAATGAAAAGTGTTTGTTTTCTTTTAAAATGGAGGCCATTTCTTCTTTCCATTGTCAGAGCTCAGAGGTATGTGTATCTTCCGAGGATTTTGATGAAAAGCACTTTGCTTGACAAGAGGTTAATATTTCTGTATTTGAGCCCCAAAGCTCTGAAGTGTCCCTAGGCTGTACAAATACTTGTAAAAGCTTCTGTTTCTCTTAGAATCATTGCTGAAGAAGCCAAGGAATTCTTTCATAGACGGGGCTGTTAGCCGCTAAGCAGACACATGTAGCATCCACTATCTATGTGTTCCAAGAGCTGCTGTTCATTTAAATGCACCTTCAAAATCAATCCAGCATCTGCTTCGACTAAACCCTCTAGTGAAGCTTACCCAAAACTACCCACAATTTCCAATCACCCTGATTCACCTTTTTAAAATGACCTAGAGTGAATTGTGCTCATTATTAGAGTGAATTCCCTAAGTAGGGGAGGTCCCTCACACCAAATCTGAATATGTGATACCACCTCAAATTGAGCATACTCAGGAAAGTGCCCCCTCTGCTTGGATCAATCCAGTTTGCTCAAATGAATAGAATGTCCCTGAGGGAGAGAAGCTACAGAGTATCTCCTTACCTTATAAAGTGATTCCTATTAAAAACTAATCAATCACCAATTGTTACTTGGATGTTTATGGATATATACATACACACATACATATATGTTTTTTTCAAGGTATGGTCTCTCTGTGTAGCTCTGAGTGTCCTAGAACTCACTCTGTAGACCAGAATGGCCTTAAACTCAGAGATCTGCCTTCTTCTGCTTCCCAAGTGCTGGGAATACAGGCATGTGCCACCACTGCCCAGCTGACTTTGTTTATTTTAAGAAAGACATATCACATAAATGCAAGTATGCATGATTTCTGTAACTGTAGCTAATTTGAAGAAACATTGATGGACAGGTATTATTAGAACAAGTAAGTGAGCACCTAGAAAACAACACTATATGAGTTTTTGGTGGAGAGACCTGAAATTAAATTTAGATTAATTGATAAATATCTCTCTTCTTTAGTAGTGAAGAGACTAGAACTGAAAATTAATGAACTTCTCTATATTTGATTTGGTTTCATTATTAATGTACCTCTGTTGTCCCTACCACTGCTGGCTTCTACCCTGTGCTAAAATACAATTTTCTTGTTCAAATCCACTCCAACTGGCTTGCGCAGAGAAAGACTTAGTAAGAGATATTTGGGGAGTGACCAAGGCATCAAGCACAGATGTCCTAAGGCCAGAAGGCATGCAGCTGGACACAGAGAGAACAGACACATCAGAGGTCTCACTAGCGTCTGCTGAGCAGGAGAACCACAGAGACGGACAGGACACTGTAGTCTCTGTTAGTATCCCAGGAAGAGCAGGGCACAAGCTGGCACCGGAAGTATACATTGCATCATGGGTTTCCTTTTGGCAGCGCTGGGATCTGAACTGTATGAAAAGCTTGAAGGTATTGCGTTCTCTCTCTCTCTCTCTCTCTCTCTCTCTCTCTCTCTCTCTCTCCTCTCTCTCTCTCCCCTTTTTTTTCATAGCTTTCCAGGATCTGTCACCTAGAGATGAAAATTGCCCTGGGTGTTTGGGAGCCAACTGTGTTATCTTCTATATAAACAAAGCAATTTAAAAAAGCTTAAATACTTCATGGTCCACTTTAAGAGCCTCCATACAGTACAGCAGCCCAGGGCCATGTAGGCTAAAGGCTTTGTCCTGGCTTCACAACACCCTGAACAGACATTTTAGACACCAAGAAAACACACAGGACTTCAGACACAACAGTAGATTCCAGGTCTGTATTTTCTTTGTGAACTATTTCTGCATGTTCTTGGCTCATTATTATGGATTATAACTTGTCAGTTTTTCTGGTGTGTTGGTAAGAATTTCCTTGAGACAAAGTAGCTCTTTGAAATGTGTGTTCCGAAGTGTTTCTCTAGTTTTCCATTTGCCTTTGGCTGCTGCTGGTTTTTATTTATATTTTGTAAAAGAATTTTATAATCTTAGAAGACAAACCAACTCAACCTATTTGTAACAGAATTTAAAAAAGAAACCCAAGAATTTGACAATTTGTAAGTCAACACTACAAATTGTATCACCAGAAAAGAAAACAACAGAAAGAAAAAAAACTCTGCTAAATCAGATTTTTCTGAAAATTGCTGATTTGTGGTATATTTAGTTCCCACATCCACAGAACTTTCAGGAACTTCATTATAAAACCCACTTGGGTTTAAAATATCTTCCTAACATTAGCAGAGCCAGGTGGCTGCCTAGCACTTGGCAGGACCTTTACAGCTCCAATGAATGACTCAGGGCAATGTTTCAAACACAGAGTAACTGTGAGTTATAGGAAACGGCAGTGACCCTGTGATACATTTGGAAACCTCATGCAGGCTTCCCAGTTCCGAAAGAGGGTCCTGAGAAAGGCTGCGAGGGCACAAGTGTCCTGAGCAGGGGCAAAGCACAGCTGGACTTCCCTGCTGTCGGATACCTAGCATCAGAAACTGAGAGCTCCTTTCCAAGTGCTGGAGATGAACACAAAGTAGTAAAAGTACCTGTAGCTTTAAACGTTCTTGAGAATGTGTGTCTGAAAGGTAAAACTCCGAAATGAAAGGAGACACCATTATACTCATAGAAACAGGTTAACAACTGCCTTTAAATCAAGCGACAGTCAAGTGTCAAAAGCAAATTAAAAGGAGTCAGAGATTGTCTCTTTGGCCCCGGCGTAGGTGTGGGAGCATGCTGTTCCCTCTGGGACAGGGGATAACGGTGGAAGTGAAACTCTGTCAAGCTATCTCACAGGTAGAGCAGAGTGGACGGTGCAGTGATGGGAGGGGCCCAGGCAGCAAAAGCAAGTTAGTGACCAAGGACTCCAGCAGAATGACCACAGCAGCAGGCAGCTTTTCTGCTGTTTGGGCAAGTCGTACCCAGCACTGCAAGTCAGGCAGAGCCAAGTCAGGGGATTATAGCCCTGGGACTGACAAGCTCTCTAGGTGGATAAAGGCACCCACTCCATGCCTGAAGACCTAGGTTGTTGGATCTGCAGGAACTACACAGTAGAAGGAAAGAACAGACTCCTGTATGTTATTTTCCATCCCCAACAAGCTCGACATGGAACATGCATCTCTCCATCCATTCCCCATACACACACACAGAGACACACAAAGTAAATAAATTATAATGAAATTTAGTTAAAAATATAGCACTGAGTTGACAGGACCACAAAGGGAGAGACCATGGTTAAAAGAAGAGACTCCATGAGGCTGGGAAGATGGATCAGTGGTCAAGAGCATTCGTTGCTCTTACAAAGGACCAGGGCTCAGTTTTTAGCACTTACATGATAGCTCATAATAATCTATCACTCCAGGCCCAGGCATCTGACTGTAGGCCTTCTTCAGGTCTCCACAGGAACCTGTACACCTACGGTACCCATTCATACATACAGGAAAAACCGTCATATGTATAAAATAAAAATAAAACTTAAAACAGACAAAACACAAAACCCCATAAAATGTCACCTTGTTTTACAGACAGTCTCAAAGGGCAGAGGGATTGCTCTAAACTCTTGTTCCAGTGACAAGGGAACAAATGAAAAGAGGCTGGCTCAGCATTTTTATCCCTTAACCAAGCCGCAAGGGTAAAAGGTAGTTTTAGAACCTCAAAGAAAGGCACACATTCCGTCATCTGCTCATTGTCACCCCACAAGGGAAAACATGTAAGGGACCACCAGCTGTAATTAATCATGGTGTCACTCTCTGCAAACATCTAGGCAGGAGCACGTTCTACACACAGGTCTCTGTGATGGAAGGTACTCAGTCTTCTCCACGGTTTCTGCTCCTGAGATGGACTCAGAAAAAAACCGACAGGCAACCTCAGGTCAAGTAGGGCTCCCAAGACTGTGCCGCCATGTGGTTCTCCAAGCCCACACTCTGAGCTCAAAGTCAATGCTGCAGAAGCCTGCTCCTTCCTTGCATGGCCTAATGCCTACTGTAAAACTTAACAGGTGCCAGGTGGTGGTGGCGCACGCCTTTAATCTCAGTACCTGGGAGGCAGAGGCAGGTGGATCTCTGTGAGTTTGAGGAGTTTGAGGTTAGCCTGGTCTACAGAGCTAGTTCCAGGACAGCTAGGACTGTTACACAGAGAGACCCTGTCTCTAAAAACAACAAAAATTAAAGAACTTAACAGGCATCAGGTGTAGCACTGAACACGCTTCATGGGATTGGCCTGGGCATTGACATGTGCTACCATCTACCCACACATGTCCTTCACACGTAAAGCAGAACATAGAGACATTGCCAATGGATTGTCAGATGTGTGTAAAGTCCTCTAGTAGTTTAAATTTTAATCCCATCCCTTTAACCAACCGTTATGGCGACCATCATCAGACACTGTCTTAAATGCTGTGGACTATCATGAACTACTCTGTCATTGTCCTTAGAAAAAAAAACACATTTGAAAGAGTGGCAGCATTGAGGGATGTACTAATAAATGTGGGCCAATTTGAGTAGCCAGATCTGTCCTGTGAAAGGTGAGAGAGGCCCCTGAGCAAGTATGCCCTGCATAAATACTAGATTCCAGGGAGCACACAGGAAATCTGCCCACAGACCTGGGGAACCTGGGCCACGGCCTCCTTTCTGCTTCCCTCCTACTTTCTGTTTCGTATCTTTACACTTCTATAGGAAAATGCCTTCCTGCATCCAGTGTGGGACCACAGAAAATCCTCAGTGACTGTGGGTTTAATAGAGAAATAAAAAGAAGGAAGGAAGGAAGGAAGAAGGAAGGAAAGAAGGAAGGAAGGAAGGAAGGAAGGAAGGAAGGAAGGAAGGAAGGAAGGAAGGAACAAAGAGAGGCAGAGGGCAGAGGCAAGCAGGCAGGCAGCAGGCAGGCAGGCAGGCAGGCAGGCATTTTACCACAGGCCACAACCATGAGATCAGACTCAGGTGTCAAGCGAATGGTATTCTTTACTATTACTGCATCTCATGCTTGAACTGGATTTTCAGAGCTTCCACGCCTCAGCCAGAGCTCTCTCTGGAAGCACTGAAAAGCACTTCCTTGACTAATCTCTGGTAGCTTGTCCACAAGTGATTCCCTCCTAACCACACACAGTTTGTTTTCGCTCAAGAGAATCAAGGGTCTCGGTCCCTTTAAGAGCTAGGAGGCCTCCACCCAGACAGAATGGCTACTTGTGTCTGACAAAATCCGTGGGGTGTTAATGTCTTTTCCAGACAGACAGCTATTCAATAATTGTCAGAAAACACCAAAACATTACCCAAAACTTCAGTTTTCTGAACAATCTGCCAACAATTTCAAACCTACCAGTCCCTACTAATCTTAGAGGTGTGAGACTATGTAACACAGAGTGGGTTATAATAATAAGAGGAGACAAGTAATGCTTGTTCAACACCAGACAACAACATTTAACATAAAGTCTTTCTATCAAGCATGAAAATGAACTGGACAATACACAACTAAAGAACTAGGGCTGAAATTGCTCACATGATCATCATTTTTAATGTGCATCCAATTGAGAAAAATTGTGAGTCATTTCCTGCCGTTAAAAACTACAAAAAAATAATTCATCTCAGTTATAGCTACAATTATAGCCAATTCAAATAAATACCCTAGTCAAATCTTTCAGTAGATAAGGAAACTAATCTTCTGCCACTCATATGTATACAATTCCCATCAAGTCCATTTGAGATAAAGCCTGGTGTAACAGAGGTAAGGGAAGCAGGCCTGCCACTATTAGAAGTTGCCTAAGTGTCTGACAGAAATTTAAAGTGTTTCAAAAGACGTGTGTAGGAAGATAAGGCCTACAAGGCCAAGAGACGAGACAAACTGGAGTCTGCCTGAGAGTCCAGCAACAGGCACTGTCAGAGGTCCTGATCATGCCTAGCCAATGAGGGGCAACCATGCAATGTCACCAGATCAGAACATAGCCTGGGTGCTGTGAGGAGGGTATATAAGGCTCTCCCCATTGCTGAGTTAAGCGAATCGCTGTTTGTCTTTTACCTGACTACCACTGTCTGTACCACTAACACCATGCCTTCTCATTTTCTCCCTCAAGGGAGAAAAGAGGACACCAGCAACAGGTGTGGATGTGTTTGTTTGTTTGTGTGTGTGTGGTGTGTGGTATGTGATGTGATGTGTGTGTGTGTGGTATGTGTGTATGTGTGTGATGTGTGTTTGTATGTGTTTTCACTGTACCATTTTGTCCAAAAAGGAAAAGCACTTATTTACCTTGGGTTATTGGTTTTTGTTTCGAGACAAGGTATTATGTAGTCCAGGCTGGCCTTGAACTCCTGATTCTCTTGCCTCTATCTCCCAAGTGCTGGGGTTATTGGTATGTATTAATCATCCTTGATTTATGTGGTGCTGGGTATTAGAATGTGAATATATTAGAACATGGGTATTTATACAACAGGTAAGCTCTACCAACTGAGCTATCTTGCCAGCCCATGGAGCTACATCTTAAAGTAATAATTATAAGCAAGCTAATTTACCCACAAAAATCATTAATTCCAAAAGTATATGGAAAAATTCTTCTAATAGTTTTTTCTTTCACCCTGAAAGGACAGAATTGGTACTCGAACTCAATATCTTAGAATGATTTCATACAGCTACCCAGAGGAACAGTATTCTAGTATCACTAGGATAATTTAGCTTTTCACTATTTTATAACTTCTTGTCAAGAATTAATTATGCCATTTATATGATGCAGCATGGACCCCAAGTAATACATAGCTGTCTAGCTGTAGAGTGTCTGCAACTTGAATGTGTGTGTGGCATCTGGATTCTTCATCTGCTCCCCAGACAGAGATTGACCTGGCAGATGGGGCAAGTGCCCAAGTATTGGCAAGTGTGGGGTGCAAGGCTGGTGTGGCTATTTTGGAACATGGTTGGTATTTTCTTACAAAACCGACCATTACATTCCTATGTAATGCAGCAGTTGTGTTACTTGGAGTCAACAAAACTAAGATGAAAATGTATGCCCAAGCAAAATGCTGCATATAAATATTTATAGCAGGGTTTTTCTCATAGTTGATACAAATTGGAAGCAATCGACATATCTTTTAATTGATCAATGGATAAACGAAGGATTAATCCATATAATGGAATATTATTCTGAAGTTTAAAGAGATTAGTTTTCAAGTCACCGAAAGATATTGAGGAACCCCCAAAGCATGCTGTCATCAAAGAACAATAGACAACAACATAGCAGCATGATGTCAACTGCAGGGCACTTTGGGGAAAGGCAAAACTGTAGACAGTACAAACATCTGTGGGTCTGAACACCAGGGGTTTGTGTTGAAGGCAGAGAAGAAGTAAAGAGAGCAGAAGCTACTCTGGATAGTAATGTAATGGTGAATGCATGTCTGTTCATAAACACTCCTTAAACCCGTAGAATATTCAGTGTGGGCTTTTGTCCTACAACAACATGTCAATAATTGCACTACTTGGAACAAATGCACCATACTAACAAAAGAGGGGAACCTGAAAGTGGTATCTGTGGAAAGTTACAGGGACATTCTGTACTTTCCAGCCATTTTTTTCCCCTGTAAATTTACTGCTTGAATGAGTATACAATGGAATAAAAGGAGGAGGTCTCAGAAGTCCCTCCCTTGGAAGGTGGTTTACTGAGCTATTTTTTGCTTATAATGTAAAACTATCAAAGGAAGCAGATCCATCACAGCCTTAGAGTCTGAATGGCTCACACCTTATAGTCTGAATGAGGTGCCTGCACTTCATCGACACAGCTTTGTCTAGGCTGGAGTTCACATTCCTGCACAGAAAACACAAGTTCACTTTTGAAAGTAAGAACAAGAAATCCATCTAAATCTTCTGACACTGGATCCAGAGCAATAGACAAAGAGGGAATGGAATTCCAATCAAGCTCTTTCTAGCCTCAACCAGAGACCCATCAATAAATAACAAAGTTAGGCTTCTCTGACTCAGGAGGTGGGGTGCTCAAACAGGCTGGGCTCCACGAGTCTCTAAGTTCTTTGAAAATGTTCTAGCTAACTGGTGTAATCATGAAAGCCAGCCCCCTTGCTCATGCACATGTGTTAATCGCCATTGTGCAAGTTCAGGGTGGTTATTACCGAGTTGTCAGACGCCCATTAATTATCCACTACGCTGTATTTAGCCGTAGTCTGATAAATCTTTTTAATTGCCCAGACTGCATTTACCAAGCATCTTTATTTAACATGTTCCCGACTCTGTTTATGTTTATGCCTTTTCCAATAACTCATTAAACAGAGTCTTTAACTGCTACTATACGACTCCTTGTGAAGACTCCGCCGTGCCTACCCTCATGCTGTCCTCTCCTTCCCTCAGTATACAGTGTTTGAAACTTCTCGGTAGTTTCTAAGCCCTCCCCCAGCCACGTTTCCATTTCCCTAACTCTGAAGAGCAGACACCTTCCTCAGTGTCAAACTGAGGGGGAAAGGCAGCTTTATGCAAATACACACCCAGTCTGAGTCTCTCCACAACACTCATTCACGTGACTAAAAAAACTTAAAGCAAGTGCAGATCCCTTGGGAAGTCACTCATGGCGCTGGTCAAGTTAAGATCCAACTCCCCCGTCCCAGCTACTGGCATTCTGGGCTTAGATCTCCTGTTTCAGCCCTTCAAAAACTTAGCAAGTTCTTTTACACACCCATTCTTGGCTTTCTGCTTGGTAGTTCTGTCGTTTCCACTCAGAAATTTCCATTTACCCTACTCTGTCAAGCAGTCCTGTCTCTGACCTTTACAACACAAGCCACCTTTGAAACATGAATTATTAGAAATTGTAAGTCAGGGAAATCCTTGAAACCCAGAACATACTTGTTATTAATCTTGTGAACATGGGACCTGTGTGAAGAAAGTTCTTCATACTATTTATTGAATGAGTATTCGAGATAAGGGAAATCATAGCCACTTTTTCCAGCATATTATACCCGACCAACCACTCGATCATGCATGTTTTCATAGAACAACATCAGAAAAAAGTAAGGAAGACATAGATAAGATTTTTTTCTTAAAGCATAAGACGTGGGATTTAAAAAATGTAAGTACATAAAACCTCATTTTCTGACATAAAACATATTGGAAATCTAGTATCTATGGTAAATTATATGTTGCAAAAATGCCATTGAATTGTAAAGGAAAATGATCCTGGCCATGTAACTTGTTATGCAAGAAAAACAATAAAGCAGGATCAGCCTGTAGCTAGAGAGCTCTATCAACTAAGTCATTTCCACATTTAAGAATTATTTTTTAAGTAGCAACAATGGACTTCTTCTAATTATCAAATGTGTGCAATTGTGAAATTTTTTGGTTGTTTGCACTTAAGAACAAATCTAGCATTTGCAGAATCTGCTCCTCTGAGATAGGTCCCAGGAGGTGAGTGTCAAGTAGTGTCGCACACTGGAGAGAGAGTAAGGGAGGAAGAGAGAGGGATTTCTCCTGTGCCTGTGAGCTTTTGTGCCTGTGGTGGAGTTCTTAATTCATGGGATATAACATCAGCATATCTGAAACATGACTACCTTAAAATGAGAATATAAATACAGGCCAATTACATGCTATTCACATGGGACTGGACCTTACACAGTATTTTTTTTAAGCTTTCATAAAATATATACATGTATAAAAAGAGGTTTAATGGAAGTTTCCTACACTGGAGAAGATGACACTCTCAAATATGTACCCCCTGGTAGCAAATTAAAACTAAGACATGACACATTTGGATGACAGAACATGAAGACACTTGAATGTCGGTGCCTGAGGAGATCAGACATTTGGATCTCCCTTGATCTGTAGATTCAGGCAGTTCTGAACCACCCAATAAGGATGTTGGGAAGTGAAACAAGGCCTCTTAAAGGCTGAGCACTCTTAAAGGCTGAGGCATCTCTCAAGTCTTTACTTCGTACTTTTTTGTGACAAATTTCTCAATGGAGACAAGATGTATTTTCTTCTCAGTAGGTATCAAATGAGCATGAGAGATTGATCCACAGTTTCTGTACTTGAAGTTTGATCTATCACATCAATATCAGTGACAGTTTATTAAAAAAATATAATACAACTCAGGCCAATACAACAGATAGGCTTGCCTGGGTACATAAGTACTCGTAAGTACACAAGTACATGCAATAAGGTATATAATGAGCAGTTGTATGTTCAGTGTAGAGCTACAAGGGACATCGAAATTAATCCAACTTTCTCTCTCTTTCATTTTAAATTATAAAAGATAATAGCAAAGCCAAGAATCAGTGTGTCTCCTATTCTCATCAGAGAAAATTTTATAGTTAGACTTGACTAGTCTTCACTGGTGTTATAGTAAAAGCAAACCCCCTGAGGTCATCAGCAAGAGTGTGTGTGTGTGTGTATATATATACACGAATGCTTTGTGTATGCTAAACATACAGCAAGCTACATGCCCAACCCTTTTTTTCCCTGTTTTTACATAAAATTACATAGGTGGTTTACATTCTGTTTCTATTAGAAATTTCTAGGCTTGGGAATGTCAGAGCTTCTTGAGGAAGAAGAGAGAAAGTTTGAAAGGTAGGGAAACGCTTCTCCAACTCACTGTCTTGTATTAATCTCGGAACAGTAATACGGGAGGGAAGCGTGAGGCTTGGCAAAGCAATGGTGTAAGTGAGCACAGCTCTTGGCTCTTTGGTAGCACTGTGCACCCCAGCAAGTCTCTAGCCTTTTCTGGACTCAGATGGGAAATCTTCAGATGGGAAATCTTCAGATGGGAATGCCAAGCAGGATGATGCTACAGTGGTGCTTGCAAAAGTACCATCCTTCATTGTCCTCATCAAATGATGTTTACCGTATACTGAAGAAGCCCACTATGCCATTAAGCATTAAGCATAAGAAAGGTAGAAACCACAATAAACTTTCACATAGAAGGGAATTTTGTCTCCTGAAGAGTTAGCATACATCAGTAGGTAATCTGTTTTATAACCTCCATTACTGACCCGACTAAAGGAGGGAAATACCACACGGTCCTTCCCCTGGTCACTTTCAGTAAAATCTTACTAGTTATTTGAAACACTTCATTTTAGACTTCTCTCTTTTTCCTCAAGAAGATCTGACATTCTTAAACCTAGCAATGTCTAATAGAAACAGAATGTAAAACCCATGTGTAATTTTATATAATAACCGTGCTGTAAAAACAGGAAAAAGAGGGCTGAGCTTGTAGTTTACTGTATGCTTAGCATACACAAAGCACTAATGTGTGTGTGTGTATATACACTAAAATAAAACAAGTGAAATTCATTTTAATCATATATTTTATTTAACATGATACACCTAAATCATTATAAATTTAACCTGTAACTACTGTGAAATGACTTGTAGACTTCTATTATTCCTTTTTCATACCAAGCCTTCAAAGCCCCCATGTGTCTGACACTCACTTCACATCTCAGTAGGAAGCAGATACATTTTAATTATCTGCAGATACATTTACTTATTTAATTAATTAAGTGATTGTTAGCCATGTGTCAATGGTAGCTAACCATCAAAAATCCATAGAAGTCCAGAGCCTAGGGGCATTACCACAACCTTCTTGATAAACAGACGCTCTCCCAGTGAGGACTCAACAGTCATTGTCCTAGAATCTAAGGGGTTGGGACCCTCGTACCTAAGTGATAAGACAGCCACACCACAGGTTGGGTGAAGAAGTCAGGAGAAAAGCACTTAGTAACATTTCTGGTATGGCCACATTTCTCTAGAATGCTAATGGAAGTGGGGAAAATGGATATGCACACAGGTATGGATGCACCAACTCATCATTCTTGCTATTATTTTATTCTAATGTACAGACACAGGGCAGGATAGAAGGCTCGGGGAATACACAAGCTGTTGACCTGAGTTCAATCCCTGGAAGCCATATAAAGTAGGAAGGAGAGAACCAATTCTATAAAGTTGTCCTCTGACCTCCATGGGCAACTTGTGGCATGCATGCCCCCACCATCACACACACACACACACACACACACACACACACACACACACACGAAGTACTCTTAGTTCTTAAGCAAAAAATCACTGCCATCTTAGATGAGTTAACTTTGGAGCCAAAGACAGTTACAATAACTGGATCATCCATGTTCTATTAATGTCCAGTTCCAATTAACCTTTCCTGACCACACAATACGAGAGGCTCCTTCTCTGAAATAACAGGTGCTGCCCAATACTTCTTCAACTCCTTGTGCTCCCTGTCCACTCAAGGTCTTATTTCTGAAGCGGATTGCCTTTCTTTAAGTCTGGGGTGGAGTGGAGACTCTATTTTCCTTAGAAGCTTCAATTTGACTTCATGAATAAAATTATTCCAAAATACTGCATCAAATTACAATCAGGAATGTGTCTAAGGCACATTGGAAATACACAAGAATTCTGTGTTGGAACTTGGACCCTTTCCCTAAATTGTCCCGTTGTGTGTAGAACTCCACTTTAAAAGGGGAAATCTAAACCACTTTGGCTCTCTAAGGAGTCTCTTAGATTAAGAGACTCTCAACTTTTATCATGAGTTTATGCCTGGCCCTTGTTCTATATTTTCTCCATTAATGATGTATGATGGCTGGACCCTCTGAAAAGTGACTTCTTGCCTTCTTCTGATAAGACAAAATTTCAACTTGGAGAACCTCAGAGTGCAGTGCCTGCTGGTGCTCTCAACAGCAAGTCCTTCTCATCAGCCTGATTATGTTTACAACTACAACTTTGCTTGTTCTGCCAACAGAACACACTCCTCTGAGAGGAACTCGGCCAGACTGATGAAGTCCTGCTCTAAGTTCCGTGGTCATATAGTTTATTCATGCCTTCACTATCATGTCCTCACTCCTGGTTCTGAGATTTGCAAAACAACCTAGTTATGAAATAAAATTCTCTGTTTTTATTTCTCTCATTACTAGTTTTTTCTTTCTCCAGCTATAGAAGTGGATTTTATGAATAGCTCCTATATTACCTATTACCAAACAAGAGAATGCAACTCAGTGATATTTCTAAAGTTTCTGAGTCTGCCTATGCCTATCTGATAAAAAAAAAAAAAAACAGGCTCCTGCCTCTCTCTACTCAGGTGATTTTAACCTTAAGGAAGGTAAGTAATAGTATGTCAGCCGATTGTTGTTGTTGGTTGTTTTTCAAAAATTGAACACATCTAAAGTGCATACTCTAAATATTTGGTGCCAGGCTACTCCCTCAAGTCTAGAATACATTTTGAACCAGACCATCAATTTCTCAGCAAAACCCCCAGCAGGTTATCCGCGACTTCCGCTTCTAATAGTAGCGTGTCCCCTGGAAATACAAAGCCCCGGGAGACACACTCCTCATTGTGCTGAGGTAATGGCTCCAGTGGTGATAAATGGTTTGAGGGAAGCCTTTTTTGAATTGACCTACATTTTTAAAATGATGGTTATTAATTGTACTTTTGCAAAACAGGAAATTAATTAACAAGCCGAAAGTCTATTAAAACAAAAGAAGCCTTTCCAAATTCTTTCCCCTGCCACCCTGAAGATCATCTCTTCCTCATCGCTATCTCAATGGCACTGTGCCAGTGCCAGGAACTAATGATTGGCACAATGGGAGACTGCCTTGAGACCCTTATGCTGCAACTGCCTCCTTGACTTTTACTCTCTGCTACTGGCTAGAGAGAAGGCCTGGTTAGATGAAAGAATCGAGCCTCAAACTGAGGTCTCTATCATACCTATTGTCAAAGCTGCAAAGGACAAAGGAAAGTCATGCTTTAACAGAAATGAAATCACTCACATTTGTATCTCAGATAGGTGACTTTGTCAATGCAAAGTCATCAAAAGGCTTTTCAAGGCTTACTCCCGGTCTCTCTCACTTTTCTGCGTGTGGGTGATTGTGCTTGACTCATCCTCACACACCCCACACACTGCCCACTGTTGTGTTTGTACAAAGGAATCCCCTGGCAGGGAAATACAGCATGTGTGTAAACTGAGCAAAAGAAGTGGAGCCCGTTCAAACTGTCTATTTATGGACCCCAAAGACTAGAACGCACAGCATAGTTTCACGTGATTCTCGCTTCAGAAAATCTTAAAATAGGGGCTTAAAGGTTTTGCAACTTTTCAAATCTCTAATGTTGGCACAGAATTAGAACTGACAATTCAGGCATGCAGGTACTTCCCATCCAAGAAAGGGTAATGCACTGATCCTTTCCAGCAGAGGGCAACATGCCCTGGCATGAGCTTGGGTATGGTATCTTCACAGAGATCACACTATCAGAGACAGGATAACCCCTGACACACTTGTAATTGTGAAGCAAATTGAGCTTTGGCAACGGTCTTCTTGCTGGCATTGTAGATAATCCTTTTGAAGCCCATGAAGCACTGTTCTGATTTGTTAACGACAGAGTTCCAGCTGTCCACACTATGTGTAGATGGCAATTTTGAATCCCCAAGTCTGTATGGTATACATTTTGGAATTGGTGAATTCGGCATTTTAAGCATCCATTTCAAATACTGAAGTATGTGTTTTGATGGGAATAGTTTTATTTGATCGGAACTAAAATTTGAAAAGGACATAAAGTCAGGTGCTTTACGGTTTATGATTTCTTCTTTATGTGTAAGTCATGTCAGCTCATGGGAGTTCTAACACCATTACCATCGGCTCCTAAAAGATCACTGTAAATCTCTTGTGACTTACAGAAAGAAAAGGAGTCTCTCTCAAGGGCCCTGAAGGAACTAATATGGGCTTCCTGGTATATACACTCTGGGTATCAGAAACAAAAGGATTTGTAGCAAGAACAGAATCAGAATTTTAGGCCTGGAAAGAACCTTAGATAATATTTTGGATCAAGGGTATCCTTTACACCAGAAACTAAGAATAGGAAGGATGAACCCAAAGATCTAAGCTTTGAGCCATTATGGAAGCTGTGCTATGTCTCATTCAAAGAGTTACACGTTCTCACATACATAGGTGGATTTTCAGCTTCTGTATGGCTAAACCATCTCATCTGAAGCCAAGTATAGATAAAGAGGATAAATGTGTCTCTAAATATTCCTATCAGTGGCAATCTTACTATAAATTTATCCCTCTACTTTGGAGTTATATAAAAAATCTAATAGTGTCAGTTTAGATCACCGATTTGTTTCTTGAGCCTCTCTTCGGGGTCCTTTGCCATCTGCATTTCTCTATGCATATTGTGTATATAAAATTATGCTTCATGTTAGGAAGGTTACAAATTCTGAAAAAGAGATTGAAGGCCCCCCAAGTGCCCAGCTATTTCCACATCGAGGCATATTATCAGTGAAATATACATAAGACAAATAAAAATATGAACCCCAAAGCTTGCCCTTGCTTACTGTTATGTCAGCAAGAAAAGAGCAGCAATCTGGTCTTGTAGATGCATTGTCCTCCTCAGAGAGTGACCATAAAAATGAAGCGTAGCGCCCCCCCAACACCAGCAATCTGAAAAAGAGGTAGGCTGATTTGTTCTATTCTTTCTAGAAAAATGCCGCGCTTTTCCAATGCTCTCTACCGTTAGAAACCAGAAAAACAGGCAGCAAGCTCAGTTACATATCCATAAGGAAAGAAGAAGCAGCCTGGGTTTTACCCACAGTTCATGACGTGCTCAGTGAGGATGGCATGCTTTCTGCTAATAAAGGTATCAAAGACACCTTTCTAGAATGAGCTCTTCGTAAGGGTGGTCAGATTCAAGAAGTAGCCTCAACAAACATATCAAGGGCACCTGAGAATTGTTGAACATGACCTAACAGCTCATCAAAACTGGAAACTCTGACCTGCTAAACATGTTCTCATGAGTGGTTCTGTCTGCTACCTCACACCTCACGCTGTAACATGACAGATTCTGTCCGAAATCCCAAGGTCCAGTTAGTATGCCACGTGACTTTGTAAAACAAGCCAAAGAAATGGTTATTCTGATTAGCTAGTAAGTATGTAAAGACAAGCCATTGCACAGCTAAATAAGTCATCTGTATTATTTAGACTTCTGGACTCTGTAGTTTCTTACTTAGAATGCAAAACACAAAACACTTAATAGCAAATGTATTGGAAATAAATTTGGTCAGTAAGATTTTTTAAAGTTTTATTCTATTTTATTTTATTATTTTACTTTATGTGTTGAGTGTTTGCATCTGAGCACGACATGCGTGCCTGGTGCCAGTAGAAGTAAGTCAGATCTCCCGAGACTGCAGATAGTTGTGAGCTGCATGGTGGATCCTGGGAACTGAAGCCAGGTCCTCCGCAAGAGTAGCCAGTACTCTTAATAATGAGCCATCCCTCAAACTCCAGTAAAAAGATTTTTTTTAAAAAAAAAAATAAGAGACTGATCAAAACCTTTGAAAGTTACTACTGGCCAAACAATTAGTGGATAATGTTCAAATCTGAGCGTGCATACACTCATATAAGAGCTATATTCAATTGCCATGCTAAGATACGCCGAGATGCTACAGAAGAATAACGAACCTAAGATTTCCACTCTCGTGAAGAAAATATAGTTCAAGGAAATGGAAACAATTTTGGATGTTTCCTTTAGTTATCAAAAGGATACCACGTAGATATATCCACCATATGGCTTATGTGTAAATCATTGCAACTCATACAGAGACCCAAGGAAATGCACAGGGAGCTACTAGCTCTCTGACTGTGTGTGGATTTAGACCCATCAGCTAACTCAGGGGCTACTCACGGTCATTGTAGGGATTTATGAGACTCAAAGGAAGAAGACAGCTCCACAAGACGATGGCTTTTAAAGCAGCACAGTTACTGCATTTCAGGACAAGGACATCTCCTTCCTTTCCCCGCGGAAAGCAGAAGTTAGTCTGCTACATTTGGAGCTGAGTGTAATGATGAAAATGGTCACAAAAGCTCATGCCTGGAAGATAAGTTCCACTGCACCCCTCCACTGACAGTCAACATGTCTCAAGCCTGTCTTTAACTAGCTTTCTTGCCCATTGCTGAGGCACCCCCATAAGAGAGCCACCGCCTGTTTGTGACTCTGTCAGATTACACAAATCTGAAAATCTCTTTCAGTGACTCCCATTCTTTGTTTTTTTTTTTTCTGTCTGTTTTTTGTTTTATTGATATAGAGTCAAAAAGCACTCTACCAGGAAGTAACATCCTTATCTGGTGGTCCTACTCATTTTGCCAGAGTGTCTCCATGAAACTCCAAGGCCTCTTTCCATCACAATCCTTCAGCTCTCATCAGAGCACACCCCCTCCCCCACTTCTCTGGTAACTACAATATTAGCCTCAACTTCATTGGTCATTTTTGGCTTGCTTCTCTCCCTCAACTGGGAATATTAAATTCTATGTTAGAATGTGCAAAAGTCGTGTGACCTTCAGATAAAATTTATTATTTGTAAATTCAGATAAAATTTAGAGGTCTCTTCTTAATTTCCACATATACAAAATGAAAGTGCTACATTGAACATGAGTTCAGGATCGAATGAAAAATAGAACATCTTTTTTAGAGATTTTAAAGTACTCGCACACTCGCTCACAGCAGATCAGGAAATAGAAATTATATGGGGCAGCGTCCACCAAAGCCTAGAGAAGCGCTCTTTTCAAAAACAACTAAAATTACCCAAATACACTGTGCTCCAGTTTTCTTTTGTAGATTGTATAGGTGGCGTTAAACTGTCTGTTTCTCTGAGAAACAACTATTGTATTGGGTTTCTTTACATGTTTCAATAATACCCAAATCAAGCCCTGTGACATCCATGGATTTCATGAATGGAAGAAACATTGTTGAATCGGAGGAAAGGGTGACATCTCTTCTGAGACTTTCAATTGTAAACATTTGCTTTGAATAAAACGATGTTGTAACACGTTTGCAAACCACTGTTCTCTATAATCATTCAGAGGTGACTCCTTGACTTAAGACTGAATCTCATTCCTTTTCATTATCTAGTACAAAGAATTACTCAGTCTTGTTTCTAGCTTCTCCTTCCGACCATGTGTTTGGGTGCCCACAGTACACCCTGTTCACTTTCTGCCCCGAGCATTTGTGCTTTGCTGTACTCGAGGCTATAACGTGAATCATAATGTTTTCTCATCATTTAAACCTTTATGTGGACATCTCCTTCTCCACAGGAACCATCACAATTGCTTGAATTTCTCTTCCTGGACTTAGCCTTATTTTGATGTTATCTGTTTATATTCTGTCTTCCTCATGCGGGAGCAGATACCAAGAAGTACATTTTATTCATCTTAGGAAGATGTATCTGGAACAGTGCATTGCACACAGTAGGTACTTAATATAGGTTGAAAGAATTAAATAATAAATATGCACAAAGAAGGAGCACCAATGTACAGAAAACAGTCATTCAGTATTGCCTAAACCACATCAGGATGCAGGATTAGTGTTGATGCAGTGAAGCAGATGTTTTAGAGTGTGGCCTTCATTCTGCTTCCCACTTTGTCTTTCTCTCCAGGGCCAATATCATTTATTTACAAGCACTATCTGCATATTCACATACATTGTACCACCTAATCCTAAAAGACACCACAGAATCATGCTATGCTGCCAAAACTCAATGCAACAACCACGTAAGGTAGCAAGAGTAGTGCTGGACTTGTCTGATGTGTGCCCACTGCGAAGAGTCCTCCACTGATCTGAATTTCAACTCCCTTTCTACCTTGCCAATCTTAGTGCAGAAAATCATTGTTTTCACATATTTTTGTGAAATAACGGGAGTTAGCTAATGATCCAGAATGAGCGTTAAGCTTTAGAGTAAGATAAACCTGCTGCTGAGTGCTAGACACGATGTTCAGTATCAGGGTGACCCTAGAGAACAGTTATTGTAAGCCAGTTTTCTTATACAGAAGGATACTAACCATCCTCTTCCAGTTTCCTGTAAGTTTATGGGATTAAAAGCTGAGAATTTTAAGTTTCCCGATGACATTACCAGCACAGTTTTTACCCAACCTTAGAGATAGCATAGAGCAACTTTTCTTCGGAGACCACGTTATTACAGGCCTAGTTAGTAGATGTGCCATTGTGATGCTCACTGGCTGACACGCATTCTTAGTCATTCTGGAATTATGCACAGAGAATAATAAAGAGGCATGCTCTCCTTCATTTGCGGGCACAATTCCCTAAATCCATGGTTGCTCTTTCCACGTGCTAGCAAAAGCTCACTTCATTATTTTGCATGGCTCCTTCTCAGCACCACTTCCTATGACTTTAAAAGCTTCCATTAATTTCTCATTAGTAAACTTTAATTAAAATGAACATGTATCATTGCTTTTAGCAGTTGTATTCATAATGCATGTATAATACATGCAAATTTAGTTCACAGCGTTTCAAATGGCTTATTTCAGAATAAACAAACACATGGATGTTATTTTTTAAAAAGATTTTTATCTACAGAAATATTTTAGACTCTGATCCTTCCCTAAAATAGCTACAGTTTCATGACAATGCAATGAAAAGTTAGCAATCTTGATAAAAATCTATCTTATTCAAGACAGTAGCTGGTTAAAACATGAATAATGCCCTCTGAGCTTTAAACCATTGGTACCCTGGGGTTAGTGCAGTCTTTGGGTAGAATTCATTGAAAAGTAGAGTGGGGAGAGGCCAAGGGATACTTCTAATTGGAGGATCTATGGTGGTCTAACATATTACACTGTTTCTAATACAATCATCTTAGCCGTGTCATTTTTATTAACTATTATGAAAGGCACACCCTCCTCCACTAAAGTTCCATTAATGTTTAACACAGAGAAGTTGAAACATATTAGAAAGTATCTGAGCATTAAATTTCACAATTATTCTCATTCTCTATAGTTCTCTTCCTTATGTCCAAGAACTTAAAAGCATGCTTTCAGAAAATAAAGATGCCATTTTTAGATCACAGTTCTACCAGATTACTTTGGATTCCTCAAAATTTTTGATCAACAGAAAATAATGGGTTAAGTAACAATTCTGATTTGCATAGTGAACACGTCATTTGACCACAATGAAAAAGATCTGGAATTTCCAAAAAGAACAGTTCCACCCAGGTGAGCCTATTATCAAAATTAACCTCAAAGTCTCTCAGGATTTGCAGGGATGCATAATAAAACTGGAGTCATGTGTTCCTCCAAGGGCTGAGTCAGTTAGTGCACCTGTCTGACAGCCTGTCATTCCCTTTCTGCTCTCAAGCCTACCCTTTTGTCCCTCGTCCTCTCAGGGATTCTTCTAGACCCACTGACCCAGTGGCTGTTGTCTCAGTGTGACATTTGTGCTGTGGTTTTCCTGCTTCTCACTTTCTGAATAAGATTTCCGGGAGAAACGAAACATTGTTTCCAGTTGGGAAAGTGTTTAGATCCGAAAGTCTAATAAATATTCTAATTGAAATTACTCTTCAGTTCACTGAGTTTGACACCACATGCTTTTCCGGAAATATCAGTCTGTACGAGACATGCACAGTTTATCAGTGACTATACCTGAGAAGCGTTGGCGTGACTGATATAGAGAAAGTTAAAAGACAGTGATTTTCAAAATGTTTTAGAAAGTTACCAAATAGAATAGTAAACTCTCTGTAGCACACTGCTAGATTAATTTTGCTAACCATGTAATTCAAGCCATCAAATCATTTCAATAATTAAATAAGCCTTATAGTTCTTCCTCATAATGGAAGAATTCCCAACTCTGGGTCTTGCCGAAGTCCTCTGTGAGAAAGCGAGCTGCCACAGCTGCTGGTGTTTTAGAAAGTCTCCTCGAGTTTCCATATCAATATGCCTAACAACACACTGTGCATCACGTTCCCAGAAGGTGTCTCCTCTACGTATTTTCCAAAGCAAGAGATTGGTATCTATGACCATGCTCACCCAGCTTTACAAATATGGGTCCTAAGAAATGCAGCGGAAATGTTACACTCACTCTACTCAGATGGAGAACCCTGCTGTTCACCAGAAAGAATAAGAAGTTAGTGAACCTATTCTACAGATGCTCCGAGCTGTTTCTTCATGGGATGCTTCATCATGTCAATGACCCCCGATGTACTTGATCATAAAAAACAACCACAGGTGAAAATTTTAAAACACTGACCAGTGTCGGTGCACTTGGTGGGAAGTTCCCACACATTGCACTACACATTTACTAAGCCATCTTGAAACCAAGGAATCTCTAGGGTATTAGTCTGTATGTTCTTTGACACACATTCTTTTTATGCATTAAACATTGCTTTCCAAAAATTCTAAACACATGAAAGTCAAAGGAACACATTTCTGAGCCATGCAGTGATGGCTGAGGGATGCCAACCTCCCCCCCCCCCCGCAATGAGTTTAGTATTTTACTTGTACTTCAGTTTATAAGTGGAAGTGATAACTATGCAGAGACTTGGTAGAGGGAGTGATAAGCAGCAAGTCAACCAATGAAAACGCCAAGCGCAGTTAACGTTTTACCCAGTGTGCTTACTACCCCTGTTCCAGAGGCTCTCCGTTACGTGTGGAAGTAGACATGAGGATACCACAAAGAAATCGGAAGTATTCTATATCAGTTCAGGTATCATAAAACCTGATCACTTGTACACGCACAAACATATGTACACATATATACACACTACATAAAATGATTATATCTTGATTCATGTTATATATATGTTAAATCAGATATTAACACTACTTTGAGCATAGTACTTCTTTAGCAGTCATTATTCAAGTGTGGGTCCCTTTGGGCAGTAATAATTCCTATTGAACTAAAATTAGTAATTTTACCCCCAGAACAAAGAAAAGCATACCAAGTGCAGCACACCACGAATGTGAGGTAAGGAATAATGGCTTTTGGAAAGTGTGACAGGAACCCCCTACTAATGAATTAGTGTGTCTACTATCTGGGGAGAAGTTGTAGCATAGACAGAAAGCTAGCGAGCCCGGGACAAGACAGGATGCATGAAAGACCTCAAACATGTTCATGTCCATGCCCTTCCCTGATTTCTCTTTCCTCACTTAACCTGAATAGGTAGGTAGATAGAAAAGCTGGGAGGGAGAGAGGAAGGAAGAAGAGAAGGGAGGGAACACTTTAGAAAAGAAAGAAAGAAACCCAAAGAGAGACTAGGCTTACTACCAAAATCATCCTGGACGATTTCATGCGAAATCAGAGCAGTGGACATATAGGAGAGGCAGTAGTTCCCATCGACCCCCATCCTGATACAGTACCTCCAGACTTGCCCGAGCTGCAAGATGTGGATGAGGGACTGCAGAAGCCAGATGCAGAAGGAACAGGACGCAGACCTGTGTTTGCTGCTGGTCCGGGTGGCCTCGTTGCTGATGCTGCCACTGTTGGTGGCGGCGATGTTGCTCTTGCTGGCGTTGGATGCTTGCCTCTGCGGCGTAGAAGGGCGAGCCTCGCCTTCCCCAACTGCAGACCCACCGCTGACCACTGTCTTGCAATCCGCTCCGGGCTGCTGGCAGCTGGAGGCCATGGCCGTGGCGCTGTCCTCGGTGCTGAAATCGTGCACAAACCAGCGGAAGCTGAACACTTGCACGGAGAGCGAGCCCAGCACCACGAAAAAGAGCGTGAGCCCAAACCACCAGCGCTGGCCGCGCAGGTAGTAGTCCACGGCGAGCCAGATGTCAGTTCCCACGTCCGCGAAGTACACGGCCACGGCGGCCAGGATCCAGAGGCAGTCCCACAGCGAGTAGCGCCGCTGCTCCCTTCCCAGGCGCAGGCACAGCGCCGCCGAGCCCGCCCCGCCGCCCGGGCCGGCGCCGCCCGAGCCGCCTGAACCCGCCGAGCCACCGCTCCCCGAGCAGCAGCAGCAGCAGCGCGAGCAGCCGCCGCCGTCCGGGCAGCAGCCGCCCCCAGCCGCCTCCGCGTCCTCGGCTCCGGGCCCCGACGGCAAGCCGGGAGCCAGTCCTTGCACCGAGCCCGAATTGTCCGAGTTCTGCAGCGGGGTGAACGCCACGTCGCTGCTCTTCTTCATCTTCAGCCTCCCGTCTGACTTAGCGGCCATGATGCCTCGGCAGCGAAGGAGAGCCCTCCTTTATTTGACACCTGTCCCTGCTGTCTCCTCCTCCCGCCACCTCCTCGCCTCGCCCCGGCTTCCCTCCCTGCCGCGCCGCTCTCCCGCGCCTGCTCCTGCGCGCCCGCTCGCCAGCCGCCGCCGCCGCCCGCGGGCTGGGCGCTGGGCCCGGCTAGCCGCACGTTCGGGGCCCGCAGGAGCGCCGCCTGGCTGGCTGCGCCGAGCCCAGCTGCTCGCGCCGGCCCGCGCGCGCCCCTGCCAGCCGCCCGCGCTCCGCGCCGTCCCGGCCCCGCGGCTGCAGCACGAGCCGCCGCGGCCGCCAGCAGCAGGAGCAGCAGCGGCCGCCGCGGCGCTCCTCGGACCTGCACATTCCTCTCCTCCCCTTGCGCGCGCTCCCTCCTCCCGCAGCCTCTCCTCCACCAGCTGACTCCGAGGGAGAGGATGACCTCATCCCTTCCCTTCCAGCTGCCGCCGCTCCCACCCCGGCTGGGGAGGGGCGAGAAGAAGGAGGGCCTGGAGGAGGGGCCGGGACCGAGGGGGAGCGGCGGGCGGCGGGGGGTTGGGGGGCTTCTTGGCCAGTGCTGGACGCGGAGGGCGGTGGAGCGGCAGTCGGAGGCCTGGGCTCGTGGGATTTCGGAGAGCGCTGGGTGGATTTGATCGACGCTGTGGGGGCGGCGGGGGAGGCAGTGCTCGCCGAGTGGAGGAGTATCCGCGTCCGGCCACCACCGTGGGCAGGGGGTGGTGGACACGAGCGGGTGTGGCAGCGGCGAGGACCAGGAAAGGGCAGGCCTCTTTGTACTGCACCTGGAGTTTGGGCCCTGGCCGGGTTGTGGAGTGTCACTGGCGCCCGCGAGGGTGAATAGAGTGCTTTAACTTGGAACCCTTGGTCCCCGTGCCGGCAGCGATAGTGGGCGTGCCAGGCTTTGGAGATCCAGGGAGGCACAGGATCTGCGGGGCTGGATCACCCAAAGCAAAGCTGGCAGCGGAGGGCGTGCCCTCGGGGTAAGGAGAGGGCGGCACCAGGGATCGAGTGCTAGCAAACCCCACCCAGCCTGGGGAGATTCGAAGGCCCTCCTGCCCTATCCCTTTCAGGGGCCGGTACCCCCACCCCAAGCGCTTTAGGAGTCGGAGGCACCAGCGCTAGCAGACTAGGAGGTGGGGCCACTCCTAACCGCAGGTGCAGGTGGCAAACGCAGCACCCCTGGCGGCTGCCTGGAGCGCGGCGACGGGCGGAGGGACGCTGCTAGCAACCGGGAGAAACGAGGACCGGCCCCGCCCTCGGCCCCACGGGGAGTGGCAGATCGCAAAGGTTAAGCCACCTCTCTTATTCCAAAACTGGAATTACCTTCCCCTAACCTTCCCTGAAACTATAAACGTACAGACTCGCCGTGTCGTCTCACAAGTACAGAAATGACTCAAATTTAATCTATCTTCAGACAGAATGTAAGAATAACACATGTTGCAGACTTTTTTAATCTTTCAGTCTTTAAATCCCAATAAAATATGGGATTTTCTTTACCGCTTTTAGACCAAGAAAGCCTGTGCTTTGGTTTCTTTCGCTTAGTTTTTGCAAATATAAGGGACAAAGAGGGTAATTCTTAAATTGCAGTGTGACTCATGGTTTGAATTCAGAGGAAAGTGGGGACCACTCTTGCTGCAGCCAGGAAGTACACCGGTTAGTGTCTTCATGGACCTGGAGATAAAGGTTCGCATTCCGCAGCCCCTGCCCCCTCCCTGGGGTCAGCACCAGGTGAGTTTGCACTAATTTATAGTGCCATTCTTGACACCACGAGGTGAAAGTGCAGGAATTTCTTAGCATTTAAAAATGCTCGTTGACATACCACCACCACAGGCTACGACACTGCGTTTTAGCTCTAGCCTGACCAGAGTGGGATTCTTCTCAAGCATTAGTTGCACAGCCAATTGTCCTCAAAGTCAGAGCCCAGGGCCTCTGCTGCTTCAGCTTTGCCTGGCATCCTGGTAGAAGAATTTGTGTCCCTGGGGCCAGAAGTGCTTATATGGCACATGCTAAAGCAAATTTTCTAGAAAAAGACGGGTGGTGATTGAGGGACCACACAGCAATCACATGCCACATAGGGACAGGCATTTTAAAATCCATCTTCCAAACTGGGCCATTTGGAATAGAAGTTGCCTGTTTGGAAAATACCCTGGTTCTTTTTCTCTGGAGTCCTGCTCTAAGATTCCATCCCCAGGGCTCTATGGCTGGTCATGTTTTGTGCCAAACCATCAGGGAGACGACTGATCTCTTAGGTAACAAGGTTCCTCGGAGATAGCCTGTGTTCTAGATCAAATACTATGTCTTAAGTTGCACCAGGCTCGGAAAGCCCTGTGGAGCAGCTGAAGTGTTTGCTATCCGCAGCAGGCTGACACTTCACTGTAGAACTGGGGCTGGGGTGGGGAGGGGTCCTTGTTAGATAGTATCATCTGTCGCCAGCACAGCACTTGCACAGACTCTTTGCTCAGTAAATAATAGTGAAGTGAATGCATGGATTTCTGGAGAGAACATTCCATGGCAGGAAGAATGCAACATCCTGTGCTGACAAATGTTCCCATGGAAACCTAGGAATTAGGAGACTTTTTTTTCTGTTAGATTCCGAAAAAGAAATAACTAGCAACGGGTTTGCTTATTAGTATATTTACTCAAAACCACTCAGAGTCTCCTTAAAGTTGCCTCGGTGCATCTTTGAAAAAGTGATGGTGACCCAGAGCTAGCAGACGTAGTTGTAGAGAGGGCAGAGTGAGCTGTTCCACGTGCGGGCTCTGCGAATTCCTGGCCCCATGATCCTGCCAATTTACTTAACACACAGGATTAATACGAGGATTAGACGAGATCAGGTATAGTGCTGGGCTTCGCACTCAATATTGTTTTCTACAGCCTCTAATCCCATAGATCCAGCATTCACATCTTAGAGCTGGTTGTTAATTTCACCTAGTCAATCATAATGGCTGCACCCGTCAAAACAGCTGGGCATGGTGGCTAAGAGATCAAAGTTCGGACTTGGAATGGTTCTTTGTCATGGTACTTAAACTCCCTTGCCCTGAATCTCATTCTTTCTAAAGTGGAGTTACTGATCTCTGGTATCCAGTAATGTCAGGGCCACATTTAAAAAAATTGCAAAAGAACAGTCCTATGTCATGTCTAGAACACTTTGTACATTATTTTGGCTATATTCGCTCCATTTCTTCCACCCCTTCATGACTTCAGGCTTAACTAACACTTTTTGTGAAGCTATTTAGCTTCTTCAAAATTAGACCTTCAAACCCAGTGATCACATCGTTTGCCTCCGAATCAACTGATGCTCAACACCGATTCCTCATCTATCAGAAATATGACCTCATCTCCAATAACATTAGCCTAGAGATGAATCACTATTGTCATAACCTAAACCTCTTATCACTTTGTAGCTTGATAGTCCCAGTTTTAAGCTTCCTGCTTTGATTACCCCCTCTTCTATGGTCCATTCTTTTCAGAAAGGACACTTGAATCTAGATTTTTTTTTATTTTGGTTGTGTTACCATTTCTACTTACACATTACAATGTGCCTGCTTAATCTTATGCTCAGCACCTCTCAAATACATCTTCATCTAAGAAGATCCTTCTGATTGAGAAAACACTCCCTACAAGCATGCACACACACACACACACACACACACACACACACACACACACACACACACACGCCACTAGTTAAAGCTTGTTCTCCACTTCCTTCAGGTCTGAGCTAGGGGAGTTCACATTTCTGCACACCTGCTGAGCTGAGGCATGGCTATTCTTAACTACATCCCTTTGAGCCCTTGACTGTCAACCCAAGGTGGAAACAGACCATTTGTAAGATCATCCCATCTTCTTAATCTATTCACATTTCACTTTCTGAAATTACAGTTTTTCTCTTAAACTCTACACATCTTCTTTATCATCCTTGCCCTTATTTTACTGAGGAAAAATGAAAACCATCCATATGTTTCACCATTTTCTTTGCCACCTGCAGGCATCTGTACCCACTTCTTCTGATCCTTATTTCTAGCCACCTTGCTGTTTTTGAAGTTTTTCCCCCAGCAAAATGTCCCTAGGCTTGCTTTTTCTTTGCCACTCTTTGTCCCTTACATGTCCTCAGAAACATGGCAAACAGCTGCTCCCCAGGCACTGTCTTCCAAAGTCACCGATGGTCATGGATCCTCCATGCTGCAGTCCCTCACGAGGCTCAGTGCATTTAACGTAGGAAACCATTCCTTTCTTCATGAAATCTCTTCTTCCCAAACACTCTGCTTTTGTTTGTTTCAGTGGCTTCTCTTTCCCTCCTAATTCTGTTCCTCTGCTAATTCTCCTTCATTTCCACTACTTTAAATAAGAGCAGTCCCTGAACCTACCTTATATACTCCGACTTTCTTAATAACTTGATGGAATAGCAGAATAAAAACACCACCGATGTACTGGTGACTCCTGTACATTTGCAAGCTCGGTGCCCTGTCTGCACATGGTGCTTCCTTTGCATTCTTACTTAGAATCTTGTTGAGGTGTTCAACAGACATCTCAAACTTAGAAATTGGCCAGAACTGAACTCGGATCTCCCCATTTGTTCTTTCTTTTTCATTTCATCCGAGCTTTATTCTCAAAACACAAAAAGAATACATACTAGTTAAAGCTTGCTCTCCACTTCCTTCACCACATGGATGACACCACATGTATGACACCACATGTATGAGGGAGTGCAGGAAACATCCTTTCAAAGCATATATTGTTGATAAAAAAAACAAGAGGAATAGTTACAGGGGTACATCCTATAGCTGGCACTATCTACAGAACATCTGCCTGATCTACTAGAAATCTTCTATTCTTATGAAACCTGCAAGGAAAGCAGCACTATCAAGTTTACATATATCGAAGAAATAATAGGTGTACAGTAAAAACTCCAACTGGAAACATAGTCTTGCAGACTACAAATTACTAGAGACCTTAGAATTATGAACATGAAATCATTGGGGAAAATAAATAAATAAAAACTAAAAACCCTGTAAAACTAGATAACTATTCCCAGCACCAATACCATGAAGATTAAGGAAGAAATAAAGCCAAGACAAGCAAAATACAAAGCAAGTTTATGATCAGGAGTCATCTTCATAAAAAATCTTAAAGAAATCTTGTGCACAGGGAAGGAAACAAATGAAATTTGGGAGCATGGAAAACATCCAAACTAAAAGTAAATAAGCCAGCAAGAACAAAGGAAGAGTCAAACTTTACTAAAGTAATAACAGTAGTAGTAGTAGTGATTACCTATTAATTATAACTCTTATTGTAAATGGATTTCATTTTCCAATTTAAAGACAGATGGGATGATTTAAGAAGCAACAGTTGACTTTAAGAATAAACTTATAGTCATGGGCATATGTCTTCTTAAAAATGGTGGCAATACTCTAGAATCAAATGAAAGTGGAAGCATTGTATCAGACTCTTTTATCTTTTTTTAAAATTTAATTTTATTTGTTTATTGTTAAAACAATTCTATTTTATATACCAATCCCAGTTTCCTCTCCCTTCTCTTTTTCCACTCTCTCCAACTCTCTCAAACTCTTAAGCAAAGAGAAAAGACACTTCTAACAAGGAAGTTTATAGATATTAAACTTTGAAAACCCAGGACATTTAATAAATAACCTAATAATGCATCTCAGGACTTCACAGAAACAAGAACCAGGTGAACCTGAAATCAACATAAGGAAAGAAACAATAAAGACAGAGCTGAAATTAATGAAATATTGCCAAAAGGAACCATATACATGATTAATGAAGCAAATAGAACTACTGCAGGGGTTGCAATGAAATTACAGAGAACAGTAAGAATTATTCTAGAAATGTATATTCTTATCTAGAAGAAATGGGTAGTGTGTGTGTGTGTGTGTGTGTGTGTGTGTGTGTGTGTGTGTGTAAACGGAGATTGTGTTTAGTTTCCTGGCTGTCCAGACCCAAACAATCATGCAGAAACTATTTTAATTACAACACTGTTTGGCAGATATCTCAGGCATATCCCTAACTCCCAATAGCTCAGGTAAACTGTTTCAATGGATGAACCCTTAATAGTCAGTGGAGTAAGGGGAACACTTCCTGTACATGATTTCAGGTTTAGGTCTCTATCAATTTTCTGCGATGAACCGTGAACATGTCAAACAGTGACCTTATACATTTGAGCCATCTTGTACTCTGTTCTACCTGAGATAAAGTTCCAATCTCTAAAAGCTGAACATTCACCTCTTCAAGTGGCCAATCTTGATGCCACACTTCTCTTGCAATTATTGTTCCATCTGCACCTGTGTCTACTAGACCTTCAATGACAATGTCATTATTAACTTTTTACATTTTTGTCTCTGTTCATTTATAGAAGTTTGCCAAAATACTCACTTTACGGCATCTCCTGAACTTTTTATGCTCTCTTCTATAGCTGTTCTATCATCCAGAACAGTATGGTTTCTTACAATAAGCATATGTTCTTTAATTGCTCTGGGAAAGTGTTCGCTCCATGATGACAGGAAACAACTGAACCGTATTTGACATGGGGTCCTGCAAGAGGCCCCTCAAAGTGTTCCTCTATGCCAAAGAGTTATCTTGATTGCCCCTTGTTGATCTATATTTATTATGTCAATGACTGCCTCTGCTGCACCTTCTGCATTATCAAGAAGGGAGGGAGGGGTGTTTATTTTAATTATGCATAGAGAAAAACACATTGTTTCTAGAAATGCCCTGTTTATAATCCATTTTAGGGTGACATTGTTTGCCACAATTGAAATACCTGACATTCTGATGTTTCTACAAACCTCTGGAAGTCACTTTTCCTATCCAAGCATTATCATGGTCATGAGATTTAATATTGATTGTATCTCAGATCCATTCCTTCAAGGGTACTGATCTTGCCTCAAATGGCCTAATTACTATTTTACATTGTGAATTAGCATTTTAAAAAGCCAGAGATTCAATTATTATTTGTCAGGTTTCTGAATTTGGTAATATTCTATTTACTGCTGAAGTCAGTCTCTGTAAGAAATCCATGAAGGTTTTTTTTGGGGGGGGGCTTGTATAACTTTAGTAAATAATTAAATTTTCTTTTATACTTCTCCAATTCTATCCCAAGCATTCAAAGCTGCTACATAATATAAATTCGGGGCATGATAATTATACAGAGATTGCCTTTGTACATCTGCATAATCTCCTTCTTCAAGAAGTTGATCTTAGAAGATTACCATACCACTATCCTTACTCCATTTTTCAATGGCCTTAGCTTTATATTTCCACCAGGTCCTGAAGACCAGGTTCCAAGACTGCTGTCACCAAATATTTCCAGTCTTTAGGGAAAATCCTATTACAAATTGATCATGAGATTAATATTTTCTTCACAAATGGTGAATGCAGGCCATATGAAACTGTCACTTGCTTAAATCTCCTTAAATCTGTCATGTTCACAGGATTCCAGCCTCTGGAATAGCTATCATTTGACAGTTGGACACAAAAGAAAGGAACTTATCCAAAACAAGTTTTGATAGCCCTTCAGAATATCCTGCTTCACAGAAAAGTCTGTCAGATATGCTAGGCCTCTATGTTTAAGTAGTGGCTAGCTCCACCCTCTGATCTTCAGGCAAGTTTTATTGGTTAGAGTACAAAAGATATCACCACATCCTCTCCTCTCTCCATCTCCCTTTTCCTTGACCTCGCCCCACTCCCTCCTCTCCACACTCCCCTTTCCACTCTCTCTGAAATAGTGAGGAGGCACAAGTGTGTAGGCCATAAAAGAATTCTTACCAAGAGTTTATTTGATTGGCATGTCAGTCAGGGGTCTCCAGAAATGTGAGATATTAACCGAGCTGAAGCTGCCTAGGTTGTGATTTGTTGTTAAGCAGCTCAGATAGAGCCATGTAAACTGCCTTTCCATGCTTGTACTTTTCTGCCTCAAACTCCTTTGCTTATGTAAACAAAGCAGAATGTCCTATGTTGGTATCAGCGAAGTAAGGTGGTGTTAATAAGAGAATTTCTCTAATTATCCAGTACTAAATATTTCAGAACATTTTCACTGAAGTCTACATAGAAACATTTTTAATCTCAAATGTTTCACATGAAGAGTTGGTTGCAATCCTGAGATGTTTCCAATCCAAAGAGGCAGTCATTTCAAATCAATACTAAGGCCCGATTGAGACTGGCCGAGACTGTATATGAGTCTTCCCAGAGAGGATTTCTACTTGACATTTCTAGACTGGTTCACAATGCCCCTCAATGTGTTTCTTTTTTCTTTTTCAAAATCCCCCTCAAAAAAAACCCACAACTTTTTCCCCTCTTTTTTAGACGTCTGGAACCTTCTTTCCCCCATGCCACTCCAAGACTCAGTTTTATAATACCTAACTATTCTTCAGAAGTTTACCTTAATCAATAGGTTAACACATAGCCTTTTAAACTCAGTATAAAACTATAAAAAAAAAAAGAGTTTAAAGCTAAGTGGAAGGAAAATTGTGTTAGGCTGATTTTAAAACACAGCTGCCCCCTTAAGGCCTTGTGGCACAAGCAGAAGAACCTGAATTCTTTCTCAGTGAGAAAGGGGATCAAGATGTTAAAGTTTGAAGGACTGCTGGGTTTTGCAGCTTCATGCGACAATTTGGGAAGCTGTAACTGTGTTATGGTTTGGTTAGATTTGGGTCTCTTTCCCTTCACCACATCCTAGAGTCTGTAAAACATTTAAAATGGAGTTTATGAGTGATTTTGGGCTTTTTTTTTTTTCAGAGGATTTTAATGTCTCTCCTTTGGAGCAGGCAAAATCACGTTTGACAATGTCTGAAAGGTTGTCTGGCACTTAGGTATGGAAGGATATGGCTCAATATTGTGCTGGCTTAGTATACAAGGCACGTAAAGTTGATGTTTAGACTCCCCTGGGCTGGAGTTGGACAAAAGGTGAACAGGGTGTGGTTTGGAAGATGGGAAGGGTATGGGCTTGAGTTCTTGTTGGCAGAGATAGTTGGTCATGGATGAACCCTGAAGGACAGCGGGAGGTTCAAACCCTCAGGCTGGGCTGCAGCTGCTGTGGTGACCGCCGTCTGCCCAGTTCAACAGTTCACTGCTCTGAAACCACAGCTGGATCTCCCTCTGGGCACCCTCCACAGAATCGCTAGCATGGACGACGTATCTGCTGATGTGAACACTGAAGTCTCCCCTAGTTGTCTCAGGGGCTGCCTCGGTATGTCAGTATGTCCTGTCATGGCCCTTGAGATGTGGACCACATCGTGCCCTTTCCAAACCTACATCTTCATCCCCACCATCTTGAAGCTCTGCCCCTCAAAGCTGTATATCACAGTCCCCACTAGCCTCTCCTGCACCCCATTTGGCTTCATAGCAACCAGGGTACTCTCCTGGGACCAAGAAGGCCCTCCAGAACTGGGGCACACCAGCAGGCCTGATATGTGCGGCCCGCACAACAATGCCCACAGCACAGTGCACCCAAAGAGGCAGCTCATGGCGTGGGCTGTGCTTTTTAATAACCATCCTGGCAACAGAGAAGAAAATTAAAGGGAGGACTTCATACAATCCGCACTGGTTTATGATATCCCACTATTTTCCTATATCTTTTTATATCCCTGATAAGGAAGTAGCACAATAATACAAAAAAGTAATGAAAATGATCAATAAAAATTACAGAAAGTTGAATTATCCCATTATTTTAATTTCCAAATTAGCACGACACAAAATACATAACTAAAATTTAAAAAGAGATAGTCCTGTAACTGAGGGCTCCCTCCGGACATAGCTGTGGGTGTGAGTACATCCATACCCTATAAAAATTCAATTTCCCATAAGAACATGACAAATGATGATTAAGTAAGGCAAAACTAATGTTTAACTATTTAACATAGTTTAAATATGTATCTATAGGTCAAAGTGCAAAACAAATTATTTCCATAACAATGCTAAGATAAAATCTTAGAATACTATAGGATTGAATAGATCTCCTGGGGAGCATGGGGATCATGGGAGAGGGTAGAAGGGGAGGGGAGTGGAATGAAGGGGAGCGGAGAAAAATATATAGCTCAATAAAAACAATTTAAAAATGAAAGAACTTGGTTATTTTCAAAGTTGGGGCTGAGAGAAACATTTTAAAATTAAATGGCATAAAACCTCCTTCAATATAAGGAGCCGAATCCATCTCACCATCCCCAGCCTCTGCCTCCCTAGTACTGGGACTAAAGGTGTGTGCCACCACTACCCGACTTCTCTGAAACCTTTTGTAATCTAAAATCATTTTGAAATTTGTAAAAAAGAAATCTGTAAAAAAAATCAGCATGTGTGATGGCTTTTAGAAGCAGATAAAGCTGATTGGAAGAATGATTAAGGACAAGAGAAGCCAACATTTTATCTGTATCAGATATGAAAGAGAGGCCACCACTTTACATATTACCAGCATTGGAAGGAGACTTAAGCACAGCATCACCATAATATCCAGCAAATGAAGTCATGGACACTTGTACAGAAGCTAAAAATTTTATGCTTACAAAATATGAAGGTTTATAGTGGCTGTATTCAGCATTGCCCCAGACTATAGACTGCCACATCTCTCTAAGCTGGAGGAGGTCAAACAGCCTCTGGCTAAGCCTATCCCATCAGTGAGCAGCACTCAGCAATTCAAAAGCACAAACTTGGGTAAGTCCCCAAAGAGTTTAAACCATGAAAAGCATTACTCCCAAGAGGCTATAAAACATATGGCTTTTTTTTTTAGACGATTCTCCAAATAACAAAAGTCTAGAAGCAGAGAGTGGAGGTTGCCAGAGGTTAAGGACGGAGTAGGTAGTCACAACATATTCTGTGGTTATGGGATGTTCTACATAGCTGCTTGTGGATGCAATGTACTCACAAATAGGATCGGTTGGAGAAACTAAATGCACACATAGATGCCGAGGAATTATTATCTGTAAGTTTCTGCAAGAACTCTTAGAAGCTTTTATAGAGTTATCAGAAGAGAGTTGTCAAGTTTCTTTTGTATAATTCTTTTATATAGATGTTTTCATTTTTGTTCTCATGTGCCTTTCTCTCTCTCTCTCTCTCTCTCTCTCTCTCTCTCTCTCTCTCTCTCTCTCTGTGTGTGTGTGTGTGTGTGTGTGTGTGATTATACGTGCATGTTCACAGCTATGTGGGTACACCCACCCACACATGCATGTGTGGATGTGTACTTCTTGAGACAAGTTCTCTTTCTTAACTTGGAACTCCCTGGTTTGGCTAAGTCAGACAGGCTGGCCAGCAAACCCCATGATCCACTTCCCCTCTCTTGGTGCTGGGGTTACAGTAGGTACTGCTATGCTCAGATTTTATATTTGGGTTCTAGGGATTGAAACACATAACCTCATGAGTGTGCAGAAGTCACTTTATCCAATGACTCATTTCCCTAGCCCCTTTTTACATTATTTTTAAATGTTACACTTTTATTTTCTGTGTACATGTACAGCTTCAGAAAGTCACTTCTTTCCATGCTATAATTCCTACATCTAAGCATCTAATTGTGCCTATGGATTGATCACACATGAAGGGCACCTGTCTGCACCTTCAGTGCTCTGGACCTTGAGTTCCAGACAGCAAAGGATGAGGCTTGCCTATCCTCATCTAGAGGTGTCAATTTTTCTTACTATTTAGGAGAATGGATTCACAAATATGATTTTGTATATTAGACCCTGGCAAACAGAATAACAGAATATTATATTCTTATGGCCCAGGGTACAGGGCCTTTTGTCTAATACTAGTTCAAAACTTAATCTTCCCTTTCTTTGGCACGGCTGAATCACTAGCATTTTTAAAATTTGAGGCTTTGGGATTGTGGAGGGTTTTCTTCACTTCATGCTTGGCATCAAAGATTCATATAAAACCTAAGCATCATGTAACCATGAAGGCACAAATGATTTACAACAAGAGCATAGAGCACCAACTCTCAATTCTTATTAATAGAGAAGGAAATACAGAAAATTAAAAAGTAAAATTGTGCCTGGTAATTGAGAGCAGATGGGATAAAGATGAACCAAGCCATCTGTTGGCTCCATGTCGTACTGGAGATTAGGAGTACGATGAACTCTGGTCTCAGGTCTCTCTGTATGGAACTTACTGCCAGTCACTTGTTTGAGGTAAGGCAAGGCTTCTTAACTAACAGAATTCTCTGTGCGTGAAGGTGAGGGCAATGTGTTCTGTGTTCTGCGAATCCATAATTTATACTCACACAGCACCTACTGTGGGAATGGACTCTGAGCAAAAGACAACGTAATCACTCCAGGGTCTATAATTCCTACATCTGAGCATCTATTTGTGACTGTGAATTGATCACACATGTTTGTTACAAATCACAAGTACCAGGAGGGATCGTAAGTTCTTTTTAATAATTTGCCTCATTAATTCCATGAGAACAGATCGTATAATTTCCTGTAGCTGACTGCATGAATTAAGCTTTAAGTGATGCTGGAGTTTGAGATTAATGAACATGATTTCATTTTGGATTGGTATGTGACTTGCTGGTCCTGACTTTAAGCCTGAGTTTCCTTACCTGAAAATAAAAAGGGATATGCGTATACTTTTTGCATGATAGGTATAAACCTATAAATACTAGGTAAAGAATTAGATGAGTTAGACAGTGGACAACAATTTTCCATATATATATTTACAGACAGTTAAATTAATACTTGAAAGTGAGGATAAAGTGTAAAGAAGACGTGAGTCATTCCTTTAAAAGATTTACTCCCCTCTGGTGAACAGATACAACGATCATAGCAGCTTGGGTTTATCATATCCAAAATTCTTGCAACCAAAGAATTTGTACTTCAGGAATTAAAAAATGTTTTGGAGTATTTACATATACTTATAGCTACATATTAGAGGCAGAACCAAACTCTAAACATAAAATTATTTTTATGTATTTCTTTACTTATTTATGTACATACACCATTTATACATACCCCAAAGGTAATTTATACAACATTTTAAATATACATGTATTTCCACTGTTACTCATCTCTTAAGGTCAGATAAAATTTGTGTGATGTCACGTCAACACTCAAAAGATGTCAGATTCTGGAGTCTCTATTTAACTTTCTCAACTCTTAATACAGTCTGAGAAGTATATTAGCAATATAAATAAACTAGAGTACAGGTCCAAGTTCTGAATCATTAACCCTCTGGAGCCTGGACAGTTTTTGAGATAGGAAGGTGACGAGACCTTCTGAAGCCCTGTAGTTTACTAAGAGTAAAACAAGGCGCATGCAGAGCCATTAGAATTTCTAAAAAGGAGTATGAAGCAATTTTACTAAACAGTGCACAGTTAAATTGCAGAAGAAGGCAGGTACCAAAGACTAGGGAAATCTCAAAGTAAAGATACTAATTCAATAGAACCAGTCTTGTGGAAATCTGCATTGTAACAGAGATGCCACTGTGGCATTGTCAGCAAAGGAACCACTGGATCCCCAGTACCCTTAATCCTTCTCTATATTACCCCTGAGGCTTCCTTTCAAAGGAAGAGGAGACTGGAGTTCCCAGAGACCCAACTCTCACATCTCAGCACCCTCCCTTGACTCTCCCTCCACACCAGGAACTCCTTTTGGAGTCTCAGCAAGAACTGGGCCTGGCTCCAGCCACTGCCAAACTTCTTAATTAAGTTTCCGAGCTCCTTGAGAAAGACTATTATAACAAATTGAGGTGGCTCATGCATGCCTCAGAGCAAAATGAAGGTGTAGAAGGTGGTGGGAATGAAGTTCCCTATTGTTTGCCTAATACAAATGGAAGGCATTCAAAGCCCCAGCGGCTTTGCAGCCCAATTCTGCTTCATAAATTATAAATAGATTTAAACTGCATTAATTATTCTGATAAGAAAGATGTAACTAAACACGCTTATTAAAATGTGGAATACAGAAATAATCCTCTTTTCTCTCATATCTAAACATATATTATACTTTAAAATAGGAAAAACAACAGTAACAAAAACAAGCAACAGACACAAAATCATTCAACAACAGCCAGACAGAAATATAACAGGTACTTCAAGTCTTAATATTGTTACTGCCTCAAAACTGCTCCAGTGTGTCTTGCAGATAAATTGTGGAGCTATAATAAAGGACTTGTTGACTTATCACGAAGAGTAAAAGATGTGATAATCTTTTACATAGGCAATCAGGAAAATTTGAATTTCATTCAATTAAATTAAATATGGCAATATTTAAAGTGATAGTAAACAAGTGTCAGCTAATCTGGCACCCACCGAAATATACAGATATCACTGCAGTGCTGGAGGTATCTTAAGGAATTGTATAAATACATTAGAAACGTACAGTGGATTAATGTGAAGAATTAAATCAAAGAGCATAAAAAGACTAGCAAAGTAATTTCTCTACTAAAATGTGGTATTGTTTTCTAAACTTATGAAGGTTAAATGCAATTGTCTGCTTCACGCAGAAACAAGAACAAAGAGAAATGTTGTCTCTGGAAAAATAACTCACAGGAGTGGAGGCAGATGAGAGATTTGGCTGAACTAAGCATGCCATAGATACATAATGGATGTCATGTGGACTTCCTACACAGAGCAGCCTCCCTAAGGAGTGCAACATTTCTGGAGCAAGTGAGCTAACGTCAGTCATGCATTCAGCACAAGCATAGTTTTGAATAGGCATATGAAGTCAGAATATGCTTTATCCGCAAAGGAGCTGCTTTCAGAAAAAAGAGGAGGCCTCTGTGTTCAAGTGTACAGAGGTCAGAAAGACTTGGTTCTCCTGAAAATAGGCTTAAAGGACATCCATTGCTTTTCTGACTCAGAAAACAACTGGGATCTTACTTTAGAGCTTAATCCCATGAATACAAAGTAGAGACGTAATTATAAGACATGCCTCAAGGGAAAGAAGACGATCTTAGTTGGGTGAGGGTGAGACGAAGCTTGCTGGTCATCATTGCTGGGATTCTAGGGTTCAAAAAGAAGTATGTCATAGATGCCTAAATACAGCTCACTCTAGGCCCATCCTCTGGTTTTGGTCATAGAAAATTGTACCACTTTTTAAAACAGAATGAGCTGAAAGCTGTGGCCGTATCCAGTTATTCTTGATAAAACTTCTTGGGATTGTATCGAAACACAGAAACTTGTTAGAGATGAAGGAGGTAGAAAAGAAGATACTGTTGTCACCCTGAAACACTGGGTAATTCAGTGACCTTTCAGCTGCTGTGGGTTGAAAGCCTCCACAAGATTTAGGTATATTCTCTCCGTCTTAGCCACAGATGGGACAGCCAAGAGAGTAGCAGCTCTAGCAGTATTTGGAACTGTGAATTCTCTTTATACCAACCAAGGGAAACCTGACTAAGTGAAATGACCCTCTGCCGAGAACAAAGCCTCAGACGCACTACTTAGCTTGCTGTATTGGAAACCAGTAAAAAAAAAAAAAAAAAAAAAAAAAAAGGGGGGGGGGAGTTCCAGCATCATGGAGCCAATTGCTAACAGGTCTTTGAGTAATGTTCATTCTTGCCAAAGCATTAGCAGCTTTAACGGGTCCAAAGTGTATGTATTCAAGTGTATGTATTCAAATGAATGTTGTTGGGAAAGACCTAAGTGGAAAACCAGTAACCATGGCACCCTTCCTGCTGTCTGATGGTGTAGACGATGGTGCTAAAATCTCCTTACAGAGTTGTGAGAAGACAGCAACAGTTACTCAAGTTAGAAGTTAGTTTATATATTGATATATTCTATTCTATGAATACTTTTTAATCTTAATGATTTTTTAAAGTCAAAATGTTTTTCCTGACTTATAACAACTTTTAAAAGTTAATTGATTCTCATAATGCTCACAGTAGTATATTAATGTGTGTGTATGTTTGTGTGCATGTATTTCTATGTGTCTGTGTGTGAGGGAGAGAAAAAAGAGAGATCTTATCCAGATTTAGACTATATAAAACGTTTGTCTGAAATCTTGGAAATTTTAAAAAGCAGAAAAGAAAATGTTCTTTCAAATTTTTGTCGAAACTAAATATCCCATTATTCAGTTTGAGCCTCCTGTTCTTAATTAAAACGAAAGTTCCTCTACTTAGTTATTCATCCACTTTTTTCCCAGTACTCCATTCATAGAAGCAACTTGGAAATTGCTCTCCTTAAAAGCCTGGAACAGTCATCTCCAAGGACAATCTCTAATATTAGAGAAGAAATTTGCCACCCACTCCTACTTGACCACAATGAAAACAGCCTGCTCTTGAGTGAATCGTAGGTCAAAAAGCATTTCCCATGCTCTTTCCTAATGGAAATGCACATGGATTCATAACTGCATGCAGTAAAACTGACTCCTCCACCTCCAGGGACCAACAAGGTCAGTAAAATAAAATATTTTTGTTTTATCATTAGAAGGAAACAAACAGATTAGACAGGGGTTATTTACCCATGAAAATAAAATATAGCATTAAAGAAAATTAATATAAGATACAATTAATGAGAGACAGGTTAATCAAACAACATGCACAGCAGAAATCACAATAAAATGTGTTACTATAATTAATACTGAGCTTAGTAACCAAACTGTGCTCCTGAGATTGGAGTTAGGGAACATTCCAGTTTCTACTATGGAACTGTAAGAAGATATGATATTTATGAATGGCCAGGGTCATGCTGCTGGTTATCAACTTGAATCTTAATAAAAGTCATATTCATTGTTATAACAGACACGGGGAAACAAAAATTGGCTTCTAAGGGGACCCTGAAGTTTTCTTTCAGAAGAAAGGTCAAACAGAAGTTGACCCATCCATATGACTGGTCAAAGCAGGGTGGTCATCACAGCACACAACATTTCAGCTAAGGAAGTGACTGCCGTGAGATGGGCCAGCCTTTGGTCCAGAGAGAAACTAACAGAAGCTGGGTGGTGACACTGTGAGGTCCAGCTTATTTGAAATGTCCATGCCTGTACAGAATGAAGCCCTCTCAGGTATATTTTTTCTACTTAGCTTTCTCCAACCTCTAAACTTTTTATTTCTGATCATAGCAAGAGACAGATGCCAAAAACTCATGAGAGGCTGTTCACAGGGTATTTCTAGCCTGTCTGAAAATAGGAGGTGCTAGAAATTTCATAGGAAACTCCGTTCTTGTTAGCTTTTGATTCAATTTTTCAGACAAAAGTGATCTAGATAACTAAAGCCTTGGAAGGAGAATAGTGCAGTTATCATAAATGCACTCAGAGTCGATCTGAACAAGCTGTAGAATGCAGTGAAGGTCCCTGGGCCTTGAAATGAGGAATCAGGAGCAGATTTTTTTCTCCACCTCAGAAATATACTGACAGACATGGAAAAATCACTTAATTCCTTAATCCTTATCAATTTTGTAAATCTCTTAGATGAGAAGGTTAGACAAAACTAGTAATTTCCATACTTAACTAAAGAATAGTTTTCTCAAAATAAAAATATGGACATCAAAATCATAGAAACAAATAAAATTTGTGGCCCCCTTTGAAGAGAGACTGTTACATAATATTCTAGTTTGCTTTTATTGCTGTTATAACCACCATGGCCAAAAGCAACAACGGGGAGGAAAGGTTTCTCTTAGTCTGGTCGCCCCACATATACTTCCTGCCTAGCTCTTGACCAATCAGCATTCTATTAAACTAATATGAGTGGCAAATATTTACATTGTGCAAGAGCATTATCCCACAGCAGTATTGAATCACGTTCTAAATGTATGTCTTTATACACATAGGCAACACTCACAGCCATAATTAGAGTAGGCTTGCTTTCCAGTGAACTGCAATGCAGGCTGAGACTCATGGCTACACCAGGTTCTGGGAATAAACAAGAGTTGAGAGATCAAGCCTCAACAACACCCTTATACCTTCACCTCTCAGTACTAGGGAACATTGAGGATGACGGACAGAAAGATTGTAAGAGCCAAAACATAGGGAAGAAGAACTTGGGAATGCTGTATTTTTGGACAACAATCCTATTTGGACACATCGTGATGCAATCCTAAACTCACAGCAACTACCAGTTACTCCACTGGGCCTGCATGAGAGTAGAGTCCTCAGCAGCCAGGTGAAGACAAAAGTACTCAGGATTTCCCACCCGTCACTGCCGAACCAGTTTCTCAGGTTTTCCCACACCTCACTGCTGATTTGTTTCTTACTGTTAGATTCAGGGAAAAAGAGGAGTCATTGCCTTCAGTTGTACCCATCAGTGACCCCACCTGGCTAAAATGAGTAGTCTCAACCCAATGATCTAGTAGATGTCCTTGATTCAACTAAATGGGTTACACAATAAAACCACAGTCCGAGAAAGGGACAGGTAGGAAAGAGTTGGCTCATAGAGTTGGAAGGCAGGTAGGAGAAGGAGAATGGGGAGAGGAATAATAATGCATAAACTGGAATGGATATTTCAAATAACAAAATTAATAAAAAGAACCAAATTAGAAATAAAATAAAGGTTCATGAAGGGGGGAAACAGTCATGTGGACAATTATTGGCAAAATAGAAAGGCTAGATGTGAGATGGTTTGAATGTTTCAGAAATACAGATAAGAAATTCACAACATGAATCTTCACTTGTTCCTTCTTTATATATATTTCTAACAAAGCTGCTTAGTATTGCCTATAAATAAATTACATATTAAAGAGTTTCAGGCTCTACAGTGTTATTAGTGCATTGTTTTGACATGCTTCATAAATAATTATGGTACTCTTGTAATTTCAAATGAAAAAGTCTGGGAAATAAAATTAGCATTTACTTGAGAAAGTGGGGGAAGTAAATGGAGAATAAATACTTAGAAAGAATAAAAGTAGATTCCCAGGTGATGCTCCAGAACAAGGAGCCTAGCATATCACACTTCATGCAGCTATTGTGGAGGAGTGGCATACTTTCTCCAGGTATAACCCAATGCTTTCCAAGAGTGCAAATCTAATGAGCTACTTCCCACTTCATGCAAAATACATTTAAAGTCCTAGTCATGCCTCCCATATAAAATAAAATGCTATTTCTACTGTTTATTTTGCACAGCAGAAAAATAACTAATTTCATCCAAGACTCTTTCCAAACTCCATGTCATGTTACTACAAACCTAGTCTATGTTACCAGTTGTATTAGGTTCCTTATGAGAACATAATGATTTAAAAATTTTATGTTGTGTTTGTTTGTTTGTTTTGAAAACATTCACTCAGCATAAAATTTGCAACAAGTAAATATCGGGATTCTTCGGGATATCTGTTTGAATATGAATAAAGCATATCTCGGTCTGCCTGTCTGTCTCTGTCTCTCCTCTCTCTCTCTCTCTCTCTCTCTCTCTCTCTCTCTCTCTCTCTCTCTCTCTCTCTCTCTTTCTCACACACACACACACACACGACTATCATAATGAAATTTATCAATTTTTGTACAATGATGATAAATTATAATAATAAAAAAAGAAAATACACCACCTTAGCTCATCATGAAGATGAAAGAAAAGTAGTTGTTAAAAACTCCATGGCAACCAATATCTTACTATATTGAGGTATATATATATATAGTAACATAGACTAGGTTTGTAGTAACATGACATGGAAAGAGTCTTGGATGAAATTATTTTTCTGCTGTGCAAAATAAACAATAGAAATAGCATTTTATTTTATATGGGAGGTATGACTAGGACTTTAAATGGATTTTGCACGAATGGTTCAGAAGACTGAGTTACAAGTGTAGACAGAATCTTTATACCAAAGACAGAGCCAGGCCCTTTGGTTGAGAAGTGTAACTGTGGGCTCATGAGTGCTGGGTAACCTTGGTGCTGATAAGCAAGTGGCTGGCAAAGTTCCTGCAGCTATAGCTTCCACTTGGGGCTTAAAAGGGTGTAATCATTGCTGTTATACATTCTGACCTGAGAAGAACTTTCTAAATCTTTGATGAGTCTCTAACCTATTCTTTTTCTTTTTATCCAGACCACAGCATTGCTTTCACCCATTCCTCTCATATCACCCCCACCCCCTACACACACACACACACACACACACACACACACACACACACACACACCTCCTCTTTCTCCAAGATCCATTGCTCCTCCATTTCCCTCCAGAAAAGAAGAGGTCTCATGAGGGTATCAACCAAACATAACATAAAAAGGTATAATAAGACTAGGCACAAACCCTCATATCAAGACTGGATAAGGTAGCTCAGTAGGAGAAAAAGAGTCCTGTATCTCTAGAATGAGGTCTTCTTGGTCATGATCCCTGATCTTTTCCATGTATTCTTGGTTTGTGAGTATTTTGTTGAGTATTATTGCATCTGTGTTCATAAGTGGAAACTGATCTCTTTCTTTGTCAAATATTCCTGAGGTTTGGATATCAGGGTGACTGTTGCCTCATAAAATGAAGTTGGCAATATTCCTTTTATTTCTATTTTGTTGAATAATTTGAGAAATATTAGAGTCAGCTCTTCTTTGAAAGTGTGGTAGAATTTGACACTAAAACCATTTGGTCCTGGGCCATTTTTTTCCTGACTGGGAGATTATAATGACTGTTTCTATTTCCTTAGGGCTTATGGGTCTATTTAAATTGCTTATCTGATACTGATTTAACTTGGTAAGTAGTACTAATCAAGACAATTATCCATTTTTAAGATTTTCTAATTTTGTGAAGTACAGGGTTTTAAATATGATCTGAAGATTATTTGACTTCTTAGGTGTCTGTTGCTATGTCTTCCTTTTTTGTTCTGATTTTAAAAAGATGGATATTCTCTTTTCTTCTGTTAGTTAGTTTGGATAAGGGTGGGTCTATCTTGATTTTCTCAAGAATTTTTTTTGTCTATTGATTGTACTTTTTATTTCTATTTTATATTTTAGCTCTCAGATTGAGATTTTTTCTTATCATCTCCTCGTCTTGGGTGTGTTTACTTCTTTTTGTTCTAGAGTTTTCAGATGTGTTGTTAATTTAATAGTATGAAATCTCTCCCTTTTTTAAAATGTGGGCACTTAGTGCTATAAACTTTCCGCTCAACACTACTTTCATTGGGTCCCGTAAGTTTGGGTATGCTGTACTCTTATATTCATTGAATTCTGGAAAGACTTTAATTTCTTTCTTTATTTCTGTTTTGTCCTAGTATGAAGCTTTCCAGTTTCTAGGAGTTTCTAGACTTTCTGTTGTTTCTGTTGTTGTTGAAATCAAGTTTTATTTTGTGATCTGACAGGACATAGAGGGTTATTTCAGTTTTCTTGTATCTGGTGAGACTTGCTTTGTGACCAAGTATGTGATCAGTTTTGGAGAAAGTTTCATGAGGTGGAGAGAAAAAGGTATATTATTCTGAGTTTGCGTAAAATAGTCTGTAGATATCAGTTAGGTCCATTTGAGTCATAACATCTGTCAATTCCATTATTTCTCTGCTTACTTTGTGTCTGGATGCCCTGTCCATTGGTGAGAGTGGGATATTGAAGTCTCCCACTATCAATGTGTGAGGGTCAATATGTGATTTAATCTTTAATAATATTTTCTTTACAATGCAGGTGCCCTTGTGTTCAAGGCATAGATATTTAGTATTAAAATGCCATCTTGATGGATTTTTCCTTCGATTGATATGAAGTGTCCTTCCCTGTCTCTTTTGATTAATTTTGGTTTGAAATCTATTTTGTTAAATATTAGAATAGCTATACCAGCTTGCTTCTTAGTTCCATTTACTTGGAAAAAATTTTGCAGCTCTTTAAGGTAGTTTATCTTTGATATTGAAGTATATTTCCTGTATGAAGCAGAAAGATGGATCCAATTTTTGCATCTATTCTATTAGTCTGTGTCTTTTTTTGAGGGGGGAAAGAGGGTCTCCTAACACTGAGAGATATCAATGACCAATGATTCTTTGAACTGGAGCTTTCCTTCTAGCGTCTTCTGGACTTGGAACTAGATACTGCTTAAACTTTACTTTATCATGGACTGTCTGTAGTGATTGAAGGTTTCGCTAGGTATAGCATTCTGGGCTGGCATCTGTGATCTCTCCCAGTCTGCAGGTCCCACCTATTTGGTGCCCTGTATGCATCTTGCACCTTTATAGACACCTCCTTCTTTAGGTAAGGAGAACTTTCTTGTATGATTTTGTTGAAAATATTTTCTGGGACTTTGAGCTGGGATTCCTCTCCTTCTGCTCCAAATATTCAATATTCTTAAGTTTGTTCTTTTGAGTTTTCCAGATTTAATGTATGTTTTACATTATTTTTTTTAGATTTAACATTTTATTTGATCGGTGTCTCTATTTCTTCTATTGTATCTTCTCCCTTCCATCTCATGTATTCTGTGGGTGAAGTTTGCTTCTGTATTTCCTTTTTTGTTTGCCAAGATTTTTTATTTCTAAAATTCTAATTTCTAATGCCTTTTATTTCTATCCTTAGATCTCAAACAGCTTTATTCACTTCCTGCAACTTTTTGGTTTCTTTCTTGCTTTCTGTGAGGGATTATTCATTTTCTCTATTTTTTTGTTTGTCTTTTCTTTCCTTTCTATAAGGAATTTATTCAATTCCTCTTTAAGTATATCTTCATCTCCATGAAGTTTGTCTTAAGGTCTTTTTCTTGCGCTTTAGTTCTGTTGGAATATTCAGGTCTTGCTGTAGTGGGAAAACTGGGCTATGGTGGTGACATACTGCCCTGGCTGTTGTTGGTTGTGTTCTTATGCTTGTATCTAGACATCTGCGTTTGGTGTGATTATAGGTGTAGGCTCCATTTCTGCATTTATGTTTGTTGGATAGGTGTTTTGTTCCTTGGTTTCTGTTTTCTCTCTGGTCTTCTGTCCTGTGGGGACTGTGATTGAGCAGGGGATTGAAGAAGGACACTTAAAAGAAATCCCAAACTAGCTCAGAACTGAGAATAACGGAGGGTTATTTATTTAGGGGTAGACTCACAAATCACATTCGGAACGAGGAACAGTAACCGAATCCTGCAGCTGGAAAAGAGATCGGATGCGTGCTTCACATAGGCATAAACAGTGTAAGAAGCCATGCCCAAGTGGGCGGGTAAAAAGAAGCCGAAGTAAAATACACCACTGACCTCTCTTCCAGCTGTGGGATTCAGTTGCTGTTTCCCGTTCGAGCAGAGGACTGTAGTCTGTGAGTCTACCCCTAAATAACTAACTCACTATTATACTCAGCTCTCAGCTAGTGTGGGATTTCTTTTAAGCATCCCTCTTCAGCCTGGTGACCTCTGATCCAGCAGGGAGTTTTCCTGAGTTAGAGAGTGTGCCATGGCAAGGGCGAGGAGGAGGGGGTGAGGGGGTTAGAGACAGTATGGTAGGCACTGAGAAAGTGAAGGAAGTCTTTGGGTGTATGGTCTACCTGGAATTCTGGTGGCCAGTTTGGTCTCTGGTCCAGCAGAAAAACTCTGTCTGAGCTGGGGGCTCTGAAACAGCGATGAGGAAGGGAAGACACTTTGGAGATAACGTCAGAGGGGGTTGCTGAGAGAGTAGGTGAGGTAAGAAGGCAGGCAGCCTACCGAGTCTTCTGGCAGGTGTGACCTGTTGTTGGGTGTGGGAACCAAGAGAATGGGGAAGGTCCACCAGGACGCTCATCTATTCTAGGTGACTAAAATCACATAGATTTTTATATTACAGTCCTAATGAAAACATCTTTGATAACACAAATGCCTATACTTGATCCTTGTCTGAGGCCACCATTCTGACTTCCCAATGAGGGGTTGAGATAAGCTACAAAATCTCCCCGAGTCTCACTTTTTTCATTTGTAAGTGAAGGCATCAACATGTCCTCTGCAGGATTATTGTAGTTTTAAAATGAATTATGTCTAACATGTCTAGAATACAGTGTTTGGAAACGGGTACCCTCTTCCCTTTTCTCCTGTACACGCATCACTCACACATAGATTCTTTTCTGATCTTGATCGAGTTGTGCCAGGGTGTGGTGTGTGAAGTAAAGCTGAGGATAAAAGCTGAACAAAGAGCCTGCGTGAAGATTTACTATTTAATTCTGTGGGATGGATTATTTGGATATTTCAGGACAAGAGAAAAATCCCTGCTTTATACTTCTTATAAATGAGACAGTTCTTGAGCTATATGCTTTATTCATGGTCATAAGCTTATTTCGTAACAGTCAGCGATGATTTGAGGGCTGCTCTAGAGCTCGGGAGATGGCCACATTTCCTGCAAGAGCACCTGGAGTTTGAACAGCATTTGTATTTGGTCCACACAGAGAGAACTACAGGAAAAAGTAAAACTGAACAACGTTTGTGAGAATTCAGGGTTGGATTTCACCATTTAAAATTCTCAAGTTTGCCTTTTTCAGTAGCAGGTCCCTCTCAAGTCCTGCGGCTTCTGGAATTATGTAGTTTTGAGTCACAATGTGGGTTCCAGGACTCACAGGTCTTCTGCAAGAATAAGTGTTCTTAACTGCTGAACCATCTCTCCAGACCCAGTCACGTGGCTTCTGCAGGATGCAGACTTGTAGCAGGCAGGCAAGACTCTAAAGCCATATTGATTTAGTTATATTTCTTATTTTATTTGAGTGATCCTCTTTATGGATCCAGTGTTTTGTTTCTTGAAATCTCTGTTTGGACGCTCTGACTCCCCACACCTCGGTATTTGGAAATCGAGGTTTTAAGTGGTAATTAGAGTGGATGATCATTATTGTGAAGATCTGGTCTAATGGGATTACTCTCCTTGTAAGAAAACCCTAGAGCAGTGGTTCTCAACCTTCCTAATGCTGCACCGCTTTAACACAGCTCCTCATGTTGTGGTGACCCCCAACCATAAAATTATATTTGCTCCTACTTCATAACTGTAATTTTGACACTATTAAGAATCATAATGTAAATGACTGACATGAAGGATATCTGATATGCACTCCTGTGAAAGGGGTATTCAACCTCCCAGAGGGTTCATGGCCTACGCATTGAGAACCGCTGTGCTAAAGTCTGCCCTGCTTGCTTTTCTGTCGTCTTGCTTCACCCCACTTATATGTCTACCATGGAAAGGTATTGTGAACAGAAATAACAACAGCACAGAGTAGACTGACACCCCAGTTTCAGACACCAGTCGCTCTTCAAATACTAGACTTGTATTTCTCTTATTCAAACAGAGTTGTGGCATTTCGTTAGGATAGTCAAATGGGTCAATTTTAGTGTATAAATTTTAAAACAGCTAAGACAAAAACACTCATTTCCTAAAATGTTTATGGTACAATTTGAGTTTTTTTTTTCTATTTTTTGAGAATTTACAATCACCAATTGATCTGTGATACCCAATCTCCCCTCCCCCACACAATCTCTCAGGCACATACAGAGGGGGGAGTCATATTGATAAATGGACAGATGGGTAGAAATACAAGTTGAAGGTAGAAGCTGAAATATATTTTCCAGATGAGTCGGGGTGAATACCTTTGACTATATTCTGTGTTCCCCAGTTCTGTGTCCCCCAATACCATAGTGAGCACAGAGTCAGAAAGTGATTAGGAAGCCCCAGGAGAATGAAGAAGAGAGAGGCAGAGAAGGTAAGAGGCAAGACTGTTATAGAACTAGTCTCTCCAGTGATGATGGTCTATAGGGTGGGAAGAATCTCTTCCTCTATCCGCCTTAGGGTCTTTAGATGGGATCATGTAAATCATACTAGACAAATGTGGGGTAGCTAGCGAGAGAAGAACAGACAAGTTCAATAACCTGTATATTCTACAGCTGACATAGGTCAATAGTCAGACATGTGTATGGTAAAGAAGATATTTATAATTTAGGCTTAGATTCTGTCTTAGGATAAAGAAGGATTTGAGGCTTTTTGATGACAGAGAGGTAACATATGAAAAGTTGACTGGAAAAAGTAGAGCACATATTCTAGTTTAGACTTCTGTTGCTGTGAAAGCACTGACCAAAACTAACATGGGGAAGAAAATATTTATTTTACCTAACAGCTCTAAGGACAGACCGTTCTTATAGCTGTAAATTCCTGTCCAAAGGGAAGTTAAGAGAGAAACTCAGAGCAGGAATTTGGAGACAGGGAACTGTAGCAGAAGACCAGAGAAGAACACGGCTTGCAGGTTTGCTTCCCCTAGCCAAGCTCAGCTACCTTTCTTATACAGCCCAGACCCATCTGCCTAAGGGTGGTTTGATCTTCTGTGGAATGAGATCTCCTACATCAATTAACAATGAAGAAAATGCACCCACAGTTTTGTACACAGGCTGATCTAATGTAGGCAATTCCTCAAGTGAGCTTTCTTTCATCCCAGGTGACTTGAATGTGTGTCAAGTCGACAAAGACTAACCAGTACACGGCACACGGGCTGCTTTTGAGCTTTACCATACAGACTTAACACTGTACCTATCTTAATGAGAGTTACTAGAGCCCTCCTCTTTCTGGTTCATAAATGACAGTTTTCTTTACTGCAATAAGAAAATCATGACGTCAGAGTTTTTCTATTCATTTCTTGATTCTTAAGAGCCTTCAGCTCAAAATGATCCCTATGTTCAATAGGGATATCCAGGAACATAATCTTCTGGCCTTAGTACATTTTTTCACTTCCCTATTTATTTTCCCAGGTGTTTTCCACATATGTTTACTGGATTCCTGCCTAAGCTCTTTGTTGGGAAGGATTGGGAGTTAGTAATAATACATAATAACACACAAGTTGAGGTACGGGCTCTGAAGACAGAAAGGCCAGGCCAGGGAAATAGAAACAGGGACCATCATGAGGCAATGAGGCAGGCCTCTCCAATGAAGACATTTAAACAAATGTCTGAACAGAGAGAGAAGTGGTGACCACGCTAACAGAGGAGCCAGAGAGCAACATTCTAGATGAGAGTGAGACTCTCAAATCCTTTGAAATCCTTTTTCTCTTGTTTTTACATCCCTTCTGCAGCTTCCCCTCCCTCCTCTCCTCCCAGCTTTTCCCCTCACCTTTCCACTCCTTTTCTTCAGTTTCTCTTTATAAGAGGGCAGGCCTCCCATGGAGATCAACCAGCTGTGGCATATCAAGTTGCAGTGATCTGCTTTGCCAGCTGATCCCTGCATCTTAAAGGTTTCATAACCTTCCAAGACAAGCACCACTGGGAAATAAGCCTGGGAGGGAATTTCAGGTTCAAATCCTAGGAGGGAGTTTGGGGTTTGAGCATTTCCCAAAGCTCTCGCTTGTGTGTGCCTCTCGTCACCTGTGTGCACTCTTGCCTTCAAGGGAACTAACTTAATGTAGGGAAAGAGAGAAAAGCTGATGTAGATCCTGTCTTGTCTGAATCCAAAGTTCCCTTTAGGCTTCCTAAGGACCCTAACCAACAAAATTCCTGGTTTGAGTTGAGTTAATTTTGGGCAAATTTATCCCCTTTCTATAAACAGTATCTTGACCTAGATGAATAAATATTGTTAAGAAGGTTACAAAACCCAGAACTGGGAAGTCAAAACCTCTCAAGAATAAGATTTCACAAATCATAAACTTTCCACTCAAAACAAAATGCAGATTTGTATGTACCCTTCGCCAAGGACATTTTCTCCCTGGACATTTCTACTTAAAAACCCAAACAAACAACAGCCACAACCCACAGGAAAAACTACTCAAGGGCTGAAATAATTTAGAACACTACATGCTCAGGCCTACTTAAGGACACGCTGTTTCTATACATATGCTGACGTAGTACTATTCTTGCTACACACCAAAGCTATAGCACAAATTGCTCTGCTCCCTTGAGAAAGTTGCTCAGCAGTGGTGAGGGTGAGGATAGCCTCAAAGTCTCGAAGGTGGTCTCCCATCTCACAGAAATCCAACCCAAACATCAACGTAGCAGAGTTCGTATCATCGATCATGCTGATACCTCAATGTATTAGCAAGAAGTCACACACCTGGTCGCTTCTGCTTTCTAAGCTGTGCTTCTTCTCGCAGAGTAAGACGCTGCCAAAAGATATGGGCAGCATCCGGAGATGTGAGTCCTGATGCTGCAGCCAGAAAACACAGCCAGGCATGAGAGGTTTGTTCTTTGCTTTCTGTCTTCCGTTTTTTCCAGGTTACCTCCACTCCCAGAGGTTTCTGAATAGAGCGGCTTACAGAGGAGAAGTTAGTTATGCATAGCCAGCATGCTTTGTATTTCCATTACCAAATGTGCTAACTTCATTACCAAGGCACCAAATTTCTGTTTGAATATTTCACACTCTTTGTATCTACTATAGGGGAGCAATTTTTATGACCTAGACAGTATAATAGAAAGCTCAAGTGAAATGGCCAAAAATAACTCCCTTTGTGACCTTCGCCTCTTAGAGCTACTTTTATTTACAGTTTTTCCCTATGGTTCCATGAAGTTTGCACTCTCTACGAATGTAAACCCCCACAGTGTCAAAGAATACACTGTATAGTCATCTCAGTTGCATAGAATCTGCTGATTCCTTAATAATTTTTCATCGTACTCTGAAATTTAATAAACATGAGTGGTTGTCTTCCTTGGCCTAAGTGACTGTGATAGTCTACCTGATTTGTGTCTATAGAATATAAGGAATATGCTTTACTAGAATTCTTCCAAAGACACAGGCTGGTGTGTAATTCATTGAATTGCCCAAAGCGATGTCCCCAGTTAGTCCCTTGGGAAGCTGAGGATAGGGAACCTGAAATGACCCTATCCTATAGCAATACTGACGAATATCTTGCATATCACCATAGAACCTTCATCTGGTGATGGATGGAGATAGAGACAGAGACCCACACTGGAGCACTGGACTGAGCTCCCAAGGTCCCAATGAGGAGCAGATGGAGGGAGAACACGAGCAAGGATGTCAGGACCACGAGGGGTGCACCCACCCACTGAGACAGTGGGGCTGATCTATTGGGAGCTCACCAAGGCCAGCTGGACTGTGACTGAAAAAGCATGGGAAAAAACCGGACTCTCTGATCATGGCGAACAATGAGGGCTGATGAGAAGTCAAGAACAATGGCACGGGGTTTTGATCCTACTTCATGTTCTGGCTTGGTGGGAGCCTAGCCAGTTTGGATGTTCACCTTCCTAGACATGGACGGAGGGGGGAGGACCTTGGACTTTCCACAGAGCAGGGAACCCTGACTGCTCTTTGGACTGGAGAGGGAGAAGAGTGGGGGGAGGGGGAGCAGGGTGGGAGGAGGGGGAGGGAAATGGGAGGCTGGGAGGAGGCGGAAACTTTTTTTCCTTTTCTCAATAATAAAAAAAAGTAATTCATTGAATTGACTTATGGCAAAACACATGAAGAATATAGTACCTCTGGCATATTTAAGCATATTTATAAATTCCTACTAAAATATAATTGAAATTTATGGTTTTTATCATAATAATATTCTAGGAATGATCACTGTGGACAGAAATTGCAACCCAAAGATATATTGTTGCTAAAATTTGAAAATTATGGGCAGGGAAGGACTTCCTAAATGCATTCATTTCTTCTTGACCCTTAAGTTCTTTAGAAAGATACTCATTTCAAAGAAATCATTTTTATGACTACAGCCAGGAAGGGGAAATATAGACCATGAAATATAGTTTAAAATATATCAATATATTTGTAAATTTCCCAGGTATGGAAAGCTTATAGCCAGTTAAAACATTCTAAAATTCAAAGGTATGGATATTTTTTATATGCTACTTACAGAACTATTTGCTTAAATAATACTTCCCAAAACTGAGTAACTTACATAATTTACTTATTTATTGTTTTTTAGAGATAGAATTTCTCTGTAGCTTTGGAGCCTGCCCAGGAACTAGCTCTTGTAGACCAGGCTGGTCTCAAACTCACAGAGATCTGCCTGCCTCTGCCTCCCGAGTGCTGGGATTAAAGGCGTGCGCCACCATCGCCTGGCACTTATATAATTTATATACATTAAAAACTTCTTTTTTATAGCAATTCTGTGATACTGATAGGATTTTCCTGGCACTAGTGTTTAACTTAAGAAGACTACTACAGATGAATAGTTTGCAAAGGTCATAGTTCATAGAGGACAGAGCTGAACCAATCTTGAATCCCAGCTTTGTAGCTTCATAGCATTTGTACATGGTACCCCTCACTAGGAGAATGACACAGACCAGGCCTTACTTTGGGTGTCTTAGGTCTTTCTGCTATATCATGTTCAGTATGTATACCTTAAATAAATATTTTAGAAATTCTTAAATGAGCATTGTTTACAAAAAATATCAGACAGTGTCCTTGTTTTCTTACGGGGAGTTCTTGGCAGGTAGAAGAACATTGCAACAGTGTGAAGTAGCAGTGAGAACATTTGGGATGCCTCGCTAAAGAGGTGTCACTGATGAACAAAGCATCCTAGGAGCACATAAAGGCACCGGTGGGCAGAAGGGCAGGGTCTTTTATGTCAGTAAATAAGGGTCAGAGGTGTAACTATCTGGAGGCTGGAGCATTTATGAAGAACTGTGTTCTATTATTCAGCCAGCACAGCGACAGGGTGAGCAAGCTAGAGAAGAGCAGCTTCAGATTCCCCGGCACACAGTGGACGGTTTCTTTCACTAATGAAAGAAATGTGATTACACTTTCCTTCCTGAAGGGCAAGGTGGTGGCCACGTCCATGTCAGGGCTGACAGATCAGGACAAGTCAAGCTTTGGAAAGTGGGAACGCAGACAGGATGCTGGGACTTGCAGCCCTGTGGCCGGAAGACACAGATTATCTCAGATTTCACATGGATGTTTCTGGGGGAATTTAGCTAGTGTTATTCAGGCGCCAGTATCTGTAAATAGATATGGGAACAAAAACATGAAGCCTTGGGATGCAGCCATGGAGCTGATGCTACTGAAACATGGCTTGCGACTTCTCTGCTGATCCAGATGTGAAGCTGATGTGCATCTGTGATTAAGTAAGCAGCCACTGCGGGGAAGTGGACACAGAAAATGAGGGAATGTTGCCTGCTTTGCAGTTCCAAGCCTGGGCAAGGCGGCCAGAGAGCAGTTGGACGTGGAGCTATCAGGAAGTGTGTAACTTTTTGCTTTTCTTTTTCTTCTTTTTGAAAAAGGCTAAGTCAAAAATAGCAGCAATCTCAGCAAACAGTATCTACAGCTGCTAAGGAAAGAACAGCCTTCATTCAAATGCACTCCAGAAAGGACAGCTGGTCTCATTGGTCTTTTCAGCCTTCCTTGTGCACACATTTAGCAACACACTCAGTGGCAGCTTCTTTGAGAATAAAAGACACTGATAGATATCTGGGGTATCTCCAGTGCTGTTAGTTACATTTGCATTAAGAGAACTAATCAAGTCTCTTTCCATTATGTTCACAATCAACTCTCTCTAGTTATCCCCAATTCTTACTTTTAATACAGAATGCATTAGCCTTCAAAATAGAATGGGATGGCTAATAAAATATAGAAGAGTCAGTATTAAAAGTCAAGACCTAGACTGGTCTTGTGACGGCACCAAGCAGATAAAGGCAGGGTGTTTCCTGTATTTGGTTAGCAGTTAACATTTTGCTCTGTAAACATGACAGCTACTCTTCCATTATATCAACCTATTGTTAACTCTTAAGTGGAATGGAAAAAGGGAAGGACATCTCCCAGTTACAGTTTGACAAAATGACCTCATAAACCAGGCACTAGTTTTCAAAGTGATGCAACCTCTAGGTTTATGACCCATAGATCACACACACACACACACACACACACACACACACATCCACTTTCACACCATAAAAGTGCCAAGACCATCACAAATAATGCATAATTCTAGGTGTAGGGAATTAGGTACACACAGTGGAAAATCCTATCCTGTGTTAAATGTCAGTCTCTGGTCCTGGCCTCTGTCCTTGTCTGACTCATGACCTCCAGCCAACCTTTCTTGGACATGTTTGTGCTACTCCTAGGCCCCACTTTCTCACAGTTCAGTCACTGAAGTTAAGCATTTAAAAATATCTCTAGAAGGTTAAGAGGTTCCTCACTAACCTTTGTTGCTGTCTTTCTTCAAGTCAACATACTCTTGCAAATGTGGCTCTATAGGTGATCATCTCTTGAAGGACTCTGGATTCAAATAAGAATAGAATGAAGGATACAGACCAAGAAAATGGCTCCACTTCAGGGGACACTCACAGATTAGTTCTTATTTTGGCTAGTGGGGAAGGAATAATCTCACAAATGGACACAAGGGCAAAGCAAACATAATTTGACAAGGCAATTATGTTTTGCAAAACCAGTAAGTCAGAACCAAAACTGGGCTAACAAACACAACTGGCCAATGTGGACTCTGTCTTTTTTTTTTTTTATCCCTGACATAGGTAGTTGGTGTGGAAAGTCCTTCTATCTGTGTTGCTTTTACTGGTTAATGATTAAATCTTTTTTTGGTTAATGGCTTAGCAGAATAGAGCTAGGTGGGAAAACTAACTGAACCCTGGGAGAAAGAAGGCTGAGTCAGAGAGAAGCCATGGAACTGCCAGAGGAAAAAGATGTGAGCTACCAGCTGGAAGCTTGCCAGTAGGCCATGAGACTCATGGTAAAATATAAAATTAATAGAAATGGGTTAATTTAAAACATAAGAGTTAGCCAGAAATACATTTAAGCTATTAGCCAAACAGTATTGCAAATAATATAGTTTCTGTGTGATTATTTCTGGTCTGCGCATGCGGAAATGAATAAGCAGTCTCCGCCAATCTCCTGGGTAACTACATCCACATAAAAATCTGACAGAGCATGAGAAGGAATTCTAGACACACACAAAAAACAGAGTTTAATGCAGCTTCTTGCTCTGTTTGCCGATGGCAACAGAAATGTGATTCCTTTAAGAGAGAGGTCTCCCTGTTTCAGTGGTAGAAAGAAAGAAAGAAAGAGAGAGAGAGAGAGAGAGAGAGAGAGAGAGAGAGAGAGAGAGAAAGAAAGAAAGAAAGAAAGAAAGAAAGCAAGCCCGTGTGTTTTTGAAACTGTGGCTTCCTGGGCCCTGCTGCCAGCCCTAACTCTAGCTCTTTCAGGAGGTCTGGCTACCGAGCATTTAAATGGGTTTTGTGAACAGAGAGCTACAACTTGCTTAATGGCAACACAGACCCGCTGCAACCCAACCCTGGATCTGGGGCGGAGAGAATGGCTCTCAGAAGCAGCAAACATGCCTCCACCATGTTGGACTGGGCAGAACAAGCAGGCAGGGCTGTGTTGGCCCTAGTCACACCCACTTAACATTTTTCTTTAAATAGGGAAAGTCCTGCCTGTTCCTGTTAAGCTCATTTGGTCAGAAGTGCTAAATCCAGAACTGGCTTATAGATTTTCTGTCCAGTTAATCTATCTATAGTCAAATCTAGGAATTTTTGCACCTGTCTCCATTTCAGAAAACTACCACCCATGACGCAGGTAATTTGTCAGTTGACTTCAAACTCTTCGGTTGTTACAGCACAGGACTCCACATGAGCATTTTCTGCTTAAGTGATTTGACGGATGTTCCCATTTGAAACTAATGAAAAGTGTGTGAATGTGTGATCCTTGCCCAGTTACAAGCATTTCGTCAAATTAAGCACTGTCACTGGAACTTTCTTCAGTTCCTATCTGGGTCGCTTATCCTAGTCAACAGTGTCTCCACAGGGATATGATGTCTTTCTACATTATTTGGGATATTCCCTTTGCTACGATTGGTGGATATTGTTATTATGAAAGGCTTTTTTCCATAAGATGCACAAACAAATCCACCTGTCTGTATTCTCCCCCCTTGAGAATACAGAGAAATGACCTTTGCTCCTATTTCACTTCCTCAATTTTCCCTGAAGAGAACATTCGATGTCCCCAGGGGAGACTTAGCTTCTTCTCATCTGGCAAATGTCTAAGCCATTTTTCTGCCTGGCAGAGAAGATTTTCCTGTCTCTAGAAATCTATATTGCATATATTTTCTTTCCACTCTGCTAACTCATTTAAAAATACATTTGATTTATTAATATAGAAAGGAATATGATGCAGATTTACCGCCTGAATTGCCTAAAGGGAGAAATACAAGAGCAACAACAAAAACATTCAAGATCATGATCACGCAGTTAAAAACAAAATTGGGAAAATAGTATTAAATCAGACAGCAGAAAAATGAATTCTGTTTTCTAAAGAGATAGAGGGGCAGAAAGGCTGTCCATCTGTCTGCGGTTGGAGTTTCTGGCTAAACAGTAGGTCTGTGTGTCTCTAACGCTTTGGAGAGCAAAAGGTTTAAGGTGAAAATGAACTTTTAAAGTTAGAAAAATGAGCCGGGAGGTGGTGGCGCACGCCTTTAATCCCAGCACTTGGGAGGCAGATGCAGGCGGATCTCTGTGAGTTCGAGACCAGCCTGGTCTACAGAGTGAGTGCCAGGACAGGCTCCAAAGCCACAGAGAAACCCTGTCTCGAAAAACCAAAAAAAAAAAAAAAAAAAAAAAAAAGTTAGAAAAATGTCTGGAAACCATATAATACAGAAGTCAAATTATACACACAGAGTTGTTTGTCCTGTTATAAGAAAGATAAGTGTGAGTTATGATTCTGAAAACAAATTATGCATTTGATTCCAAAATGTTGCTGCATTTTAATTTTAAAGGAACACATTCAGAGAATGCACGGCACTATAGAGTATATATCTAGCATGTGCAAGCCCAACATTCCATTTTCAGCACCACAACATTTTATGATATATAATAGATAATATATTTTCTATAATATTGGTACTTGAGAAAATTTTTATGAAAGAGCGACATGGGGCTGCTGAGATAGTTCAGTTGATAAAACACTGGCTGTGCAAACATGAGTTTCTGAGTTTGGAAGACTGGAGAGATGGCTCCACATTAAACACACTTGATGTTCTTGCAGACTCCTGGATTGTGGTTTCCTGCACCACACTAAGCATCTCACAAGTACTGCTACCCTTTGATATCTCTATGGGCATACAGCGCATATGACACAAATACTCACACTCAGACATACAAACTTATACATAAAACAAAGTTTTTTTAAAGGGCTGGGCATGGTGCTATACATTTACAATCTTAGTGCTTGGGAGTCAGAGATAGGTGGATCCCTGGGGCTCACTGACTTGTGAGCCTAGTCTTTCTGGAAAGTTCTAGGATTTTGAAAGAGTCAGCAAAATCAATATTGGACAGTGCCTTAAGGACAATACCTAAACTTGTCATTTGGGCTCCAGATTAACACACACACACACACACACATACACAAGTACACACATACGCGCACGCACACACTACGCTCACACACACACATACACACAGTAGCATGGTCTCTGTGCTTCTCTCCATAGGATGGTCTAGTTCTGTGGTTGCACTGTGCCTCACTTATAAGTCACAATTTTTGATACAACTTTAGTGATGGTAATATAGTCACAAAACTTAAACATGTTATGTCTTCTACATCTATTCTGTGCCTTCTGGACTACAGGGAAATATTTATAGTGTATTAGATTCTGTAAGGTATAAACAATTTTTTCTTTTACTAAAATGTAGTTTGGTTCTTGGAGCTTTGGAGATAAAACATTTGAGATAAATTAGGAGAAACAAATGTTAGTTTAAAAGTTTAAAATTTAGCAATAGTATCCATTAAATTATAAATCATATGTCCTTTAATTCAGATGATGAATGCTAATTAAACCCAAACTTCATGCTATACCCTGGGTTTGGTGCTAAACAATATGGGAATCATAAGTTGATGCTAAATGTTGCTTCTGGGAGTTAAAAGCAATTAATAGCAATATAAACAATAATTTAACATGATTTGAGATAAAGTTAAACATGACCTTTTTTTTATGGGCATCAATTTGGTGAGGAAGATACATAGTCAAGTGTAAGGTGAGTGACAGATTTTCCAATGCTGGGTTCTATTTTCCCCAATGTAAGAACACTACTAGTGATATGCTAACAGGTTGAATATGCTGCAATTGACCAGGATATTTGATAGGCATTAAAAAGTAGAACTAGGAAACACAATATACTGTTCTTAAAACTTTGGCTGTGAAGCAGAAAGCCTCAAATATCAGTAGGTGTGAGCGCAATTCAAGGCAATGATGAAGAACCATGTTCACACGTTGAGGACAAAAGTCAGGAGAATGACTGAGAATGACCTTGTAGGAACCATATGGTTTCTGGCACCGAGTGACTCACTTGATTCCATAAAGTGTGAGCACGATTTATGTAGAAGATATGCAGCAAATGTTTCTTGGATTGATATTAAAAATTCTGTAATTTTCTAATTTTTAAAATACCATGATATTCTCCAGGGAACTGGATGATGAAAAAAACCATTACCAGTGAAGAGTTTTACAGCTTTTCTGTTTAAAGAATTGAGGATGGAAGTTAGTAGTTGAAGAGGGCAAGAGAAACAATGAAACAAGAAGGGTTAATGGGTGGGGACAATAGGGAAGAACACAGGGGGAATATGCGAGGGATAAGTAACACTGAAAAAAAATTGAAAATCCATATGGAAACCTAGTACTGGTAAAGCACCCTAACAAAACACATAAAGAAGTATTCAAATGCAGTTACTCTACAAGTAGGGGACAATGCCTCCCCAGACACCACAAGCTATCAAATAAAATGCCCAGTTCTATGTATGTGTAACCTCTCTGAGTTGTTGGTCAGTGGGGTCTACAGACCACCCCAGATACTACAGCCTGTTGCTGTTGCTCCTGGTTACTGTGATGGCTATTTTTGGTTGTCAATTTGACTATATCTGAGATGAACTATAATCTAGATATGAAGGGCACACCTGTGATATGGAGTTTAAGACAGGAAAGCAACATGCCTTCCATCCAGATCTTGAGGCTGGAAAGCACAGGCTTTTGATCCAGCCCTTGAGGATGCAAGACTCAGGCTTTTGATCGGATCATGAGGCTGGAAGGCGCATCTTTGATCTGGAAGCCTATAAAAGGACAGTGGAAGAAAAAGGTTCATTCTTCACTTGCTTGCCCTTACCTCATCAGCACATCTATTCCTTCATTGGCATTGGAGCCTTCTTCTTAGGGATTCCAGCATATGCAGAAGACGAGCTGAGACACCCAGACCTAGAAAAGAACCTAGTATTATTATTCTTTTTTCTTTTTTACTGAGCTATACATTTTTCTCTACTCCCCTCTCTTCCTCCCCCCTCTTCTTGTACCATTTCCTATGACTCCATGATCCCAATTTACTCGGAGATTTTGTCTTTTTCACCTTCCTATGTAGACCCATTTATGTCTCTCTTAGGGTCCTCTTTGCTGTCCAGGTTCTTTGGTGTTATAAATTGTATGCCAGTTTTTCTTGCTTTATGTCTAAAAGCCACTTATGAGTGAGTACATATTATATTTTTCTTTCTGGGTCTGGGTTACCTCACTCAATATTTTTTTTCTAGATCCATCCATTAGCCTGCAAATTTCAAGATGTCATCTTTTCTGCTGTATAATACTCCATTGTGTGTATGTACCATATTTTATTTCTCCATTCTTCAGTTGAGGGGCTGGACATAGTAATAAACTACTCTTGAGTGTTGAAATAGGAGCGGCGGGGCTGCGTCCCCGGCACCCGGCCGCCCGCATGGCTAGCTTATGCCCAGAAATAATTACACAGAAACTGTATTCTTTCAAACACTGCCTGGCCCGGCTAGTTCCAGCTTCTTATTGGCTAGCTCTTAAATATTGTTCTAACCCATTTCTAATATTCTATGTAGCCCACGAGCTGGCTTACCAGGGAGGATCTTAACCTGCGTCTGTCTGGACCGGGAGAATCATGGCGACTCCCTCACTAAGCTTCTTTTTCCCAGAATTCTCTTCTGTCTACTCCGCCTACCTAATTTTTTGTCCTATGAGGGCCGAGGCAGTTTCTTTATTATTAACCAATCAAAGCAACAGATAAGATACAAGACCCACCTCCATCACTTGAGTTCTTATATCATACTCATAGACTAATACATCTCTCAACCTTCATCATAGAAGCTAATTTCTACTGTAGGTGGTGATAAATACAGAGACCCACAACCCATCAACATGCAGACAAACACTGCTGTCAAGAGTCCTAATTGCTCTGTTCAGAGGACAGAGGACTGTAGGAAACCAGGAGTCCTGAGTCAGTGAAGTTCTGAGTGAATGTCTATTGGTGGAATGAAAATGGCCTGTTGAGGAATCCAAGACGTCATGTGTAGGGAACATTGGTAAAGCCATTTCATTTATGGGTCAGACTTAAGAAGAATGTCAAAGTTTTCCTCAGGAATTTGAGTGTGAGTGTTTATGAATGATTGATCTGCGTGTGCAAGGACTAACCACTGCCTCTTCCTCCTCCAGGATGTACTGAATGGCAAAGGAGATTGTCTTCTCTATATGCAGCCGTGGTGCATTTGAGATGATACAGGCAAAATTCCTGGTTGTCTGTCTGACTCATGGAAACCACTAAGTACATGATTATTATTATCTTGTTCTAGCAAGGTAACGTTCTCGAAAGTCTGCCATTGCTCAGTGCCAAGGGTGCAGATGAAATGGCTCTTGAAAGGCAATGCATCAGAGTTAGAGTAATGCTCATAGCAAAGCTGCCTGGGTAAGAACACACTGAGGCTGAATCAATAGCCCTAGCACCAATACTTCCCCGTCATAACGTTCTACTTAAACAATCAATAGAGAAATAGGAAGGTCTTAATGATTTAGCATATAATTAGCATAATGCCGTGGCTGCTGGCAAAGCGACTTTGAACTGCAGCTGTAAGTTTCAAGCCCTGATTTTTGAAGGGCCACTCTGCTTTTTGGCAACTGTCCACTGACAGCAGGTTACTTTTGCTTTCTTTGTCAAGCACAGGAAAACAGGAAGCACAAAATCAATTTGGAGTGGAGAGGAGGGGCTGGAGAGAGCAGGCCTTGTGGCTGCTGTTGCTCACTGTAGGGGCTGAGCCACATCAAGCAACAAGAGGCCACTCTGTCCTGGGTTGGAGTCTCCTGCCAGGCTGCTCTTTTAAGCACTTTCAGATACTCAAAGAAATCCTCCTGCTCAGGTTGGGGTTCTGGCTTCTTCTCAGGCTGAAGATGTTTGCTTTTCTGGAGTCTGCTGCAGTATACCAGAGTAGCCGAGGAAGTCAGAAGCCAGGAGCCTGAATTTGGGCTGAGTCCCAGTTTTAAAATGAATTAGTCATATGAACATGGTAAGAGAATCTCTGCCTTCTCAACTGTAAGTGCAGGGAAAGGAAGGTACATTTCAGAGCAAAACTCCAGACAGTGTGTCCCAGGTAGCACCAGAGCTAAGCAAAGGAAACCCAGCATCAAATTTCAATCCCATCAGGAAAAAAGGAGCCACGATCCATGACAGAACATGACTTTGTCTGTCAACCCAAGACCTCTGTACTAGATAACATGGACAGTCTTTTCTAGTTCTCTGACCTGGCTTCTCTTGTGTCAGGGAGTAGAGCCCAAGGGTGACAGAGGGTGTGGAAATAGATGTTTTGCCAAGTAGCATTCAGTTATGCTTAAAGGAAATGCCTGGCATGTAAAACAGGAAGGAAGAGAGGAAGGAAGGAAGTGGGGAGAGAGGGAGGAAGGCAGGGAGTGAGGGAGAGAGTTGTTTCAATTTTACTAGTTCTCAAATACATATGAAATGAATTTCAGTTTAATTAAAATTAAATCCAGGAATGAGAGATGTCTTTCTAGGAATGTTTAACCACGGAAAAAGTGCAGTGAGGAACTTGTCTATCAGACGGCATTAGCCTCCAGGGCCATTTATCATCCTCAGTGCAGCAAGATACATACCTATCAGACAGTTTCTCTTAATGGCTACTCAGTGGGGCTCGATCTATCTGTCTCCATTAGAAGGAAGAGGAAGCGTTTTATTTATAGAATGACTAAAAGTACCCATCGCTGCTTTCGTCTGTGCTTTAAAATAAGGAAGAACGCAGATCTGTGGCTTCCCAATCTCTTCGGCTCAAGTAGGATTTCATCAATTGTTCCCAAGTGAAAGGGGTGAGAGCTGAGAAGACAATGGCCTAAATTATCCCCTAATGAGCCCACTTCCTCCAGAAAAAGCCACATGTAATATAAACGGCCCCATGGTGGTGGAGCAAGATTTTATCCACACATGTAAATAGTCAAACCTGATTTTTAAAAGCTGTTTTGAGCATAGCTTAGTGGTAGTACGTGCATTTAATATACGTGAGGCCAATGGGTTTGATCCCTCTCACTGTAAGAATTGCCTCAATGCAGGATAGCAACACAAAAGGGGTCTGAGAACAATAGAACCATACGAAGATATCAGGAATAAAACCACGCAGCTGCATTCATCTGTTTTTCAACAGAAGTCAGAAAACATGTTGGCACAAATGGTGCTGGGAAAACTGGATATTCATAAGTGGAAGGATGGAACTGTATCTCTTACCCTGGTCAGAATCAACTCCAAATGGAACAAAGCTTTAAATATGAAACCTCAGTCTTTGAAACTACTAGGAGGAAATAGAAGTAGTCCAAGATCTAGGCAGAAGCATTGGACTTCCTCAATTGAAATTCAATAGCCCAGAAAAATCATAGCAAAAACCGGGTGTAACTAAGAATAGGATGAAGTTACAGTGCCTCCACACAACAAAGGAGACAATTGGCAGAGGCAAAGGACACCCTACAGCACGAGAGACCATCTGCTGGCTACTCAACAGGGCAGGAATATTTAGGATACACAAAGAACTTAAAATCTTAATCCTCAAAACTAACCAAGAAATTGTGAATGAATTGAGAAGAAGGGCCCTGCATGAAACCGGCTCTGGAGGCATCCAGCTGCTTCCAGTGAACTGAGACCCACTTCCCGGAAGGGAATGCATGCCTTGTCACCTGGAAACGGTCAAAGGCCACAGGCAAGGGAAAGCCCAGCCCTATAGGGGAAATCTGCTATTGATGTCTTCCTAGATGAACATGTAGTCAAAATGACATTTATGAGTCTATCCACAGACCAGTGTAGCTTTCGATCTTGCATGGAGAAGCCTCTTTTCACAGTGGGCAAAGGCCAGATGATAGACTCTTAACCTTTTAAAATGTGAAGAATGAGGAACTGCTGGGTACTTAGTCCTAAATGGGGTCTAAGCATCACTTACTTGGAGGGAGGCCCATGGAGTATCACTAAGTGTAGACAGAAAGACTAGAAGAACCAGAGTGTGACAAAGAGTTACCATGAAATACTATTATGTCGATATGACATGCTCAGTGCAATTGTGACCCACAGTAATGGTGTTTATCTCCACAAGATGTAGGTACATACACAGGCACACACACACAGACACAGACACACACACACGACATGAAAATAGGAAGGGGACTAATTAATATGGAGACGGGATCATCAGGAGATAAAAGGATATAGGAGAGTGTAAATATGTACATTGTACGCAAGTATGAAATTGTTAAAAAATTTAAATTATTGAAAAAAGTACAAGTGATGAATATATATACATATATATATGATAAAGGATATTCAATATCCACAGCTATAAAGGAAAGGAATATCAAAATTACATTAAAATTATACCTCACCCCAATCAGGATGACTGTCATGAGTATTTTAAACATGACTGCTGATGAATATGCCAGAAAATGTACCCTTTCTACATGGCTGGTACAGCCATTGTGGAAGGCAGTGTGGCAGGTCTTCCTCCACACTGAGGAAGGCAGTAGGGTAGGTTTTCCTCTATGCTGAGGAAGGCAGTGGGGCAGGACTTCAGACAACTGGAAATATGACTGCCATTGTATCCACAACACTTAATAGAGGTTTGATCCATCCATAAAGAAGGAGATGACATGATATGCAGGAAAGGGAGGAACTGAAAGACCACCACATCAGGCAAATCAGCTCGGCTCTGAAAGAGAAATATCATGGTCCCACATATGCACAAGATAGATTTAAAAGAAGAAACAGGACATGAAGGGACTAAGTAGGAGAGGAGTGACGGGGGAAGAACAGGATTAAAGCACCTTATACATGTGTGAAAATGTCATAGCAGAGTCCTTTCTTTTGTACAATGAATGTGGGCTAAGTTAAAAACTGTTTTGAAATGATTGTATCTTCTCAGACAGTTGCAAAGACATCACAAAACGAAGCTGTGATTCTCTCAGCCAGTGTCTCTCACCGATTGTCTCTTCTCAGAAAGTGCTTATGGAAATCTACACTAACTTAAAGCATGCGCACAGTTCTACATTGCGACCCCACAAGAACGGATCCTGTAACACTCTATAATCAAGATACAAAACACGATGCCACAAATTCTCCCCGGTGGTACATTTTGTAGTCTGGTGCGTAGAAGGTGAGAAGAAAACCCAGTGCCTTCATAACCATGATGACCTTGAGGTCCTAATGTCCTCGGCTATCTTCCCTCCACTTTCTGAGTTTTCTTGAGCTGTCTTATTTCCATCATCCAGGACTAAAGCTCTAGTCCTGTCGAGAATTCTGGGAAAATCTTGGCTCCCATTGTTCTTAAAGCCTACACCCCCTACTCCTGTTACACAGCTCACATTCTTGCCTTTGCTTCACATTTCTCTCCTTTTGACCCGATTTTTTTGTCTAATTTTCTCACATAGTGTGTGTGTGTGTGCACGCACATATACCGTTCAATAAAATTACATGTTTTTCTTATAAGAACAGCGATAGTAAAAACCATTTAAAAATAAATGCTTGTACCTTCCCTGTGCTTTCTGTTTGCACTCATCTATGCCAGGCACAGCCCGGGAGGCTTCTTTCTACCATTTATGCTTCTACTTTGAAGCAGACAGGCATTCAGTGTGATTGAGCTGGCTTAGAAAACCAATATATCTCTTTGGGATAATTTGCCAAAATTATGGCAGAAGTAACTTAAAACCAACAAGAAGTGGTTATAATAAATAAAAATGTGTTTTTTTTTGGCTGGCTAATATACTCTAAAGTTATTTTCATTTTTTGAGTAGCACAAAATGTAGGCTGCCTTTCTTGCAAAGGCAGTTTTCACAAACCCTCAACAGTTGACCCATGACTGGGTACAGGGCGGCTGGATGGCCCAGGCCTCACTCAACTTCCATTATTGCTGTCTCCAAGGCCAGACATTTCAGCAATTTGATTTTCTGGATTAAACCAACTATTTGATTTAATTGAAAAGGAGATGGAAATCCAAATTAATGTTTTAGCCAAACACTATCTAAATGATTGTGAGCGTATGTATTCATTTGTGATTAAATAGTTTTGTCCATTTCCACAAGGATTAAACTGAGAAGCCTATAGTGTAATCTTCCCCTTAGCTTTGCCTTCCTAGACAGTGTGACCATGTACACTACTTCGAAAAGCTTCAGATTCAGACTTACCATGTTTTGTTTTATTTTATTTATTTATATCTCTTGCGCCATCATAGTTTGGATGTGTCTTACCTTTGATAGCAAACTAACTGCCTAGGACAAGGCACACTTGTGTATAACAACAGGCAAGCTTTCTCTGATAATTCTGTGAGATAAGGTACAGTAGGGAACCTGCTGTGTGCTTGTAGTTCACAAAGCTCTTAACACCATGGCTTGCAATATTTATTGTTCTGAAGAATTCAATGTTAAGTCTATTAAGGATTTTGAGTAACACACAATTTATGCTTAATTTTCTATAAGAAGATTCACTTCCTTCTAAATAAAGAAATAAACCTGAAAATTAGATAAACACAATAGGATGGTGGTGTGGATACTAACAATAGTAGCAACACAGATTAGGGCCTCCTGGACACAATGCGAAGGAAGCACCGAAAGGTTCCATAAACAGAAAAAAAAAAAAAAACTGTAAAATCCGCAAATGCTGAGCATTTTGCTGTTTATAACTTTAGGTCCTCCCTAGGGCCTTTTGAGAATAGTCATCAAGCAGATATAATAAATTCACAGACTGTACCTTCTGGACTTTTCCTAATTAAAGAGGAAGAGCTGCAGGGCTGCTCTGGCCATTATATGATGCTGCATTTTGTGATGTTTCACAAGCAGAGTCTTCCATTTAAACCTCACTTTTTTTTTTCTCAGTGAATACAGTTTAAACAATTCAGGCTTTGTTGCAGCTTCATTCTCTTCTTTTTCCAAAATCTTCCAGTAAGTCAAGTCTAAAATGGGAAAGCCAGTCCAATTCCGGGGCTTCAGGCTTGCCTGCTGTGTGGAAGCCAAAGATTTTGTATTTGCTGGATGCTACCTCTGCTCACAGTACGTTGCAAGCAGTAACAATGCTTGATTAAATCACAGCACAGGCAAAACTATTAAAAAATCCTGAACAAACAACTTTACGAGGAAAAGAGAAATATCCAAACATGTGTTCATGTACATATACACTGGAAAACTGCATCCCTAGCAAACATTTTGTTGTATTTCTGAGCAGTTGTGGGAGTTACTGTGTCAATCAAAGCCTCGTTCCCTTTTCATCTAGTGTTTGAATAAAGAACGAAGACAACCATTTCTCGGAGCTCACCCACCTGCCAGGGGTTACATCATGGTTCACAAGGTTGAAATCCCCAAACGCACTCAGGAAGAGATGAGAAAACTTGGCTCTGGGAAAAGTCAGTGCTGACTGGGACTGAGTCATCCATTGTAGCTGCCTTTCTAGGAGAGGAGCTTGAAAACTCACGCTAAGAATGTTTCCACGACTTGGATTTGCAAGCCTGTTCACGGCCAATACCCCCACCTCTTCCCCAAGTCAGAGTTCCTATGATTAATGCAAGAAGCCTTAGAAGAGGTACTTCCACGATCATTAAAACTACAATTCAGTCTGTGAATCTGTGGGTCGAACTTAGAATGTGCAAGTCACATATTGTCTGAAGTAGAGAAATAAGCCCTGGGAGAGTTGGGGTTTTCCATTTAAACTTTCTTCTCAATGAATCACTGACTGCAAAACACCACTTGGGTTTATTTAAAGGAAGCAAAAGGGAAAGTGGAAAAGCATGCATTGAACACCATTCTGAATATTTCTACTTTGCCAATGAATGGAGAGACTCACAGAGTTTAAATAATACGCCGACATTTAAAAATCTAGTAAGTGGCACACACAACAGAGAAAGAGAAACATTACTGTTCACTGTGGTCACTGTCCAAGTTGGGAGAGCACAGGGATGTATCCTTAGAACCTCCATGTACACTGACCAAATTCTTGTCGCTGCTTCCCAGTCTCTGATATCTGCTCTGGTATCTACATGTGAGAACAATATAAATAATTAGATTAATGTGGTTGTCATATGAGAAGTGATGAGTGGATGCTACACTTGATGGACATGCTAAGTCCCTGGATGCATCATTATACAATA
>NW_026067897.1:10861620-10876672 GCF_014885135.2 Alexandromys fortis
TATATATATGTATTCAACTATCACACTGTAGCCTTGGGGGTGGGGAAACTCAGGGGGTACAGTTCTTGCTACACACGTGTGAGGATCTTAATCTGAATCCCCAATACCCATGTCCAAAACAACAATGACAACAAAATTGCCAGACAGGGTGACTTGTGTCTGTAAGCCTGGAGCTGGGGAGGTGACTGGAATATCCTCAGTTGGATAGCCAGTCTTGCCAACTGATGAGCTCCCGGGTTAGGATGAGATCCTGTCTCAAAATACATGGCGAGGAATAATAGAACAAGATATTCTATACCAGCCTGAAGAGAGTGTAAGAGCATTGTATCTACCCCTGCTTCTTCTTTCTCTATCCACCTCTTCCATTTGTCTGTTTTTGTGCTGTGTCCTTCCTAATCAATCAATAAGATTATGTCTTCGTCAGCTCCCATCATGGTCCTCTATCCAATACATCAATCATTCAGCTCCTTGACATCTTCCTGCAGAAGGCCTTTCATCTCCACTTTAGCCATGCTCTCTCCCGGTCACTGTGAGAAACTGAGCTACTCTGGGTGTCCCACCTGCTTCCGAAGTTCATTGCCTCCCCGGTATTTCACATTTTCCTAGTGTGTGGTATTCCAGGCTTGCTGGGGCTACTGCATGAGTTTGCAGTGCCAAATAATCTATATATCCTTCTGTTTCCTTTGCTTCTTTATTTATCCATATTTGATCTATGTTCTTTCAATTTAGAGATGGTTTGGTCAATACCCTGGATTATCTTTCTCCTGTTTTCCTCATATTCATCTGAAAACAAAACAAAATAAAACAAAACAGACATTGAACCAGACCTTCTTCCCTTCGTTATTCATCTGTGCACTCTCATGACATATAACAGGACCACCTTCCAGATGGCCACCTCCAATGGCCACCTCAGAGTGTCTTTGCTTCCTTCCATTTCTGCTGGACTGTCACTCTCCAAAGGCAACTTTCTACCTCACAGAAACACAGTCATCAATATTCTTCAACTTCCAAACACGTCACTCTACTTGAGTTCTTTTGAAAGCAGAGTTTGAGACATGGTCTCACTATGTAGTCCAGGTTGACCTTAAACTCACTATAAAAGCCAGGCTGGCCTCAGTTCACAATTCCCTCCTTTGTTACTGAAGTTCTAGTGTAACAGACATGCACAGCTGTACCCAGTCTGTGCACACACCCACTTTGTACTTATTCTAATCTAGCAGTGTCCCTCCTATACAGGGTAATCCTTGTACCAGTGTTTTGAGTCTCAGGAATCCCAAATTACAACATATCCCATATCTCTTGTTTTGTTGTGTATGGCTTGGTTGTGAAAATCTGACTGGGGTAAAATGAGGATGAAAGAAGGACAGATACACATAAAGAAAAGCTGGGATCAGGGCTGGAATTAGGGGGTATGTGCTCAATCTGGTGGAAAGCACTTACTACAAGAGTAATCTGGAATCTCAGTGCATTTTTTTTTTTTGCATGGCACAGGAGGAGAATTAGCTTACTCCAGTAAGGGGTTACTTTAGGGAAGCTGTCTCAGTCTGTAGGCATCTTGGAGAAGGAAGCTACCACTGGTAGCTTTTACAAACTGTTCAGTCATTCATAAACACTACTACTTGGTCTAGAGGAGGTCTTTGCCATCCCACTGAGGCTTACCTGGGGAAAACTTGGCCACTTTCACGGGACTGAGGCATTGGAGTGCTCCACAGAGCTGTGCTCATGTTGATGATACACATTCTCTAGGACTTTAACTGCTTCTTACACGTTCACTCAGGGCTTCGTCCACATCCTGTCCTCTCCAGAGCAGTCATCCTCGTCTAACCATCAACCCCAATGATGTTGTCCTTTGAACTCTCCTGACCAAATATATTATAAACAATGATCTAAAGCTTATCTTCACTCACATTTCTGTTTGTCAGTGACATTTTTTATTTTCTCATAACTTACAGAAAGTATCTGGGGAACAAGACGCCTGTGAAACGGAGATGGTTACAGCTCGTGTGTGAGTCCCTTGCTTTTCTCATTCATACTTTCTTTCCAGAGAGTCTCATTCCCACCTTTAACGACATCTGCAAATAAAATGTTGCTTAAATAATTACAGCCCAGATCTCTCACCTACTCTTCAGCACTCACCCCAAACTGATGTAGATGATGTTTCGTGAGCACTTCAGACGCAAGACAGCCAGACAGAACGCATTGCTTTAGCCCCTAAATCCTGCTTTGCTTCTTGGTTTCCTATTGCATTTTACACGTCTCTGAGTCACGCTTGTGGCATTCTCCATTTTCTTCTCTCTCCCTGCTAAACCTAATCCGTGCCAGATTGCGATTAACAGCTCCCGAGAAAGCTCAATTTCCCTCTTTTTTGTGTGCTTGGCTGCTGTCCCTGCCCCTAACAATCTTTCATTTTTGGAGTGAACTATCTTCAGGCTGCATCAAAACAATTCTTTTTTTATACCTGAAATCTGAACCTCAACCAGCCTCCAAATCAATGTTCAGGGGGGGCCTTTCTGCCTCTCTCTCCAGTCTCATTGTGTGGTCTTCTGCCATTTTCCTCTTCAGTCACACTGAACCCTGTTGACTTCCTGAGCAACCAAGTCTGCAAGACCACATTACACACCCACCCTTCTCTCTCTGCCTTCACATTGTTCTTGTCTTTTGAGAGACATTTTCACGAGTCTACCACAGATTCTCTCAGCAAATGCCATGTTTTCCCCCTCAGAACACTAGCTTCATTTTTATAACAATATATTCATTTGCATAATTGCTTTTATGAACACTTTCTGAGAATGTGGACTGTGTGGTTTTCCCTTCCACTGTATCCCGAGTCTAGAAAGCGTTGGCACATAGTAAGAGTTGACACACATTTTATGGAAATGATTATGTTCTCAGCTAGTAGGAGACTATTGTTTTAGATAAGGGATTTTACTACTATTTTCCCATGTGCGCCGGAGAAAGTTAGGTGGAGAGATTAGAAGATCAAGAGAGCAAGAACGAAGAAAGAGAAGAGATCTGATCTGCACTTGAAGTGGGTTCAACAGCATGATAGTGGAGAAATTGCCAGTATGGAGCTGGCTATGTTGACCCATGGCCGGGAATCTTTGGAAGTAGTGATATCTACTTTGCCTTTGCTCTCTTCTCTTGTTTAGAGACTCCTCGACGACACTGCTTTCTGACAGACTAGGAAACTAGTACAGTCTTGTGTCCTTCTTGTTCTGGAGGTGGGAGCAGCCAGCTGAGGTGGAGGAGTGGAAGCTAACACTGCACACAGTCCCTCCCTCCATTACTGTCTCCCCAGACTGACTCTTAGTCCTTCTTGCAGGACCCCTCCTCCTCCTCCATACCCAAGGGTCTTCCTTCCTTGCTGATGACCCAAGGACCCCATAGTTCTTTCCCGCTGTCCCTTTCAGGCTTTCCTTCTAGTCCAGCTTCATTCCTCTGTGACTGCCATTGACCAGGGGAACAGTTCTCTAGGGACTCGCAGTGGCCACACTAGGCTAACTAGGCTAAGACCCAGCCCAGTGCAAGGTTGGCCCTCACAAGACAAGCCTGTTCTTGTAGTAGATGGAAATTAATCCAGGGAGCGCACCTGGACAATGTGCAGAATTAGGAGCACACAGTCCCCTTCTATTCAAGCTTGGGGAACTATGTGGGGAAGGTGGAGAGATTGTAAGAGCCGGAGCTGGTGGAGGACTCCAAGGAGACAGCCTCTTATAGGCACAAGGGGAACCATGTGAACTCACAGAGATTGCAACAGTTCCCAAAAGATCCATACAGGTTCAAACTAGACAAAATCCCAGCACTGAGAAGGATAAATGGACAGAAAGCTCCACCTCTGACCAAGAAGAAATTTACAATTGATGCCTGCTGGGAAGGAGAAAATCAGTTTTCTCTAATGGAGTTTCACTGGATATATTAATCACACTCCAAGGCAGGCCCTATGACCAGGAGAAGCTGACCAAAAAAAAAAAAAAAAAGATTCTGTAGGTTTTTTTGGTGTGTGTGTGTGTGTGTGTGTGTTTGTGTGTACAGGGGTGCATTTTATTTCATGCTGCTATTTTTTGTCTTATTTGTTTTGTTTAGTTTTGTTTTTGCTTTTGTATAGGAAGAAAGAAAGAAAGAAAGAAAGAAAGAAAGAAAGAAAGAAAGAAAGAAAATGAAGTTGGGTGAATAAGGAAGAAAATATGGGAGAAGTTGGAAGAGGGGTAAATAAGATCAAAATACATTGTGTGAAAAATATAAATAAAAGGAAAAACTAAATATAAGTAAATAGAACTCCATTCAGTAGTAGCCATAAGGTAGTCAGGCTCACCTGCGGCGGGAAGCATCTGTGAGCTGAAGTTACAGTGAGAAACAGTCAACGAGATACAGGAAGGGAAACAGAAAGATCTGAGCAGTGACTGGAATGTCTAGAGCGGTGCCATATGGGAGCCCTCAAGTGTTTTATTTGGTTATTAAAAAGAAGATGCAATGGACCAAGAGTTGAGAAGGACCCTTTCTTTTGATAACATGCTATTTGTTTTCTTTTTAAATGTTGCTTGTGTGCACATTTGTATGCAGGTATCTGCACGTGAGAAGGCTGGAGGAGGCTATCAAGTGAACTCTAATGCTCTATGCAACATTGGCTTGTACCTGGAGTCCACAGGTTTTCTGCTAGACTGGCCACAAGCAAGCCCAGGGATTCTCTGTTTTCTCTCACAACACTTCCTGGCCTGGGATACAGATACATACTACCACACCCAGGTTTTATGTGAGTGGTGAGAGCTGAACTTAGGCGTCATGCTTGTCAGCAAGTGCTCTGTCCACCGAATATTTTCTCCAACCCCATCACACTTTTTAAGACTCCCCAATTCCCTTTAAGTCCACTACACTGGATGAAACAGTCTTGTAGAGCTTTTGTCAATTCTATTTCATCAAACGAGGAAAGGAAACACTGTACTCAGGAAACTCAATCCAGTCCAGCTTTTAGGTATTCTTCTGAGCAGCTTTGTAGAATTCTTGGTCCTTGTTGAAGGACTCATTGCTACACCATGCATAAAGAGCCGTGGGGGAGGGGCCTGTCACAGTTTCACATGAAAACGGTCTTTGCAAGAGCCACTTTGAACCCATTGGGTCCCTTCCTGTGGATATGTCATTAAACTGCACAGCTCAAAGATTGATGGGACAGGTGCCATCACCACAGGAGAAGCCAGAGGGCTCTAGAAAAAGGAAGACAAAATAGATTTCCTTCAGGTTATCTCTAAAGTTGAGACTCAGAAGGATTTTAATGACATCCAGACTGCTTACTGTTCTGACTTTCTTAGTTGTGGTGACCAGACACTTAGGATGGGTCCTGGGGAAAGAAGATGATGTTGGCAGAGAAATGACAGGAGTGGAGAGTTTCCCATGTCACCTGGTATTGGCACAAGCAGCCCTGATTACAAGGCCAAGGACTTGGGTGCCTGTGGGTGGGAGACAAAGTTTGCAGCTAAAGCCACTGGAATCCCGGGAAACCAGAAGGCCATTAAACCATCCTTGATCCAGCAGGGCCTCCTCTTTACCTATCAGAAAATTCTTTGGTTTTGATAGTCACCATGGATATAAACCAACAAAAAAAATTTTTTTTTCCCTCTGGGCTTCAGTCCAGCTGCAGTGAGGGGAGCTCTTCAGACACAAGGGAAAGGCACACCCAGCTAGAAGCCTTAGGCTTTTCCTAAGAACTTGCACTGGCTGACTTATGGGGGGAGGGCACCTAAAAACAAGACCGTTCTTAGCCAGGATGCATAAGAGCCACTTTGTACTTGGTAGATGCCGGTTATGCAGCCCCTCCGAAATTGTATTTGAAATTCTGAAAGCCATTATCTCTCCCCATTCTCTTCTAGAAGCATGTTCTCTATTTCCAGTGTAGCATTGCAGAACCCAAGTCCCTAGCATTCCGCTCGTCAGCTAGCGCCTTTGTGTGAGGCTGCTCCATTCCATAGATAGTCTTCGTAGCACTTAGAGACGGGAAATTTTAAGACATATTTCTCCTGTGCATTTGCTCTTATTTGTATAGTTCGTTATCATACATTTTTTTCCTTCAATGAAGTGAAATACCAAAGGGCAAAGACACTGCCTGTCTTTTAATTCTTGTATCTCCAGGGTATGAAAGAGTCTTGAACAAAAGGCAAGTCCTCACTAAGAACTTTTGGCTCCATGAACTCTCACCATGAGGTAAAAGTTCTGGCATAGTATGGGCATGAGGAATCAAATTACATTATCTACAACTTACTATGGATGGAGCATGTAGTATAATCCTAGAACTCACCGTAAGTGGGATATTTGAGAGCTAAGCATTCTTGTTGAGAATCAGTAAGCAACATGGATTTAGGGGAAGGCTCCTAAGTCTGGGGAACTCATTTATATCATCCTGCATCAGAGCCTTGGGGAGGGAGGTGACAGTGGTACCCATGACTGCCTTCCCTGTACAGTTAGCTTGTATGTGCAGAAGATACATACTGCCCAGGCTGAGCAAGACCTTCACTACCCTTCAGCTGACCCATACAACTACAACTCTTCCTCAGATCACTCATGTCCTACCTCACTAGTTTTTTTGTGCAGTGGTTACCATGGCACCGACCTGCCTGGTTGACGTCTAAATATAGTTATAAAAGATTTCATGTGCTCTCAATTTCCAAAAGACAAATCTGAGGAGCAAAGAAGAAAATACGTGTTCCTGTGCTATTATTTTTTTCTTTGAGGAGATACATTTAATCCAATAAGAAGAACAGAATGATTTAGTTTTTATATATATTACAGAGGTCATGCTGCATTGTCATACTAGTGGTTGATTAAAATTTTATTTTAAAGATCATAAGCTTCATTTGTGGGAGAGAAAAATCAAAGAGCCATAGTTTAGGATGAATGTTGCCATAAATCTTGCACCAGACATGTACATAGAAATAATCCTGAGATGGATTGAGGGAGGAAAACCACAGTAAGAAAAAATGATGAGAGTTTCCTGTCTGAAGTCACAACCTGAAGGTAAAAGAGACTGTGAATTGCTTCACAGTCACAGACAACCCTCTGAGTATTAGGGACACATCACTTTAGGGAAAGCCATGAGGTGTGGTGATATTTGTTAAACTGTGCTTGGGCACAGAGTAAGAATTTGCTCCTTTGCTTATAAAGAATACTAATGATAGTAGACAAAAACTATTAAAAGTTTCTCAAGGCAGGAAACATGCAGTAAGAATGGGAAATCTAGAAGAATTGAAGCTTAGCTGCTCTCTCACTTGGGTTCTCTTATGGCTTCATAATTTGGCACTCAGAGAAGAGCCAAGGAGACTCAGATAAGTGTGAGCCATGTGTGTGTGCCCTGACCTAATGTGCTATGGTCTACATCCTTCACATAGATGAGGCTCAGGGCACTTCTAGCAGTAAGTGATTTAGAAGCCTAAAGCTGATCTGACCAAATGAAAGGTTGCTGTGCTAAGGAATAAAATTCAGCCCCACTGTTCCCTTGGAGGCTTTGCTCCATATGTGAGTTCATCATAACGCACTGTCTTTTCATTGCCTAAAAGCGATGGGGTCATTTGATCTTGAATAGAAACCCATGAAAGTGTGAGTGAAAAGAATCTTTTCTCTTTGCCATTGATTATCTTGGATATTTATTATTGTGACTGAAAAATAATGAATCTAGACCTTGGGTGGTTTTTGACTCGTCTTAAGTCTTGTAAAGTCTAGTGAACGTAACCCTAACTAGTAATCCTTATTCAAGTCAGTATTTCTGTTTCTATCACAGCTCCTATGCCACCACAGAGCTACTTTGATTTACATTAGTAATGGTTTTTCCTTTAGAATTTATTAAAGTTTGCCCACTTCCTTTCTAAGTAGTGCCAATTATTGAGCCTGGAATGTCTCACCAAATCCCAGGGAAGGTTCGTGGTTCTCCAGTTCTAGCTATTGGTTCCCAGTAGCCTGGTCACTGCTCCATGATTAACACCAGGATTGTGGCTGGAACAAAAGAGTTTTGGTAATGATATCCAAGCAAAAACATGCAATAGGACTCAGTTTCTAACTTAGACTTCTGAAGTTATGTCTATATGTGTAAGATGTTCATCATATAATTTTAAGCTCTTATTATACTGTTGAATGCATCTTCCACATTGAATTTTCATGTAATTGTATACTTTCATTTCATGTCTGATGTCAATATTTATTAAGATGTAGTAGAACTTTTATAAACCTGCATTATTTTCCATTTTTAATACAGAACAAATTTCAAAAGGGAAAAAAAGAAGTTGATTTCCGTCTTTCCCGAGGTCTGTAATAACAGCAAATCAGCTGCTCTTTCATATAGATTCTATTATGGCTTTATAATGTGGCATTTAGAGAAGAGGTAAGGAGATTTGGCTAAGTGTGATCCATGTATGTGTGTCCTGTCCTGCTGTGGTATGGTCCACATTTGGCATAAAAGTGAGGTTCAGAGCACTGTTAGCAAAACATGTTCTGGAAGCCTAACAGTTATTCTGGCCAAATCTATTGTCTTCTCAGTGTTGGTCAGCTCCTGTTTCTCTGCAGGCTTCCTCGCAGACAATATGGTTCTCTCTTTAAACCATTTCTCATGCTATCTGTCCTCCCTCTGGAGGACTTCTTCTTGCCAGTTTATTACATCAGTTAGAATTTAATTTTCATCTAAACCCGCTTTCCAAATAGCACTGTGGCTCACTCACTTTCCTGACCTGGTATAATACATGTAGTGAGGTCAGAACATTTTGCACATTTGATAATCTTTGTTTTATATAATCTTCCACTTTAAATTTATAGTTCTGTTTCCCTTTAGCATTCTAAGTGTCCTTGAGGTCAGGCATTATTCTTTATTTTTCTAAGTAAGAGTAACCCCTCCCCCCAATATATCTTCTTGTTCAAGTTGAAAATAAAAGACTTAACAAACTACAGATAGGTGGTTATAAATTGTGGTAATAAAACAAACTAGAAATAACAACTAAAACCGTGAACAAGAAAGAAATTGATAGATGATGGGCCAGTGAAGTTAGTCCGAAGGACACTCAAGGAGGCTCTTGGAAGTTACAGTGAAGATTTTAGGTTTTGTTCTGAGAACATAGGGGACCAACGGGAGGATTTGCCCTTCACATTCCCTCCACGCAGCCCTCTGAAACAGTCCAATATAAAACATGTAGAGGTTTGCTATTCAGTCACATATACATTTTCTGTGGTTCTTCAATAACTTGATCATTATTAATCCACTCAGCCACATCTGCTGGGTAGCTTAGCCCCTTCCATGGCTAATGAGTGGATGATGGACCCCTCTGCACAGCCTAAGGACCATTCTGAATCTTATTACAACAAAATCATAGGGATGGGCACTTTCAGAGTCATGCATTCTCCTGCTCCCTCTGTTACTGATTTACCTGGTTTATTTGTGGACCCTGACTGGGTTTTCATTATTACTATCTTTATGAAACTTAAGGTGAAATTTAATTTCTATCATTTCTTACTGCTGGTGTCTGGTTCACAGATGTGAAGAATCTATCATTTTCCAAATGAGCTTTCCATGGGTAACAAATCCACTGGAGTTTTTACGTTTTCGATTTTCCTTTGTGCCGTTCTGATTTTCAGGGCACACCAGACCTTGTGCTACTTGCAGCCAGATTGCTCTATAGCTGATTTTCTATTTTGACAGCACTTTTCTTCAATGGTAAAACACAGCTTCTGTTTACTGGCGTTGTCGAGGCAGGGTGAACTCTCATAAAGAAAATACACACCTTAAGATTGCTAATGCAGGTTCCAAAATGAAAATCCCTTTCTGTTGTCCTTACAACAGAGCATTTTTTTATTTGATAGCTATATGGTACCTGGGTATAAATGATTTAAAAGAACATCTTCTAAATATATCCCACAACTCAGCAGCCAAAGGTAGAGTAAGTAATTTCTCACTTATTCCTCCAGTCTATTTAATGAAATTAGCTATATACTTTTAGCTGGGCTGTAATCTCTATGAAATTTTTTGGTTTGGGGGGGGTTCTTTTTTTGTTTTATTTATTTATTTTTTGTAGTGGACATTTTAATCAAATCATTCATTGTTTTGTTTTGTTGTTGCTGTTGTTGTTTTAGCAGTGGACATTTTAGCTAAATCCTTCATTGTACCATGATGGGTCAGAGTTTAGTTTACAGAGATTTGAATTTTGGTTAGAGACAGGATTAATGCTCTCCTTAGATTTAGATTGAAATTTGGAGTTGGGATTTGAGTCAAAGTAAGGATTATGGTCTTATTTCAATTTAGGGTTAGAGTCAGGATTGAGTTACTGATTGGGGTTCAAACCTTATTTTCTGGCCAAATTTTCTTAACATATAAGTACTTGATATTATGTACATCAAGAAAAATAAAGCTTAGTGATGGCTGTATTTCCTCATTGACAAAATAAATAAAAGCGAACTGAGAATGCTTGCTTAAAAAAATTGAATGCTTGATGCGTCCAGTGATAAAGAAAGGCTGGCACAATGGAAGATTTAAGAAGTCAGAAATTTTCTGTCAAATTTAACTCCGACAGTATTAGGCACAATTATACTTATGTGAAGATAAATGTTGTCTTTGGAGTCTCAGAAAAGTGGGGAATCAAGGGCAACATTTTACAGTGCCCTTCTCTCCTTGTTTTCAGTCCAGCCTTTCTGATATTTAGACAGACATTATTGTGCTTATTCTTCCCGTTGCAGCCTGGCTAATGGGATTCCGGAGTGCAGGGCAACAGCTCGCCTGCACTGTCACTTGAATGATCGAGGCTCTGCTCAGAAACAGGAGATCACAATGGGAATTTTGTGAACTGTCATTTAAAAACCTATCACCCCATACAGCTCAAAAGTGAGTGATGTGGCCTGAGCTCTCCCATTTGGGAAGGACAACACGTTTGGAGCTAAGCCTGTCTTCAGATTCTCCTTATTTCCTTGATTACAAACTTAACACAGCTTGCTGACCTCTCTGGCAAGACTGGAATTTGGAAATGCATACAGACGTTGTTACAGCACTGAGAACCCTGACATCTCTAGAGCATCTATTAGTTCAAGTTTTGACTTAAGAACATGGAAAATTGAAAAGCAGGTCAATGTAAGTGTACATAGATTTCTTATATGATAGTAAGTACCCTCTGAGTTTTCAGTGGGGACATAAAATGGCCTCTAGGTTGAAGCCAACTTGCCCACCTCCATTACTTGGTTTGGTTCCCTTCCCACCAAAGGTTACATTCCAGGATAGAAATATTGGAAAATGGTAAACTTTTAAGAAGTGGAACCTAGTAAAATGTCATTTGGTCGCTAGACATATTTTCAGAATAGGGATAAAGTAATTCTCATCTGGTCACTTAATAGGTTTCTTGAGAAGGCTATGAAAAGAGCCTGCCTGACTCCTGTTCCTCCTGTTGCACCCTGATTTGAGATGTGACCCCTCTTCTACCTGTGTTCCACCTGTGTCATCTGTCACAGAGTCTTCAAAATAGCCCGTGTTAGGTTCTTCAATAAGCTACGAGAAAAGATGGTCTTTAAAAATCTTAATAAAAAAGTGATAACAATTTTGAGGAAACCATTCACACTTTGAAGGTGAAGAAATTTTAAGTTAGCTCAACTCAAAGACTCAAAACAGCTCCTGAGGAAGACAGGAGTTTCTGCTTCAGTTTTCCATGGGGGAAAATGGGTCTCCTGTCTCCATTGATTCTGTATGAGGGACTGAGGATAAGATCCCTCTTGTGGGCAACTATGTGATACAGCACAGTGGTCATGAGGCCTACTGTTGACAATGGCTGCTGAGTATGTGCTGATACTGTTCTGGAGGTTTCATGGGGATTGCCTCCATAGAACCACCAGGAGGGAATTGGTATTTGATTTCACACAGTAACATTTAAAGAACTTAGAGTAGCAAGTAGGGAGTATAGTGGAGCTGAGATAGGAGATGACGCAGGTGCTCCAAGTAGCCTGTGCTCTGAGTGCTGCCCCTTTGCTCAGGAGAGGACTCAGTCTGCAACCTCTCCCTGGCCTCGGTGACTGAAAACAGAAGGAACATGGGAAGGGAAGCAAGACAATTGGGATTGGGGCTAGGGCTGTGATCCTGAGCGGGGACCCTTGATTCGTTCACATATATTACAACCACCAAGAAATGTAAGTGTTGAAAAAATCTATAAAGCTCAATAATCCCAGGCTGAAAATGAATGTCTCTGAAACAACATATTTAATATACATATAGGAATAGCAGAAGAGTAGAGAAGAAATACAAGCTGACGGCTTCTATCTCCCACCTCAGTCTTGCCTTCCTTTGCCAACAGCCAGTGAGGACTTACAACATGATTGTTACTTTTGCTTCACTGTCAGATGTGGGGAGTCCAGTAGTCATGAAACAAGGGTTTCTCTGTGGCATGAATAGAATATAATCAAATTCTACATCTGTGCATGTGAAAGCCACTGCAGACAGGAGAGGTTTGGAAAAAGTTGCTTAAATACAGCACATGCGCCAACTCATTTCTTGGGATTAGTCCCTCAACAATACAGTAATTTACATCATCTTCTTTGAGGTAATCTAGAGATGATTTAAGGTATTTCAGGAGAATATTCATAGGTTATGTGCAAATCCTATGCTTTTGCAAAGAAGTTGAGTACCTTTAGATTTTGGTGTCTAGGGGATGGCACAGTTCCCTACAGACATGGAGAGGAGATTGTACTTACCACAAAATAACTGCACTGGTAATAGAATGCATGGAAACCGAATTTTCTTGGACTCCTTGAGCTGATCAAAAACTGTGCAGCCATTACAGCATCTTCTCATGGCAAATTTATTGGATAATTTGATAGCACATGAGATTCTTGGTCTATGACTTAGGGAATCTGTCTCTCTCTGTCTCTTTCTCTTTCTCCTTTTCCCTGGTGCTGCAGGTCAGTCTTACAGCTTCGTCCATGCTGGGCAAGCTAAGCTCTCAGTCACTGACTTTTATCACCAGTTACCTTCACCCAACCCTGGCCTTTTAAAAGATAGTAGGATCATTTTTGCTTGATTTAGGTTAACTTGTTAGAATGGGCTTCCTATTCTTACATACAGTTGGACTCTTCTTATTCTTTTGTGTGATTCTCTAGTTGAGAATCAAATATCATATTGAAGATTCAAACATAAAAGTTACTGAACTGAAAATGTTAAAATCTGTTGCTGTCTCTGTTTCCAGTCGTGTATCTTCTATTCATGTTCTTCCACAGGGGCACATATGTGCAAGCATGCAACAAAACATGATAAAGGTCATTTTTTTCCATCCAATAGTACTACTAATGGGGGCAGATAAAATAAAGAAAATGATCCCTTTTAATGGAACTAGTGCATTCAACAAAGCATGAGAAGAGAAATCTGGGGCATTTTTAGTAATAAGAAAACTTTAAAAAAAAAACACACACACACACACAAAAATGACCTTTCCAAAGGCCATGCCAAAGCAGCTTTCTAGTGTTTACCTTGCTCTTGCACAGAAGTAGAAATCTGAGCTGACATGAGCTGAGATTGCCCACTTTGATGCAAGAAGAACTTGACTTCCTGCTTCCCCCTCCTCCGTGGCTGTCTATCTGAGGAGTCTTACGGCTATTCACTGCTTATCAGCCTTAGTTCCCTTCTATGCAAGAGAAAGGCATTACCTGTATCTTCATATGCTGCAGAGGAGGAGATGAACATGAAACACTCTGTGTTCACACGGTTACAATTCCAGCTGTTAACGCTGGCTGTTGTGTGAGACTCTACACAAGTACTTACTTCAAGGCTAGTAGGAAGAACTGCCATTTCAGTTCTTAATAAAAATTAAAACGTAAGGACTGGAGAGAGAGCTCAGTGGTTGAGAGCACTTGTTGCTCTTTCAGAGCACCCAGGTTCAAGTCTCAGCTCCCACATAGTACTTCACAATCATTTGTAACTACAGTTCTACATCGGGACTTTGGGGGAAGAACTACAAGGCGTATAGGTCCTATCATTTTTGAGGGCTTCAAATGGGGTTTATTTGATAACTGTTCTCCTTTCCTTCATAAAAATCTGAAGAGAACTCTCATGGCAAACTGTGTCTGCAGTGACAGAACCAATTGAACCTCTTTGTTGCATTGTAACTTCAAGTCTCCAAGTACTGAAGAATTATCTTTCCTTAACACCAATGGCTATGAAAATGGCCAGGAGTCTCTTGACAGATGACGTGATGAAAGCTACTTTAAGAAAGGAGGTTTTGTTTTATGTGGTTTAAAAATATGAAAGAAACGATGGCAGGAGTGTGATGGGGTGTGTCAGAGAGATGAATGCTGCTGTTCCATTTGTACCTCCTTGATTTCACTTTTATATAACCCAAGACCAAAACTCATGGGATGGGGACCCCACATTCATTGAGGGTGGCTATTCTCTCCTTAGTTAACATTCTCAGGAAACATCCCCAGAGACAATTCTTAACCCAGGAAACTGGACAATATAGATCCACACCCATCCCTGCTCAGGACTGTCTGTTTCAATCTGGCTAGGAGAATAGGTTCACTGAGATGGGGAGTGTTTTCCTTGACTTGCCTGATGGAGAATTCACTCCAGGAAGAAAGAAGTAGACATCCTTGAAAGCCAGGACTAAGACTGAATCTTCCTCCTCGTTGGTTAGATTTCTTAGTGCTAGATGGTGCTGTGCATCCTGCTGGAAGAGAAAAGTCACCAGTGTTGCTATTTGAACTCAAAACATGCATATTACAAGATCAGTATTCCAGGAAATGTAAAAAACAATGACTTCTCGAATTTTGCATGCAAATGGATGGAAAAAGAAAACACTATCCTGAGCGAGGTAACCCAGACTCAAAAAGATGAACATGGGATGTACTCACTCATAATTGGTTTCTAGCCATAAATAAAGGTCACGGAGTGTATACCTGGTGAACCTAAAGAAGCTAAATAAGAAGGTGAACCCAAGAAAAAACATGTAGTTATCCTCTTGGCTAAGGGAAGTAGACAAAATTGCCGGGGAGAAAATTGAGATCTTGGGGGTGGGGTGGGTTGGGGATAAGGGGGGACTGGGAGAGAAAAGTGAGAAGGGGAGGA
>NW_026067897.1:10877333-10895237 GCF_014885135.2 Alexandromys fortis
GGGGGAGGGAAATGGGAGGCTGGGAGGAGGCGGAAACTTTTTTTTTCCTATTCTCAATAAAGAAAAAAAAAACACAGTGGAGAAGCTACCATGGCTGTTTTTCCTGAATGGATATAGCATGCCTGCCAAGTTGTCAAGCTTCTACATATTAATATTTATACTAATAGTTACTTAATATTATCAGCCTTGGTCAGGGAAGCTTCTTTTTACAGGGGAGACTATATAACCACATATCCAGTTAGGGTCCTGAGAATGTAACTGTTGGATGCTTTGAACTAAATGGGATATCTACATCACCTTCTCCACTGCTCAAGGAATGTTATGGAAATGCTGGTAGAAAGGAAGATTCAGAGGAAGGGGAGAGTGATTTCTCTCTGGTCATGATCTCTGAGTTCTCAGCAGCTATAGTTTCTTCAATGAGACTCACACAGGATTAGATTTCATAATTCTGTCAGGAAGGGAAGAAGGGATCACAAGACTCCCCCCCCTACTTCCTTAATATGCATAAATTGGTAACAGTATGCAGGGTCTTCTTCTCCCCCTGGTATAAACCCTCATATGTTTCTCATGCTCATGCGGTAATCCCCCACTCATTGCCCCTATAAATAATCTCAGTGAAATTTATGGCTTGCTAACCTAGATTTGGGGGAAATGATCTTTGGTCTGTTTTTTTTTTTTTTTTTGTCTTACCTATGAATAGGTGCTTGTTCATCTTCTCAGGAAAACTTCACATAACAGGGACATTTGTATCTACTCACCTGAGTGGTCTGTGAGATGAGTTCTCCTGCTGTAGCTAACTAGGAAGATCCGACCCCAGCTCTAGATGCCAGGAATTGAGCTCTCAGCACAGGGTTCAAATCTCCATGTACTTCCTTTGTTTCCTGTACTCTTAGAGAACAACTGTCAACAACCTAGTTAAAGTATTTTTTTTTCAAATGAAGACTTGTTATTTAAATTGTGGCCCACAGGGTATAGTAAAATGCCTACTGTTTTAATTATACATTTGTTTTTTATTTTTTGCTTTACAAAAAGCTGATCTGAAAAATATAGGGCAGGGAAGTCATTGTGAAGTGCTGCAGATATCAGTTGCCTTTGTGAATGTTCAAACAGTATGCCTTGAAGCACTGGCTGCCTCTGGCATGAACTCCGCAGCTTCATTATGATTCCATCCTTGTCCCTCTTCTCTTTACAATGTCAGGTGCTCCCAGGTGGGCATATTCTATTTTGGAAGCAATGAAATGCTGACCATGTCCTCAATATTAGAATGTTGCTGGAGCTACACAAAACCATTAGGATGTGGTCTCAAGGTACAGCTGTTAATGTTGTACCCTTGATGGACATTTTGAACAGCCCTGTGTGAAGATGCCTTGGCTGTGCTTTACTGAGACTCTGGGGTAGTGTGAGGTGAATACTGTTTACATCAGACAATCCCACTGGGAAACAGAAGTATGGCTCCTGGTTGTGCGGGATTGGTCATGCAAACTCCTCCTCGGACATAGGTACCAGTCGTTAATGGAGATGTCTGCTTGTTATAATATTTAGATTTAGAGCTGGATGGCCAGGGAGGAAGCCACGATTACTCCTCAAAAGGGAGATGCTCTCTGTGTTTAGTCAGGCATGATATACAGATAGGAATATACCGATAGAAAAATCAGGTTAGGTTGATGTGCTCGTCAGTTTTTTTTTGTCAACTTGTCACAAGCTAGAGTCTTCTGAGAAGAAAGAACCTAAATTGAGAAAATGCTGCTCTTAGGTTGTCCTCTAGGCAAGTCTACGGGACATTTTCTCATTTGATGATTGATGTGTGAAGGGCCGAGCACACTGCGCAGCGCCATCCCTGGGCAGGCGTCTTGGAGTGTATAAGAAAGCAAATTGAGCAAGCCATTAAGAATCATTCCTCTCTGGCTTCTGCCTCAGGTTCTGCCTTCAGGTTCCTGTCTTTCCTTTCTTCAATGATGCACTGTAATGTGTGAAATAAAATAAACCCTTTTCTGAACTAGTTGCTTTTGGCTAAAGGTGTTTATCGCAGATATAGAAACCTAAAGACACAGGGGCGATGGTCCCACAGTTCTGAACCTTAATTTGAAGTTTATTACCATGTCAGTCAGGAGCTGCTTTATGGTCACACCCCACTTACCCCCTGGCCTCTTCTGTTGAGAAGGTTGGTATGAAGACTGTGCATTAAGTCCTCAATGGATTGGAGCACAACCATGCACAAAGGGGACTAGCTGCTGCAGTCCCTGTCTCAGGGTGAGACCTGGTATCTGGTGGCAGGTAGGAAACATGGAGCTAGGCACAAGGCAGTAACAAACTTCCACAGTGGGAAAGATTTGATTGATGGCCATCTTCCTAAGGCATCTTTAGAAGTTAACTATTCTGTGGTCCTATGCCTGTATCCCAGGAAAAAGTAAGAAAAAAACACATAAGTAATATTAGTGGTACAAATTGTACTATTCATATAGAAATGTCCTTTTGAAAAAATATCAAAACAAATCAGAAAATTTGAATCCAAAGATTGAACACTATAACATAAATACTTCGTAGGAAATGACTTTGTTAACAGTGGCAGTGCCCGGCACAAGTCAGACGGAGATGAATAAAACCTGAAGTAAATTAAAAGGTGTGTGGGGAAAGACGAGCATCTATCTGCACACACAATGCACAAACATACAGTGCTTTCTGACTGGTGCTATTAGCCCGATTGAAACGTTCCTGACAGTCCTTCAAATGAAGCCTCTGTGTCAAAATCCTGGCTCTTAGTGCATTCATTTCCAAATGCTTTATGGACAATTAGCTAATTGCTCCTGCGAGGTAGGCATAGAACCTGGTGAATGTGATTGTCATGAAGGTCTTTAAGCCCTCTGTGTTTGTCACTAGAAAATGTGACATGCTTAACAGCTTACGGGAGTACTAATGACACATGGGCATGCCAGCTGTGCAAACCCTTGGGCTGAGTTATTACGAGGTAGCAGCTCTCTTCCCTCCACGGCTTCAGTCCTCACTCTTTGGCCAAGGGTCTTGTGTCAGTCACTAATTATGAGGTGTCTGCCATTAGCTGTGCCTGCCCTAACATCTTCCAGCCCGCGAAGGCTGTAAACGCGCAACAGAAATTTGTTTCAGGAGGATGTGGTCAAACTGGCTGGTGGGTCTTCAGATTAATGCTTGTTGTCCACTCCACCACCATCCTACCGGCTCAGCACTTAAGGATAAAGGGATTGCCTTTCTACCCTTATAAAGAAAAGGAATGAGATCACAGTTGTATCGAACTGTGAACTCTCCAAGGAGAGGGGCTCTCTGTTTTCCCTTGCTTCTTTTTTTTTATTGCTAACACAAATGACTGGAATCTAATTTGTGTGGTATTGCTATGCTCACACCGTGATCTTGAAGTGATCGGAGTGTACTTTTTGGCATCCCAGACATTTGAACTATTCATTTCATTTTAGCATGCTGGACTAAGCGGCAGATAACTGTGCAGAAAGGTGTTTCCGACGTGTTAGTCTAATACCTCTTTGGGGTTACTTGTCTGAATTGCAAACAACCACTTTGGAATTTTGGTGATACTCTCTTGCAGCATTTTCACAGAAGTTGAAATGGATTGGACCGGGCATCTTTGAAGCTTGCTTCCCACAGACACCCTCCTTTGGCTCTCCTCAGTTGACAACGGTGGTGTAATCCACACACCATTTGATATAAGTTCACAGGAGACATGCTTGTCTATCACACATAACCTTTGCTGCATTCCCCATTCAATAGATTGATCCAAACGTAAGCTTTCAACTGATTCAACTGATTTTTTTTTTTTTTTTTTTTTTTTTTTGGTTTTTGGTTTTTCGAGACAGGGTTTCTCTGTGGCTTTGGAGCCTGTCCTGGAACTAGCTCTGAAGACCAGGCTGGTCTCGAACTCACAGAGATCCACCTGCCTCTGCCTCCCGAGTGCTGGGATTAAAGGCGTGCACCACCATCGCCCGGCTTCAACTGATGTTTTATAAAAGTATAAAAGCAGTACATATTTATGGGGCACCACAGGATGTTTTTATCATTTCTTTAGGGTGATATTTAAACCCTTTCTTCTGACTTTTTGAGATAGTAAGCACATTATCCTTGCATATATTATGTAAAATGCTGAATGCTGAAAGATTGCAACATTTTTTTTTGTTGGTGGTTGTTGTTTTTGTTTTTTGAGATAGGGTTTCTCTGTAAAACAGTCCTGGATGTTCCAGAACTCACTCTATAGACCAGATTGGCCTCGAACTCCCGGAGATCTGTAATGGTGGAAGAGGTATGGCAACAGGCAGCCAGAAGAGGAAGCTGGAGATCATAACTTTAACCACTCTCAGGAAAGCAGAGAGGGTGAACTGGAAGTGGGGTAAAGCTATGCAATCATAAATCTTACCCCCAGTGACCTACTTCCTCAAACAAGGCTCTGTCCCCTAAAGTTTCAAATACCTTGCCAAGCAATTCCCCATATTGCAAGCAACTGTTCAGAGGAATGAGCCTATTAGGAAGATTTCTCATTCAAAATCTAATACCACAACTTCTAATATTTAGCTACAAACCAACTGCCCTATCTAACAAAAAGAATAGAGACTCCAGACATAGGAAATTACAATAAAAAAAAAACTAGCAATTTTGGTTAGATAACAGAGAGTTTTCTAAGCAGGAAGTGCAAAAACTGTAGGTCATTATCAAAGAAGTGACCAAGGAACTTTAAGAGATGGAAGAGAAATGAGATGTTGATCAGCCATTATAAACCTATTCCAGCCTGAGCCACCAGGTTCTGTAATACTGTCAAATTGCTGACCATAAGTCACTGCAGAAAGGTATAGAGACATGTCTTAACTTGGATTTGTTTGGCTGTTATAAGTCTGACCTTACTATTAACTTGAGCAGATTAAGAATTCCTGAAGAAATGATAAGCACTTCTCTGGGCATATCAATGAAGATGCTTCAGAGGAGAGTTAACCAAAGAGGAGGATCTTCCCAAAATGTGCTGGCAACATCCTATGGGCTGAGGGCACAGATGAAATAAAAGTGGAACAGGACAAAGCTGGCAGAATGCCAGCATCTTTTTTTTTTTTTTGTCTAATTATTAAAGTACCATGACATGGACCAGTCTCCTCTAACATGATCCCAGTGATGGATAGAACTCTCTGAAACCATGTGCCAAAATCAATTTCTCATTCCCTAAGTTGTTTAGGTAGATGACCTATTCTCCTCTAACATGACCTTGACCCCTATGATGACCCCTCTGAAAATGGTGAGTCCAAAAAGCTCTGGTTCCTTACGATATTGTGATGATTGGTATTAACTGCCAACTTGAAAGAGTCTCAAACCACCATGGGGTTGGGCCTCTCTGGACATGCATTTGGGAGCTCACATTGATTATGATAATTAATGTGGTGAAAACCAGTCTTAACTATGGGTACTCATTCTCTGGACAAAGCATCTGGACTACATAAAATGGAAGCAGTTAGAGACATTCTCTGTTGCTCTCTGTTCCTGACTGTAGACGTGATGTGGCCTGCTCTCTCAAGCTCCCACCACTGTGCTTTCCCCCTATGATGGATTCCACCCTGGAACTGGGAATTAAACAAACCCCGTTTTTTTGGGAGCTGTGAGACCCCAGATCTTGAATTTCTTGTAGGCAACTTGTTTTCCTCTGCTCTGGGACAGCTTGCAGCTGCTCTGGGCATGAGACCCTCAGGAGTTCCTGATGGCAGGGGAGTGATTTCTGGTGCGTTTGGCTGGGGTGTGGCTATCAATTAAGGATCCCTATATAAGCAGCTCTTTTACTCAATGAAGGGGCATTCTGGTTTCAAGGATGACCCGTGTCTCCATCTGTGCGTCTTTGTGTGTTTCAATCTCCAGCTCCTTGCCCAGTTCACAAATTGTATGGTAGCGCATAGAGCACAGACCGGTGTGGTGCGCTACACCTTTTGACCTTAAGTTCCTTCTTTTATGTGAGGATTTTTTGGCATAGCAACAGGGAAAGATGTTAAGACAGAGGTTTTTCTGTTTGTTTGTTATTGTTAATAATACAGACATGGTCATAGAGCACAGTTCTAATTCTGAAGGAAAATGCAAGTAATTGATTAGATTAGCATTTTCCAACTTCATTACTAAAATTGAGTCTTTTAGTTGTAATGATATTAGCATGAGTTATTCAGATAGGTATCCCATACTTTGGTACAGGACATGTGGCTAATTTCATGGCATAAAGGAGATCTCTATGGCATAAAAGAGACTGGGTAAAGGGGAAAGCAAAGATTCGGTACATTTTACCAGTCACTGTGCCTACGAGACTAGAGAGACAACTGTGCATGGATCTGGAATCAAGCCCATTCCTCCACCCATCCTGCACTGCAACTTAGTATGGAGTCCAGAGGTCACACAGCACCCACGCTGAAGAGGGGAGAGGTGAATTTAGCCCTGCTTGCTTCCTCTCTGCATGATGTCTGCTTCTCTAAGTAAGCCCCTACAGAGAAACAGTGGGGGGAATAATATAAATAACTATATTTCCCCTTCTAAGTTATTTTTCTTGTCTTTAAGCCAAGTTTTATTTATTTTTTGTCAGTGTAGATGGCACTTCACTTAGAAAAATGCACCTGTGTGAATTCTATTCTCATTTTCAGTACTGTAAAATCATTCTTTTTTGTTCGTATTTTGATAATTGATGTGTCATCTTTGAAAAGGTGCTGCTTATGCTACTGGATTCAAATATTTACATATTGCTGTTGAATTTGTAGAATCTGCTTTTATGTTCACCAAGTTCTCATCCAAGAAGAATTGGTCTCATACATACTTTCAGTTAAACCTTTCCCTTTTTTTGCCTGACTAAATATTTTTTATTGATTTTTATTGAGCTCTACGTTTTTCTCTGCTCCCCTTCCTGCCTCTTCCCTCCCCTACAACCCTTTCCCAAGGTCACCATGCTCCCAATTTACTCAGGAGATCTTGTCTTCTTCTACTTCCCATGTAGATTAGATCTATGTAAGTCTCTCTTAGTGTCCTCATTGTTGTCTAAGTACTCTGGGATTGTGGTTTGTAGGCTGGCTTTCTTTACTTTATTTTTAAAAACCACTTATGAGTGAGTACATGTGATAATTGTCTTTCTGTGTCTGGGTTACCTCACTCAAAACAGTGTTTTCTAGTTCCATCCATTTTCCTGCAAAATTCAAGATGTTATTTCTTTCTGCTGTGTAGTACTCCATTGTGTAAATGTACCACATTTTCCTTATCCATTCTTCAGTTAAGGGACATTTAGGTTGTTTCCAGGTTCTGGCTATGACAAACAAAGCTTCAATGAACATAGTTGAGCACATGTCCTTGTGGCATGATTGAGCATCCTTTGGATATATACCCAAAAGTGGTATTACTGGGTCTTGAGGAAGGTTGTTTCCTAATTTTCTGAGAAATCACCACACTGACAACTGAAGGGGCTGTACCAGCTTACATCCTACCAGCAATGCAGAATTGTTCCCTTTTCCCCCCAACCTCTCCAGCATAAGTTGTCATCAGTGTTTTTGATCTTGGCCATTCTTTCAGGTGTAAGATGGAATTTCAGAGTTGTTTTGATTTGCATTTCTCTGATGACTAAGGATGTTGAACATTTCCTTAAGTGTCTTTCAGCCGTTTTAGATTCCTCTGTTGAGAGTTCTCTGTTTAGGTCTGTACTCCATTTTTTTATTGGATTATGTGATCTTTTGGTGTCCAATTACTTGAATTCTTTGTATATTTTGGAGATCAGACCTCTGTCTGATGTGGGGTAAGTGAAGATCTTTTCCCATTCTGTGGGCTGTCGTTTTATCTTGTTGACCATGTCCTTTGCTTTACAGAAGCTTTTCAGTTTCAGGAGGTCCCATTTATTAATTGTTTCTCTCAGTGTCCTTGCTGTTGGGTTATATTTAGGAAGTGGTTCCCTGTGCCAATGCGTTGAAGTGTACTTCCCACTTTCTCTTCTATAAGGTTCAGTGTGGCTGGCTTTATGTTGAGGTCTTTGATCCATTTCGACTTGAGTTTTGTGCATGGTGATAGATATGGGTCTATTTTCATTCTTCTACATGTTGATATCCAGTTATGCCAGCACCACTTGTTAAATATGCTTTCTTTTTTCCATTTGATATTTTTTGCTTCTTTATCAAATATTAGGTGTTCGAAGATGTGTGGATTGATATCCGGTTCTTCTATTCGGTTCCATTGGTCCTCCTGTCTGTTCTTATGCCAATACCAGGCTGTTTTCAGCACTGTAGCTCTATAGTAGAGTTTGGAGTCTGGGATTGTGATGCCCGTAATTGTTACTCTTACCCTCAGCCTTAACCCCTAACCCTAACTGTAACCACCCCTCCTACCTGCCCACAGTGTTATGCATGGGAGGACTGTATCCGCCTGGCGTGACTGAGGGCCTGTTTAGGTCTGCACTCCATTTTTTTATTGAATTATATGTTCTTTTGATGACCAATTTCTTAAGTTCTTTGTATGTTTTGGAGGTCAGACTTATGTCTGATATGGGCTTGGTGAAGATCTTTTCCCATTCTGTAGGCTGTCATTTTGTCTTGTTGACTGTGTCCTTTGCTTTACAGAAGCTTTTCAGTTTCAGGGGGTCCCATTTATTAATTATTTATCTCAGTGTCTGTGTTGCTGGGGTTCTATTTAGGAAGTGGTTCCCTGTGCCAATGCATTGAAGTGTACTTCCCACTTTCTCTTCTACAAGGTTCATTGTGGCTGGCTTTATGTTAAGCTCTTTATTCATTTGGACTTGAGTTTTGTATGTGGTGATAGATATGGATCTATTTTCATTCTTCTTCATGTTGATATCCAGTTATGCCAGCACCATTTGTTAAATATGCTTTCTTTTTTCCATTTGATATTATTTTCTTCTTTGTCAAAAAATGAGGCATTAGAAGGTGTGTGGATTAATATTCAAGTCCTCGATTCTGTTCCATTGGTCCTCCTGTCTGTTTTTATGCCCATACCAGGCTGTTTTCAGTACTGTAGCTCTGTAGTAGAGTTTGAAGTCAGGAATTGTGATGCCTGCAGAAGTTTTTTTTTTTTATTGTACAGGATTGTTTTTGGATACCCTGGGTTTTTGTCTTTCCAAATGAAGTTGAGTATCATTCTTTCGAGATCTGTGAAGAATTTGTCTGGGATTTTGATGGACATTCATTGAATATGTAGATTGCTTTTGGTAAGATTGACATGTTTTACTATGTTAATTCTACCTACTCAAGAGCATGGGAGATCTTTCCTTTCTTGAAACTGAATTTTGTGTTCTTTCTGCCTCCCTCCTTACATAGGGACCAAACCTGTAGCATACTTTGAAAAGCCAACTACTCTTTTCCACTTCTTCTTGGGAGTGCCATTTTTGAAGAAATGAATCATCAGAAGATATATTTGGAGTGATTCAGGAAAACAGTATATGAAATGAGGATAAACCAATAGCCCGCCAGGTAAATCAGATATAGCCTTTGTGGAAGGCAAGATAGATGCAGTAACTGGTAGAAGCTACAGCCTTATTTTCACTATTTTTTTTCAGATGCTACTGATTATGGTGAGAGAAAATGTCCTGGAATTGGGAATTACCCCAGGAACAATGCCACCTTAGTTGACTCGCAAATGGAAAGATTCTTGATAAAGTAATCTGAGATTGTATAAGCAAGAATGGATTGATACAGGACACTTTCATTAGGAAAGATGAATGAACAGAAAATCCTAAGTCATTCTGTCTGGTAGCAGAAAAACAATCTTAGGAAGATGAATATGCTTGAGATATTGAGGATTATGTATCGCCAAATTATTCTGTCCCAGTAGATGATGCAAAAGACACACAATTGGTAATCCCAAATTCCCCCAATTTTAGGACATTTTTTTCTCACCATGGCCCTAAAGGGTGTGTGGGTAAAGGGGCACTAAAATAATACAGAAACTTAGTGTGAGTCCTCCACACTAGGGATAAAGGCACGAGAGGCAGGCTTCTTGCATATACAGGAGTAATGGTATTTACAAGTTTAGTACTGGGGGAGACATAGTTTTCAGGAATTCATAAGATCATGACTGGCAAAAACAAAAGGGTATCATGTGAGGCTTGACTCACTGGAATCTCTAGATATGGTTAGTAGAGGATAACAACTCTGGAGAGCATACATAAGTTCTTGAACTATACAAAGTGGAGAAGGCTGCGGGAAGTTGTCCCAGAGAAAAGTTGTGGCCCTTTGTTACACTCCATTTTTTTTAGTATAACTTTGGATTTAGAATTTATTGACTGAACATGCAGCCAATTTCCTGAATGATTGTATAATTTCATAAAAAGACATGTGTTTAAATGATGTGCTCAATCTGTCTGTGATAATATAACCATATTGCCAGCTTGGTAAGACTTATAATTACCTAGAGGAGAAAGCTTTAGGAATGTCTGCTAGTGTGCCTTTGGAGAAAATGACACTAAAAGGCCCACTTTGAATATTCTGTAGAAACTATAAATAATTGTGGGGTCTTGGCCTGAAAAGAAAGGAGAAAGCAGTGGAGCACCAGTTTCCACCAGTCTCTGCTTCCTGACTGCAGACGCCATGTGACAAGGGCCTTCAAACCCTGCCACCATAACTTTGCTGCCATGACAGACTGTGAACCTAAATGTGCACTTCCTGTCCTCACTGCCATGACAGATAGCACCCTTTAAAAAGGATCCCAACTGATGGTGTGACTGGGATTCAGAGTATTATCATAGTCCTCCTTAGATGTGTGTGTGCGGAGGGATGTGTGTTTGTGTGTTCAAGACTAATTTCCACTTTCTCCTCTATTAGATTCAGTACAACTGGGTGTATGTTGAGGTCTTTGATCTATTTTGACTTGGGTTTTCTGCATGGTGATAAATATGGATCTATTTGCATTCTTCAACATGTTGACATCTAGTTATGCCAGCACTATTTGATGAATATGGTTTCTTTTTTCCATTGTACAATTTTGGTTTCTTTGTCAAAAATCAGGTGTTCATAGGTGTGTGGATTAATATCAGGGACTTCAATTCAATTTTGTTGATATACATGTCTGTTTTTAATACTGCTACCACACTGTTTTGTTATTATATCTTTATAGTAGAGCTTGAAGTCAGGGATGGTGATGCCTCCAAAAATCCCTTTATTTTAAATAATTGTTTGGGCTATCCTGGGTTTTTTGTTTTTCCATATGAAATTGAATATTGTTCTTTTGAGGTCTGTGAAGAATTTTGCTTGGAATAGATAGGATAGAATAATAAGTTAGATTAGTATATCTACTTGTAAACTATTTTAGCAACTATTAGTTTTAGACAATTTTCATTGGTATATATATGCATATGTAAAATTATTTCTATATTCCTGTCTAAGAAAATTTCTATGTGGATACAAATTCAAAATTATATTTGTCATATTGTGTATGTTCCTATTTCTGTTTGTAATATTTTTATACACAAATGTATAATTTTTTATTTTGTATGTATGTTTCTACTTCTGTTTATAATATTTTGCATATTGATACAAATTAAGGATATTTTGTCATATTATACTATATCCTTCTACCTCTGAATAAGATACTTTGTATATTGTTATGATTTTGTGGTAATTGTCCTCATGCTTCATTCCATTTAAAGATTATTTATTTTTATAAAGTAAAACTTTAGTCTTTAAGCTATATAAATCATTGAGAATTACAGGTTAATAGTCATGCATGTTTGTCATACTAATAGTTTTATAAGTTAGGCTCTCTAGATGTACAGAAATGTCCTCTACATAGATATGTAATCTTCAAGTAATTCAAAGACCTATAGAATATGACATTTAAATGTTTTAATAATTTAGAATTCTGTGGCAGGAGACATGACTGCTCCAGGTAGCACTGATATACTTCTGAGAAAATGATGGGCACCAAGATAATTCATGTGGAGCTTGCTTTCTTCTTGGCAAAAATTGTCCTACCAGGTACAAAAATACCCTTTTTTTGATTGCTGACAGTAAGCACCCTGTCCAATCTGGACAAGCAAGATTCAAGGAAAAGCAACTGTTGTACTTTGTTGAGACAGAGTAGGACAGTCTTTCAAATTTCCCTGCTTTTAAAAATGATCTCTCAGATATTCTCAGTCTATAGCCAAAGTTGGTTGCCCTAACATTACAGAGAGTTTTGTTGACTGTCCAGGTAGCCAACTGTTTCTGTCATTTCTTACATCTTTTGGACATCTCTTGCTGCGCTTCCTGCTTACTCAGATCTTTGATGTGTGATATGTTCACAGCTGCTATTCTCTCTTATCTTAGCTAAGGTACATTAGGTACAAAACTTAGACTCTTCAGAATAGGACAACTATTGGAATAATCTCTGTTATTTGCAAATTACCTTTAGCCTGGACATTTAGTATGTGTTTCTCATTTGATGTTGTTCTTGCTGGTTATAGTTCTACTTTTGTGTATATTATTACCCTTTCTTTTTCCTTGACAATACTTGATAGTTGTTCTTATTGTATATAGTTTTATATCATGTTTAGAACCTTCTTATTTACATAAAAAGAGGAAGTGTTGTTGGAATTCATTCACCAATAGCTTAAAAGAAGAGAGAGAAGTCATACAGACTCACTTGGGATGTGAATACCAGAGTCAGGCAGCATGAAGCAGTGTGTGACCAGTTCCCAGCTCTCTAGATCCTGTGAGTCTATTCTCCCCAGCATCCCTCAATAAATTGAAAAGTATGTCAATACACACACACACACACACACACACACACACACAGGATTCTTGTTATAGATTTTGATAGGAATGGCATTGAATCTGTAGATTGCTTTTTGGTAAGGTTGCCATTTTTACTATATTGATCTTACTTATGCAAGAGCATGGGAGATCTTTTCGTTTTCTGATCTCTTCTTCAATTCTTTTTTCTTTAGAAGCTTAAAGTTCTTGTCATACAGGTAAAAACTTGTATCCTGCCACATTATTGAAGCTGTTTATCAGCTGTAGGAGTTCCCTGGTAGAGTTTTGGTGGTGACATATATACTATCATATCATTTGCAAGTAGTGAAAGTTTGCGTTCTTCCTATACAATTTGTATCCCCTTGATCTCCTTTTGGCACCTTATTGCTCTAGCTAGAACTTCTAGTACTCTATTGAATAGATATGGAAAGAGCCGTGTTTTGCTCCTCATTTTAATGGGATTTCTTTGAGGTTTTTTTCCATTTAGAAAATTTAGAGTCTAGATCAGAGTTACTAGTATATATCCACAAGATGAGGAAATGATGCTTTTGCACATGCAGTCTGGGGTGAGAGAATATATGTGGATCCCCCTATATGATTGGGAATTTCTGGGTTCTACCTTGCCTCATAACTGGGAATGTACATGGATGATCCCTTCAGTAGAAGATAGGCATGGTGGCCTATCTCAGACTCCAAAACAGTGGTTCTCAACCTTCCTAATGCTATGACCCTTTAACACAGTTTCTCATATTGTGGTGACCCCCCCAACTATAAATTATTTTTGTTGACATTTCATAACTGAAATTTTTATACTGTTATGAGTCATAATATAAATACCTGTGTTTTCCAATGGTCTTAGGATACCCCTGTGAAATGGTCATTCTACCCGCAAAGGGATTGCAACCCACAGATTGATAACCACTACTCTAGAGGAAGGTAGACTTGGGTTTCATTATCAGAGAAGCCACCAGGACTTTATCAGTTAAGGAGACAGCTTAGAGTGAGGAAATTTTTGAATGAGCACAGCACTACGGTAAAGATGAGAAGTTGTTCCTGTCCCCAGATCAACTCTAGCATCAAAGGTTATAGTTCCACCCATTAAGCTTTTTCTTTGAGTGGCCTGTTGAGCAGCTTCTGCATGACCTCCATGGAGAAGCTGACCTATGTAACTTGGAGTGGACTGCAGTAAGATTGAAGACCACATTCAGAACCTTTTCCCAGTAGCCCCACTTGCTGTCCCCTAGATCCACCACGGGAGCCATACCTTCCACTTCCTGGTCCTGGCAATCACTGGGCGCAATGAAGCCCTAAAATTAAAAAGCCATCCATTTTAATGCAGAGCTATTTGAAACATCATCATTAGCTTGAGGATTCTGTTAATCTAGTGAGAGTGTCTCCAGAACTCCATTGACACTCAAACCTCTTCATACTCAACTTTGGTTCACCTCTTATGGAAGATGTGAAGAGCTTCTCTACCCTTTCCTACTCCTTTCCTCAGGAATCCTCTTTAGTTGGGACTGAAAGGATGAAACAAGAGTTAAGAGCAGGCCCAGTTCCCCCAAGAGGACCCAAATTTGATACCCAGCACTCATCAGACAGCTTACAACTACCTGTGACTCCAGTTCCCAGGCATCCAAAGTCCTCTTTGGCCTCCATGGGCACAAGTCACTCACAATACACATACCCGCACAAAAGCAGACACATATACAGATAGTTTATAGGTAATAAAATAATGTCGAGTATGGTATCACACACTTTTACTCCAAGCACTTAGAATGCGGAGGCAGCTGTGAGTTCAAGGCCAGCTTGGTCTGCAAAGCAAGGTTCAATCAAGGTAGCCATGGGTACATAACAAGACACTGCTTCAAAAATAAAATAGGATAAAATAAAATGTTCTCCATTAGTCAGCCCTCCAATCCTTCTACCTGTTTAGTCCTCCTATTCTAATTTCTCCACTATCTCTTTATGAAACTATATGATATTTTCCCTTCCTTGGAAGATCCCCCCATCCCCTCCGATCCCTTATTAGCTACGTGTCTCCCATGGTCCTTTGGATTGTAACAGAAAGCTTGAAAGCTAACATCCACACATCAGAAAAGCTGTTCAAACTAGTCCAGGAGCAAATGTGATCAGGTCATTTCAGCAGCAGCTGCAAGTTGTGTCCTCAATTTTGTTCACAAATAATATCAGTCATTTTCAAATCAAGTTTTCTTATTTGTGACTTTAGAAGAATGTCTGGCTTGACCTCACTGTCAGCAGAGTTTGTGTTGACTGCTCGCTCTGCTGCAAGTGTGCACTGCCCTGTGAATATATTGACTTCGCTGTGTCGAGCTGTGAGTTTAATAATTCAAAGGGAGTTTATTGTGCTTAACAGGTCTCATGTAGCTTGCAATCTGTGAAGATCTGATACTTCGGTGAAAATGCTCACACATTTCATTATATTAGTCTAAATGTAACCCACAGGAACCAGTAACAAGGCACTTAAAAATTACTAGGAAAAAATCTTCAAATAGACTGTATTGTCCATGTGTTTTCGCACAAATATTAACATGGAATTCTAAATAAATTAATGTAACCTCCTTTTGTAAGAAACAAATGTGAGTTTTGTTTGGATATAACTGGCACTCACAATTATATTGCCACACCCCTTTCCCAAAATTTTCCTTATGCTTAAAAATGGTTTTTACTTTACAGGAATTACTCTGTTCCTTCAATAAGTGATTTATCTACTCCAGACTAAGCCTTTATCTATTCCAGAAACAGATGTAGCACTTTTTGCAAAATGGCCAAGTTAAACGTATCTGTTAAAAAAGGACTTGGGGCAGGGGGGTATTGAAAAGTAACCCTAAGGTCTCTGTTAATGCAAGTAGAAAGGAGAAAACCTCATTAGCAGAGATTTATTGTTTCCTGGAAACAGAGTTAATAGTAAGAAGTAGTTTCTGAAGGCTGCATTATCTTAAAAGTATGTTATCACGTGCAGCTACGCTCATTTCCTCCAAAGCTCTCATAAGGTGCTAGAACCCCTGTTCAGAAAACTTCCACTGTGTTTTGTTCTGATAAACTATGTTTTGTGACTTTATACATCGATATTCTTTAGATTTCACCGGCATATTTAATTCAATTCAGATTTCTGTCCAAAGCTGAACTCTACCTTTGATTGGACTAGTTTTCTCTGAAGTATCTATTCTAAAATTTTAAGACTGAAAAGAGTAAGCTTTGAGAGGAAGAACGCTTACCCTTTTTTGAGGCTTTTGATGAGGAAGGTAAGAGCTAGCAACACAGCATTGCTAGTGCGTCACAACGAAGCTGAGAAGGGGCAGTGCCCTTCTGATCATAACATCTTGACATCTTCGCAGAAGACCATGCTTCCTCATTGACCATAAATATGCAGTCAGGAAGACTTACCATTAGGTCTATGTCAGAGATATTCTCAAGGAATAAAGAAACTTTTGCTGACTAAAGTTTTTTTTTTTTTTTTACAAAGCCCCCACTATGCAATTTCACTAGTGTCCTGGATCTGAAATATGTTGGGAAGCCAACTATCCACAGCGTTATTGATTAACACTCTTCCAGACATATCTATATCTCTGTACACCTCAAAGCAAAGCAAGGGAGTCTGTGATAGACAGTTAAATGTCAACTTGATACAAGTTAAAGTTATCTGAGAGGACAGACCTCAGTAAAGAAAATGCCTTCATAATATTGGGTGATGGGCAAGCCTGTAATGTATTTTCTTATTTGGTGATTGATGGGAGAGGGCTCGGTCCATTGTGGGTGTTGCCATTCCTGGGTGGGTGGTCCTGGTTTCTATAGGAAAGCAGAATGAGCAAGCCATGAGGAGCAAGCCAGTAAGTAACACCCCTTCACGGCCTCTTCATCTGCTTGTGTCTCCAGGGTCTTGCCCTGTTAAGAGTTCCTGTCCTGACCTCCTCCCATGATGAACAGTAACAGAAGCATAAACTGAAGCAAACCCTTAAACCCTTCCCTCTTCATTTGCTTTGGCCATGGTGTTTTGCTGCAGCAATAGAAACTCTGACAAGGACAGAGTCATTGAGCATCATTGCAATGTGAAGCCAGAGAGTTGGGTCTGTACAGAAGTCTCATATTTGCCCACTGAATGTTAACGAGGACTTCCTCAGGAGCTTTTCTTTCTCTGCGAAGATGACCACATTTACACCTCAAGACTGATTACAATGAGAAATACAGGTAATTCTTTTAAAAAGTAAATTTATGTATTCATTTTACATCCCAGCAGTTTTCATTCCCTCCTCTCCACCCAGTCCTCACCTGCCCCCTCCTTCCATCCCCCAATCCACTGATCCTCCATTTCTGTTTAGGAAAAGACACATTTCCCATGAATGTCAACAAAACATGGTGTCTTAAGTGGCAGTAAGACCATACACTTATTAAGGCTGGGCAAAGTGACCCAGCAGGAGAAATAGGGTCCCAAGAGCTAGTAAAAGAGTTGGAGTGAGGCCCTGTTCCCACTATTAAAAGTCCCACAAAAGCACTGTAACATATATACAAAAGTTCTAGGTCAGTGCCATGAGGGCTCCTGTGTTTGTCAGTTCAGTTCCTGTGAGCCCCTATGAGCCCAGATTAGTTGGTTCTGCATTGCTCTCTTTTCTAATTGTTGTTACCTTTTCAACTGTGGCTAACCTAGTCAGCAGGTACAACTCTGCTTCTACCAGCAGCAGTTTGGCTGCAGGAGTCTCAGCCTGAGGAAATTCTCTTCCCTCAGACACTGACTCTTTCAAAGCTTCAAAGGGAACTTATCTAAATCTCTGTGCCTCTCAAGAACTCAATTCCCTGCTCCCCTATCCAACCTTCCTTTATCCCAATCTTCCTGTTTCCCCAAGTTCCCCCAATCCTCCCCTTCTCACTTTTCTCTCCCCGTCCCTCCTTATCCCCAACCCACCCCACCCCCAAGATCCCAATTTTCTCCCCGGCAATTTTGTCTACTTCCCTTAGCCAAGAGGATAACTATATGTTTTTTCTTGGGTTCACCTTCTTATTTAGCTTCTTTAGGTTCACCAGGTATACACTCCGTGACCTTTATTTATGGCTAGAAACCAATTATGAGTGAGTACATCCCATGTTCATCTTTTTGGGTCTGGGTTACCTCGCTCAGGATAGTGTTTTCTATTTCCATCCATTTGCATGCAAAATTCGAGAAGTCATTGTTTTTTACCGCAGCATA
>NW_026067897.1:10895792-10966934 GCF_014885135.2 Alexandromys fortis
GCTCTTTGGATTAGAGAGGGAGGGGGAGAGGAGTGGGGGAAGGGGGAGAAGGATGGGGGAGGGAGAGGGGGAGGGAAATGGGAGGCTGGGAGGACGCGGAAACTTTTTTTCTTATTCTCAATAAAAAAAAATTAAAGAAAATAAAAAAAAAACTCAATTCATAGGTTGAGGTAGAATTCTGCTCTCCAGGGAGGCTGAATAGCAAGCAGCTCAACTAGCTCACTTCCTTATGCCTTGCAAGAAGTTCTCATGCTTCTCCTCACCCCTCCTAAAAAAATCTGTTCTCCACCCGATTCCTCACTACAGCTTCGGGTTCTCTAGTTGCCTACACAGCCCCTTGGCTGCAGGTGAATTTTATTTAATCAAATACATCCTTGCATCATAAACAAATATTCCAGAGTATAAACAAAAGTAACACACCTTAAAGTAATATTCAACATTTCTGTGAGTTTTTGCGATGGAACAGCTCAGCTGGGGTACTGGGACCAATGGGACAGGGTCTCAGGATAGATGGGTAAGAAGTCGGTGAATGACAAATAGACACAAGACTCAAAGAAATTGTATCTGAATCATCCTTTATACAGAAAAAATTGCTTAACAGCATGTATTTTTTATGTGATACAGATTATTTTAGAATCATTATATCAGATACACGAGAATAGATTTTTATCAGACAGATGTCCGTGGTGTGAGTCTGTGGTTGGTCATGCTAGACACGGCTAGGTATTAGTTTTGATATAAATCTTTATTTAGGCTATGAGTTTGTGGCATTTTGAGCTGATGTCAAGCAGTTGTTGTTAATAGTCATACAGTCTATAGTTTTTTTTATATTTTTGTAATCTATGCAGAAAAACTTTTTTTTATATTTTTAACTCTTTTTTAAACCTTCCCCCAAACCAATCTCAAGAAGTTACAGGCACTTATCACTTTCTTTTATCCTTATCCCATTTTTGTTGAATCTGACTTAATTGTTTAATTAAGTTTATCTTTTGGTTTTTATTTACTAAGCACCAGATTAAACGTGGAAACCTTTTTGCCTTGGATGTTTACCCTTCTTCCTCCATTAGCATCATATAATCCTGTATATGGTAATGTCTCATCAGTAGACTCTGGAAACTTAAACATCCTATCTTCCCTTCCAGAAAAAAAAAAGCAGACTGTATTTCTTAGAACATGAGCAGGTAATGCCAACATTGCAAGGGTTCCGGTGCAGGAAGCACACACACACACACACACACACACACACACACACACACAAAACTTCTCTGTGGGTACTCTTCCTTGAAGCTCCACAAGATCATGCAGACTCCACAAGAGGTGGTGTGACATCTCTCTCTTTTTTATTTTTTAATTAAAGATCATGCACATCTTGGCGAATAATAGAGATAGAAGAAGATATCAAGCGGAAGATGATTAAAAAGACAAGAATTACAATTATTACTATGCCTCTAATAATTGTAATAATCATAATACAATGTATACAATTAACAGGATTTATATTTAATAAACTTGAGCTTAAATATTTTGTCAATGAATTTAAATCTTTGCCTTCTAAATGAGCTTTACTGACTTTTGTAATGTTTGCCTGAAGTTAGCCATATCACAAGTAACATTGTTTTCTCATACTCCTAATACGTGATTTCTAGTGGCATTCCAATTGAGTATAGAGTTATATTTTAAAGGAGTTACACAAATATATCTAAAACTTGCATGGCATCTTGCTGAGAGCTGTGTCTTTAAATTTGCACGTTTTGCCCAATAGCCAAAACCATTTTTTAAGCACATTTACTTTTGTTTTTAGCTTTTTGTCTATAATTTGATGCTCTGTTAAGGCAAATGAAACATTTTTACTTAAATCATTTACAAAATTAGCTGTTTTTACTTTTGAAACCAAAGCTGTTGTGGAAACAGCAAGAGAAGTCAATATACCAATTAAAACATTTATTCCCCAAATTAAAGCCACAACAAAATGTTTTGGCAGCAACATAAAATCTACAACCTTTAAAATTTGTAAAGCAGAATTATCAAACCAGGGATCATCATGCATATCCACACACAACATCACTTATGAAGGTCTTTTTAGGATCATAAGTACAGAATATTGTTTATCCAAAGCAGAAGTAATGCAATCAGTAAAAATACATTGAGAACATAAAATATGAAAAGACTTCCCTAAATTAGTAATAGTTAAATTTTCTGGCCTTTCTGCTAATATCCCCATAGGATATCCCACATAGGCTCTTACCCCAATAGGAGAGCTTTTGTTTTGTTTTGTTTGTTGGCTTTTTTAGCAATAGCATATTAGTTGCAGCGAAAAGTCTAAACAAGCCTGGTTGCACTTCAGTTTTATTATGAAAGGGAGAGTGATTGACCAGTGTAGATGTCACCGTCCGGGAGTGAACCACCTTCTTAAAGGCTCCCCAAAAGCCTTTATACCCATTAAACTTATGAGAAATTTTTAAAAATATGATATATAATCATAAGTAGAATTAGCTACTGAAAATCATGTCCTTTGTCTACAGTACCATAGGGCTGTACCATAAGAGACTTTTGAAACCACAATTAAGCCATTTTGGCATTGTGATTAGTGAATCCCAATATTGACCTTTATTATGATATTTTTGTAAACAATTCTTTATCTCTAACTCCTCTTTAGGTATTAAAAAAGAATCATTATAACTTTTATATCCTAAGACCATCATTTTTAATTTTTACATAAGTCTTTTTTTTTGTCTTTTATATTAGCTGATTGATCTGGGGCATCAGTTAAGAATGTTCTATAACTTAACGGTAAACACCCTGAAGAACTTTCCCTGTCATAGAGACACATATAGAAGTAGTGGCTGACATTTCTTTATAGGTAAAAACATCGGATGTTAAATGTGAATCAGAAATGTTTTCTATCCCTCCCAATAGGTTATTATTATTGGTGGTCATCTCAATTATGTCATTGTCTCCCCAAACCACAGAATGAAGTATAGGTGGGTTTGGGACATAGGCCCAATATTTTCCCCTGTGACCAACATTGCCTAGGTGGTGAGAACAGCAAAAATAGCAAGACACATATTTTCATCAGTAACAGTCTTTTCTACCGAAATCACAGCTTTTTTAGCTGAGCGCGTGAGCTTTTTAATTTGAACCCAAGTAGGTGGTGTATCTTTCTCATTCGCTCTTGCCTGAGGAGGAGAAAGGTGAAGCTTCTTAAATTTCCGTTTCATTTTTTTTTATTTGCCTCTGTAGCTTTCTTTTCTTGGCCTTTGTTGAAAGGTCGGACGAGTCTATCTGGGATCCAGATGGGTGATGCAGCATCCTGTGGAAACACACAGCATAGCCTCTTATCGAGGCTATTAGGACATCAGGCCTTTCCAGATGCCTGTTAATAAATCTTCCCACTCCACCATAGGTTGATTAGTAATCTTCCCTTACCCCGATGTCTCTGCATAGGTGTTAAACCTTGTTTATTAGTATTTAAATGATTTAGTACAAATAATGCATGATATATTGAGTACTCTTTTGTCTTTGAAGCTGAATCTGTAAAGTCTGATGTGGTTTTTTGGTAACTGTTTGACCTTGAGGATTATATGGGATTTTTGTAACATGTTTATTTTTCTAGTTTTATAGAACCTTTTTTTGTTTGTTTGTTTGTTTGTTTGTTTGTTTGTTTTTGAGACAGGGTTTCTCTGTGGCTTTGGAGCCTGTCCTGGAACTAGCTCTTATAGACCAGGCTGGCCGTGAACTCACAGAGATCTGCCTGCCTCTGCCTCCTGAGTGCTGGGATTAAAGGCGTGCGCCACCATAGCCCAGCTATGGAACCTTTTAAATGATTGGGAAGTATAGGCAGGAGCATTATCTGTTTTTATTTTTGTTTTTTTTTTTAATACTTTAAAAGAAGTCAAAAGGTGTTGAGTAACATCTTTTATTGTTTCTCCGGTTCTAGAAGTTGCATGAATTGCACGGGAAAAGGTATTAATAGTTACATGCATATAGGCCAATCTTTCAAATTTTAAGCCTCTGGGATTCACCCCCATTTTCTAAGGATGAAATACTTTTGGGCGTTGTTTACAATTTTTGACTATTTGTCTAGCTTGTATTTTTGTAATATGAAACATTCATTTTAATGCTAAAGCATTCTGATGATGAATTTTATGACTTTGTCTAGCTTCTTTTAAAACATTATTAATTAAATTATCTTTAGTTAATAGATCTGTCATCATATTTCCTCTGGATAGAGGAACAGGTAGATTAGAGTGTCCTCGAATGTGACAAATGAAAATCTTTTCAGTCCTTTTTGGTATTAATTGTTGCAATTTTTGTAACAAAGAAATAATTTTAGATTGACCCGAAATCAAAGCTGTTTTTAAGGCAGGAGATAGATTGACTACATATTTTGAATCTGAGTATAAATTTATCCTTTGAGAACATTGCTGCACAGCAGCTATGTATGCAGTAACTTCTGCTTGTTGAGCCAAGAGGCCTGGTGACCTTTTTATTGTAGGAGGTTGATTAGGAGTATAAACCACAGAGTTCCCATTTGAGGAACCATCTGTGAATATAGTCAATGCTTTCTCTAAAGGCACATCTGACACCTTTGAGTGGAAAATTATTTTCATATTCTCTATGAATTTTATCAGAGGGTCTTGGGAGACATGATATTTAACTTGACCTGCATGATTTAGCAATGCTAAACTCCAATCATCATCATTTTGTAATAATGTTAAAAATTGTTGTTTATTATAAGGAATAATAATGTTATGTATTTTTAAAAATAACTCTCTAGATCTTATTCTAGCAATAACTATCGATTGACTGCATAAATATATATAGGAGGCAACCATTTTTGTTTGTGTATGTGTTGAGTGTAACCGTTCCAAAATGCCTTCTTTCTATAAGCAACCTGTGGGAGTATATGCTGTTCTAAGAATTATAAATTCCCATTCTTTAACATAATCAATTTGTGGTACATTTGCTCTCTGCAATTTTTCTTCTACTAATGCTATCTTTTTTAAACATTTTTGGGGTTAATACCCTTTAGATTTAGGATTAGAATCTTCTTTTAATGCTTTAAATAATACATGCAATTAACCTGTGGTTATGTTTAAATAGGGTCATACCCAATTAATATTTCCTAATAATCTTTGAAAATCATTTAATGTTTTTAACTTATCAAGCCTAATGTTCATTTTTTGAGACATAATATAATCATTATATATAACCTTCCCTAAAGGCCCATTATATTGAATTTTATCAGGGGCTATAAAAAGACCATTATCAGTTAATTGCTGTATCATATGCTTTAATGTTTCCTCAATCTGATCCTTATTTTTATTAGCCAATAATATATCATCCATATAGTGAATTATATAAGCATGAGGAAATTAATTTCTTTTAGCTTTTATAGCTTGAGCAACAAATCCCTTGTGGTAAGACTTTTTATTGACATATTTTACCAGGTCTTTGCAAGTTACTTGAAGGTACACTAAAGGCAAATCTTTGGGAATCTTTAGGGTCTAGATTTATTGTAAAGAAACAATCTTACAAATCAATAACAGTTATATAATATCCTTGTGGCACAGGTATGTGGTGAAGTGATCCCTGGTTGCAGTGCTCCCGTATCACGCATGGTTTCAATAATGGCTCTCAAATCTTGTAAGAGCCTCAATTTTCCTGATTTCTTTTTTATTACAAAAAATTGGTTTATTCCAAGGACTATTGGCTTCTTCTAAATGGCCTTTCTCCAATTGTTCTTGATCTGAAGATTCCACAGCATATATTTTTCCTATTGTCAGGGGCCACTGATCTATCCATACAGGCTGATCATTTTTTCACATAATGGAATCTGTATGCTTAATGCCAGTGGCCCCTATGAAAATTTTTGCAGATTCAGAATCTGATGTAACTAACTTTACATCCATTTCTTCCATAATATCTCTTCCCACAAGGAGAAGGGTAAAGAACTTATTATACAAGGACAAAAATACCCTTGTAGGTCTTTACATTCCTATTTTAATCTTCTTGTAGTTTTTACTACATTATTTGCCATCCCCATTCTAGTAAGGTGGATGAAGTTCTGGTAACAGCTTAAGCAGAGGGCCAAGCTCTGCCTGTTATACAGGACCTGTCTGTTACTGTGTTGAAACGTCCTTCTATAGGTCTTTCATTAACTTTAATGACTTTAAAAGGCCTTTCTTTGGTGATTTCTTGTGTCCATGCAACTATTTCTGTAGAGCCAAACCCCTCTTGCCCCCCCCCCGTCCTTTTAGTACAGGGTTAGGCAGTTTTACATAATTTAATAACAATATCTGTGTTATTTTTGATCCTTATGCAACTTAACAGTTCTTTTAGTGGCCGAATCATTACTTTTATAATTCCAGTAAAATCAGCATCTATTATTCTTGGTAAAACTTCATTTTTTTAAATAATTAGAACTTCTGTCAATGACTAATCCCACTAGCCCATCAGGCAAAGGTCCCTGCAAACAAGTGTCTACAAATTGTTTCTCATCTATCCGAGACAAGAGATCATCTTTTACTACAGCAAGATCCAAACCTGTGCTTCCAAGTGTGGCCCTAGATAAATCAAATATATTAAAGCCAGGTGCTTCAGGATTGAGGCTAGATGATCTTTGCTCTATACACCCTCTTTCTGCTGCTGGGCTGAGGGCGTGCCCCTCTTCCCGGTTTTGTTTTTATTTATTTATTTTTTTTTTTGCATCATCAGCTGTTTTGTTGTTACTTGACAAGTTGCATTTTGTATCAAACTTTGATCTCCATTCATTTCTCCAGTGCTTCCCTTTCCTGCATCTAGGGCATAACCCTGGTAGATTCTTATTCTTAATTTCTTTTAATAAAATATTCTGATTGTTATTGTTACAGTTTTTACTCGTGTGTCCTGGTTGGACACACAAGAAGCATACCCCTTCAGCTTGTTTTTTTTTGTTTGTTTGTTTGTTTTTATTAAGTCCCCATATATTGGTACTATTCAACATTTGTCCCTTAACTGCTACAGCATAGGATGTACCACTGCTGGTGAGTCATCAATAAATGCTTTAATATAATCTTGTCTTGTCCCTGTCTTTTTGATTGGTCTTATAAGCTCTTTGCAGAGAGAATTGGCATTTTCCCAAGCTAATTGCTTTAGTAACATTTCAGTTCCAACTGAAGGAGAAAACATCTCTCTGCAAAGCTTCTTTTAATCTAGCCGCAAAATCTTCATATGGTTCATCTGTTTTTTTGTCTAATACCAGTGAGGACTGTGGTCTTGCCTTCCCCTACTGGTAACTTCCTCCAAGCCATAACAGCTATTTTTGGAAATTCTTTTTAAAACTGTTTCAGTATTTCTGTTTGAGCTGTAAAGTAGCATATTCTCCTTTACCTGTAAGCATGCCCATAGTTGGTTTTGCCCCTCTCTTTAGGAAAATTTTTTTTTATCTATATCCCATGCTCCATTTTTATATTCTGTTTCCCAAATGACATACTGTCCTGGAAACAGGACTGGTTTTGCTGTCTGATGCCAATCATATGGTGTTAACCACATACTTCCTATCATATCCAAAATCTGTAGAGTATAGAGAGAAGAGGGCCCCATAGATTTAACTGCCATTTGTAGTTCCTTCTATGTTTTTAAGGGCAGGGGTCCCCACTGTGATTTTTCATCATCAAATGCTGTATCTCCTTCCTCATCACCCTTATGATATCCAGCTGCCTCCTCTTCTAAATCCCAATCATCTCCCTCATCTTCATACCCATCATCCTCAGAATTAGCTTGAAGCAAGTTTGTCTTACTACCTATATAATTTTCAGACATAAGGTTTTTTTTACAAGCCTTTTTTTTTCTTTTTCTTGCTTTTAGGATTCTTATCAGACTCTTTGTCTTTCTCTGAAGGAGCTGCCTCAGCTAAAAACTCCCTTTCTAAATTATCATTTAAAAGATCTCTTATCTGGATCCAAATAGAAAATGCAGGGGTAGGGACTTCCCCAGGGCCATGCTTTTTATAAAACCCCTCATTTCCTTTCCTACTCTTTTCCAGTTTTGCAGAGAAAGAGTTCCCTCTTCAGGAAACCAAGGCTTCACTTTCAAAATAAAATCATAAAAGTCATTAGATGACTTTTTAGAAACTTTGCTTCCTCTGCCTTTATGCATATTACTCAACACAGAAAGGATCAGGTCTTTACCTTTGGAATGAGAATACCCCCATGATTTTTCTCTTACCTACTTGCTGTCCTAACCTGGTGATCCTTTACCAAGGAGCCTGCAACATTCTGGTGAGTTCCTATCCTTACCTGAAAAATTTTTAAAAAGAGAAGAGAGATAGCTTACCTATCCTGAGAGAAGTCTGAAGAAAGCGCAGCTTTTGAGTCCCACATTGGGTGCCACCTGCAATAGACCATCTCAGCCAGGGCACTGGGACTGACAGGACAGGGTCTCAGGAATAGGTGGGTAAGCAGTCGGCGAATGACAAACAGACCCAAGACTGAAAGAACTGCATCTGAATGCATCTTTACTAGGCACGAGGTTCATCCTTTATACAGAAAAATTTGCTTAACAGCATGTATTGTTTTTTTATGTGATACAGATTATTCTTAGAATCATTCTATCAGATACATAAAAATAGATTTTCATTAGACATATGTCCTTGGTGTGAGTCTGGTTGGTCATGCTAGACATGGCTTGGCATTAGTTTTTATATAAATCTTTATCTAGACTATGAATTCATGGCATTTTGAGCTAAGGGCAAGCGGTTGTGGTTAATAGTCACGCAGTCTACAGTCTTTTTATATTTCTGCAATCTATGCAGAAGAACTTCATTCCTTCTCCATCTCCATATTTCTAACTCCTTTTTAAACCTTCCCCAAAACCAATCTCAAGAAGTTAACAGGCATTTTTCTCTCTCTTCTATCTTTGTCCCATTTTTACTGAATCTGTCTTAATTGTTTAATTAAGTTTGCCTTTTGTTCTTTATTTACTAACCACCAGATTAAATGTGGTTGACAGTTGCATGGCTGGGGCAGACTGCAGGGTCACTGGCAGTGGCACCAGGATTTATCCCTACTGCTTGTACTGGAATTTTAGGAACCTATTCTCTTTGGATGGATACCTTGCTCAGCCTATATACAGTAGGGAGGGCCTTGGGCCTTCCCAAAAACAACGTGCCTCATCCTCTCTGAGGAGTAGGTACAGGGTGGGGTGGGAATAAGTAGAGGAAATAGGGGGAAGGGAGGGAGTGGGAACTTGGGTTGGTACGTATAATGAAAAAAAAGATAGTTTCTTTTTCTTTCTTTTTTCTTTTTTTTTTTTAAGAAAATGGCGTCTGAGTTGAGTTAATGTGGATGAAGAAGCAGATAGAATGGTAAGTGTAGCAAGAGCAAGTGGCCTGAGAGGCATTATCCTAAAAAGGAAAAATAGAGTAAATCCCACAACCGGGTCTAGAAATGCAAGCACAAGGGAAAGCTCTAAACACAAAGCAACAAAAAATTCTATGGTCTCAGCCCAGGAAGAGAAGTCCAAACTTTACCATAGTTAAGACAAAGAAATGCAATTACAGAATTATCCAAAGATGCCCCTGAACTCTAACTCTGAACTCCCCTCAGGCTCCCAGTTCTTGGATCAGTACTGAAAGACCTCAGAGGAAGCAGAAGATAGCATGGAAAGCAGGCAGTTTAGTCAGGATATAGGAGGGCTACACTCGAAGGAGGACAGTGGATGTGAGCCAAAGAGGCCATTTTAAAGATAGTGTTCTGTTAAAGACAGTTATTCTCTTAAATTAATTAGTTAATTAATTTTGTGATTAAAAGTATATTTTCTGCACCATTTAGTGCTCAAATCATTGTGTCTGAGGGAAAACCTTATGTAACATTGAACAAAATCTTCTTCATTCCACCGTCCACAAAACCATCCTGAGAATGTATTGTAAACTGTTACTATTGGGCTTTGATGTGGTAATGGTATAATTGCATAGGTAAATCCATATTCAATCGTGAACAGTGTGAGTGGTCGTCTGACTTCTCTTTTCACACATAGGCCAGACAACAGAAAATAAATTTAGTTTATAGCACTGTGCCTTTAACGTGAAACTGCACAGCTACATGAAACCAAAGGCGTATGAACAAGACTCTTCTTGCAGCTAAATTGAAAGCATATTTTGTTGTTGGCATTTTTCTAAAAAAAGGACGAGATCTGAGCAGTTTTGCTTCCTTTCAACATTCTTGCTTGTAGCATTACAAAACTCCGAGTCTGGAAAATGACTTGCAGAAGCCAGACTGATTTATCAAGGAGTCTGCCAAAATTCTCTGGCATTTTGAATTTGGCAGAATGTTGCAAAATAAGTTTTCTCAGACAATTCTGGTTCTGCCACAAACCCAAATGTCTGAGGAGTGGTTCCAAGTGTGCCTGACCACAGGTTCCTCATCTCTTGAAGATGTTTTCCTACCCAGGTTATTGCAAAGCTTAGCTCTCATAGTGAGGAGACCTAACTATGCTTTCTTATTCTGTTTTAATAGACTTTTCAAATTTCTGTCAAAATAGCACATGACTTAAATTAATACTTTAAAGTAAACCTAATAAAAGTTAGCCATTTTTGAAATCTTTAAATTTCTGTGAAGTCTAGCTGGCTTTCATTCTAAGACATTTAAGTAATGTAGAGGCCAACACTCTTTCCCTCCTCGTGTAGAATAACAAGGTACTGTTTTGTTTTTAGCTTAAAAAGCATGGTTTTTCCCATGTGCAAATACTATTTTGTAGAAAATGAGCCAATGAGTTCTGTAATGTGAATTTTTTCCTCTTCCATATTACATCATATAACTTCTGTGCTCAAAGCTCATTGCAATGAACCAATGTCAAAGGTCCAGAATGCATGGCAGACACTTTATATTTGTGGTGTTCAGAAAGAGTAACATGGATATGGACAACAGTGCACAGCCTTGGAAGGAGTGGGCCTTGCAGGTGTTCTGAAAGATGAAGGTTTTGAGAAAACAGAAGTCTGGACCATGAAAAATGAGAAACAGCACCTGCAATCAGGCAAGCACAGAAAAGAGACAATAGGGGCTTGGGTAACTAGTGTGAGAAAGAGAGAGGGTGAGTCCAAGAACACCAGGATGGCCACAAAGGGCTCACAGGGCCAGACCAAGGAGAGGAAAAGATCTGAGAAGCATTGTGTGCTTTCCACTCCCAGTCTCTCTACTGAATATGCTTGATCTCAGATGATCATCTCCTCACCTGTGGGAGAGGCATGGCAGATAGGAGAAATGAGACAGATGACAAGCAACGTGGTTGGCATGCTTCTGTTTATTTTGCTCCTAAACAGGTCTGGAGAAGTGCTATGGCATTCTAATTAATATTAATTTTTTTTCCATTTTGAATGCAAATAAGCCATGTTCATTATGTGATATAAGACAAGGTTCCTGTAAAATGAAACGTGTGTCACATGCGTTTGTATGTCACAATAGAACTTAGTGACGCAAGTTTGAACTAACACGGTTGAACAAGGAGTACACCACTGTGAACAGGATCACACAGAATACTTATTGTGTGGTTGATGTGTCCTGAAAGCTTTTGCCGGATCTGGAAAATTAGCTAACCCTAAGTGTAGCAAGAAACCAGCTTTTATAAAAGAGAATCATTTTTCCTAGCTCAGAAACATTGAGATTCCAACAATAAAACTGCTTTCACTTTTAGTGAGAGAAGATAGAGAATTGCTCTTCCTTTTAAAAAGCCTCAGTAGAAAGCAACTATCCCACTGCCTAATAGAAAGAGGACATGTTTACAGATAGGAAACATGGTGACATTTCTTCACAAGCTCTGCCTTTAACATTCTAATGGAATTAATATGTCAAATAAGTCACAAATAGGATTACAATAAATGAATTATAAAATCTCTTTTGTCTAAACAACATGTACTATGCAGCATTGTATTTAAACAAGGAACCATGTCTTGTATACGTGACATCTTAGTAGTGACCCCTAGAAATGTGACGATTATCATGGGATTTGTAACCACAGAGGGCTGATATGTTTTCCCGCAATCTTCTTGTTTTAATAAATGGTTCAAAGTTTTACTGCTGTGTTTGTTTCTTTAGTAGTCACTTTAAGACAGACTATTTCCTGAAGTGCAGGTATTAATTGCTAATACAGGCCTAGTGTTTCTTAAATGTATTTCATGACATCCTGACTCTCTTTCTGTATTAGCCAAGGGTTTCAATGATTTCTTGCCTTCCTTCATGTTAGTATTCCCATGGTGAAACCCATTGTGCTGATATCTGGAAAGTCTGGTCTATAATTTGATGAAAACCTTTGTTCTGAGATGTAAAGATCTAGATCTTCTGTCTGTGATATAAACTGGAAAGTTGCTTCAGATTTTCTTAATTCAGTGAGTGTGTGTGAGAGAGGGGGCAGGGAAGGAGAGAAAAAGAGAAGGAAAGGAGAAGTAAGAGGGGTTGGAGACAAACAGACCCACAGACAGAGAGAGGAAATATAAGTGCCACATATGCTTAGGCATAGGCAGGTTTTAATTTATCTTCCTCCAGGAAGTCCCAGCAGATTCCTTGTCTTTCCCAGCAATATCTTCTGGATCAAGGCAAGATAATGTTAAGGGCATCTTATAAGTAGAAAGCCACAAGAGGAGTTGTCTTTCCAGGTCAATATCCTGTCTTCCATGTGGCATATCAGCATGGGTACAAATGGCATTTCGCTGTGCCTAGTATGCCCTGAATATATTGATATCCCATCTGACATAAAACATGAACTCAGCTGCCAAGAGCTGGCTCAAGAGAAAAGCTTCTAGATCCCTACTTTCCTTTCAAAAGTTTAAGGTTCTCCCTCCTTAAAAATAAAAAAAAATCACATAAGAAGGTTTTGCCCTGTTATATAATTTATCTACCCCAATTTCCCTACTCTTCTCAAAGGTACAAATACAGTTATCCCTTAGGATATTCTGAAGGTTATATCGAGGATCTCTACAGATGCTCAAGTCATTTATTTATAATGTTTAGAATTAGAATATAACATGCACATCCCCTTGCATATATTATACCATCAGTTAAGAACAATACCTAATACAATACAACCATTATGGAAATAATTGTTACATGATGCCACAAAGAGAATGGTCAAAAAACAGTCTCTGCATGTCCAATGTGAATACAAGGTTTTGTTGTCTAAGTTTGGAGGCATCTGTGGATGTGGCATTGTAGAGAAGAAGGTAGACTGTGTATCTTTCACTGTGCTCCTCCAGCATCCGTGTTTGCTCCTGATGTGTTAGGGCTATTTGATCACATTTTAACCCTGAGTTTTCAGACATTAGTAGGGAGGGATTTGAAGTGGCTTCACCTTTTCTGGTTTGGCAGAACAGAAGCACTGGTTTTTGGAAGACTCCAGCAAGGACAGAAGGTTCACTAGTTGCAACCCATCCTCTTTGAGCTGGCAGGTTTCATCCCTGCCTTTGAATCTCGAGCCTTATTTATAAACAGAACAACAGAGATTTAGCTAAAACTACCTTTAGCAGCATCAACAGAGCCAGTACCCAAGGGACCAGAAACCCTGCCAGGCTGTAGCCTGAGTGGCCAGATCACTGCCAGAGATGCAGGCCAGTAACTGTAGAGTCATAATTGTGGGTTGAAATAGCAGTGGACTAAGGCACAGCCAGTGTGCCAAAATTAAAACAACATTTGATACTCGAATGTGTGGCATGACCACAGGGACAGAAAGGTCATGCCATCCAGCTCTACAGCAGTTGCCATCTGGGCTCATTCATGCAAGCACTCGCAGCAGGAGGCTGCGGCTTTGGGGGATTCTGGAAGGCAGGCTCACACTTGGAAATTGTGAGAGGGGCTTAGGTTTACAACTGACACAGTAGACAAACTACTAGAAGTCAGTGGGTTTGGTGAGATACCTGTAAAATCCTTTTGTAGAGAGTAAAATAATATTAAAACAAAAACACTTTCCCGTGTTAGTAATAGGAAACACCACAATGCAGGAAGCTAGGACCTGTATAATGCTACTATGGATGGTTTGAAAATGGAAAATTTAAATGAGGGGCTAAATGTCTTAGGTGGAATTGACATAATGTTGATTATAATTACTATCAATTTGGTAATTAATATTTTTCTTAAAAAGGTGGCTTGCTAATCATGCCAAATATGCTGATAAGATACAAGACTTAGAGAGATTTACTATTAATAATATACAAGCTTTAGAAAAACCTCTGAATAAAAGTAAGAAACATATTCAAACACATAGTAATTTAGAGTAGAACCTACCTCACCATACCATTATAAACCTGAAGAGGAATGACCTAAAATTATTAGAACCAACCTTAATTAATCCAATTTTCATGAAAGAATGACCACCAGATGATAGGTATCTCCAAGGCTATGAAGACATTAACTGGAATCCTGCAGAAATGTTAGATTTGAAAACATTTAGGGAAACAGTTATTTAATATGGTATATATATTCATTCTTTATAAAGTTTATGATGTTAAATTCATGGGCCACTAGGAACAAAACTTCATTAAAAAGTGATGGGCACCCCTACATGGAGTTTGTTTTTATTGTGGCAAAGTTATCTGCTGGAACAGAAGCTACCCTTGCCTTGACTGCTGACAGTATGCTGTCCAAATTGAATGAGCAAGATACATAAGAAGGTGATTCCTAAACTTTGTCAAGACAAAGTATGACAGTCTTTAGAAATTCCTGCTTCACAGAAAAGTCTGTCAGAGATTCAAAGCCTGTAGGCCAAAGATGGATGCCCCAACATTACGGAAGAACTTTGGGTAACTCTCCAGACAGCCAGCTGCTTCTGTCATTTTCTACACTTTTAGAATGTTTTTGTTCTATACTTCTGGTTTACTCAGGTAATGTTTTAGCCTTCACTGGTCTCGGATAGACTCAAAAATTAGATAGTTATAGTTACCATTTTTCTTGTTACCAAATTAAGAAATGAAACTAACAAAGTAGCTATAAAGTATATAAAGTTGAGAGATATAAAAGTTAAAGTTGTTTATCTAAAAAGGTTTTGAAGATCTCAAAAAGATAGTTTTGAGTTGGTCATACAATTTAGGATAGAAAGTGAATGAAGTACAAAACTTTGGATTTACCAACATAGGATAGATAATAGAGTAGTTTCTCTGAATTTGCCAAATACAAATGGACTGGACATTGTGAATGTAAATCTTCCTTGAAAAGTGTCCTTATTATATATAATTTTACTATGTGAGAGTTAAAATCTTCCTGTTTTATTTAGGCAATGCCTGATAATTGTTCTTCATTGTATATAGTTTAACTGTGTTAGAGTTAAAACCTTTCCTTTCACTTAGACAATTTTAATCACACTGTGAACCATGAATTTGCATTTGTGTTGGTTAAATAAAATTAACCTTGGGTCAGAAGTCTGAGTCAGCAACTCATTGACACAAAGTAATCATAGAGCATCAGAGGGCATCTGGGAGAGACTGAAAAACTCAGGAAATATTAGGGAGGGATTTGGAGTGGTGTGGCAATTTTCTTGTTTGACAGAGTAGAAGCATGGGTCATTGGGAGACTCCAGCAACTCAATGTCTCTGAGCTATCTGGTTTTCACCTCAGCCTTTGAAACTTGTCTTATTTATAAATAAAACAATAGAGATTTAGTTAAAACTACCTTTAGCAGAAGCTACAGAGCCAGTATCTGAGAGAACAGAGTTTTCCCCAGACTGTGACCTCAGTGGCCAGGCCACAACATGAACATCCAAGCCATTGCCAGAGAAGCAGGACAGTAACTGCAGTATCACAGTTTCTGGCTAAAATAGCAATGAATTAAGGTACAACCACTGTTCCAGTTATGACAACACTGATGTTTTTCTCTGAAAGTGGAACTCACGCTTCAGCTGCCGCTGTGAAAAAAATCTCTTGAATTCCATCTCATGGCAGTCCTGGTGGAGTGACCCTGTTACCCCAGGCTAAATTTCATGATACTTGATAAAATCAAAGTTGTCACCTTCAGCAATATTTCACTTTTCTTCCCTAACATGCCATCTTTCTTGTGAACTCCAGGAGAATTAATTATAACTCTAAGTTCAAGTCTCTTGAGTATTTAAAACATTGCTTTAATGGAATAACATTTTATATTTGTACAAGAAAACTTCTATACATCCTACTAAACCTATACTAAACTCTATGCAGACACTTCCTACTTCATCTCTCTTTGGCTGTGTCCCTGTTGAAGTAGGCAATGTAGGGATGCATCCTGTATGCAATGCTATTTTAGGTAATTTCCTAAATATTTGCTCCCACCCACTCACTCTATTCTGTTTTATTTGATCTGATCAATTGAGTCTAATAGATGATGTATTGCTTGGCACATTGTAGAACTGGGCATTTTTGTCCATCTTGTAAAATATATGCAGTGACAAATTTAATGCCATTTTTAAATCATTGTGTATGTGATAAAATGTTAATAGATAAATCACAAAGTTGACATTAGAGAAATTAAGGTTTTGAAGTTCTATTTTTCCAAATATTGCTATCTGCCATTTCTAAACAGCAGGAACTACACGAGAATACTAGCCGAAGACTTTATAACAAGCCACAGTCTTAAGAGTGGGAACAGCTGGGTGGTGATGGCACACGCCTTTAATATCAGCACTTGGGAGGCAGAGGCAGGCAGAACTCACTGAGTTCAAGGCCAGCTTGGTCTACAAGAGCTAATGTTAGGACAGCTAGGGCTGTTGCACAGTGAAAAACCTGTCTCAAAAAAAATAAAATAAAAAAGACAGAGAAAAAATGGGAACATCTTCTGACACCTTGAAAATGACATCTTTAGTACTGATAAGTTTAAATTTCCCTGAAAACTAAACTGAAGACAGCTGTCTGTTAAATGGTATCAATTCTGAACTGTATAAATCTGTGATGTTAACTTTTATACACTAAATGTTCTCTATCTTCCCTTGTATAAATTATTCCATAACTTTTTCTTTCTAATATTTTAATATTCTTCATGTTCTTATTGCTTTCCTCCTCATTTGTATATCTTCTCATTAATTTGTGTAGACTGTCATCCAATTTACACAAAATAGTAGACATCTATCATTATGCATCAACTCTATCTGACTATGTTTTCATTTCTAATCAAATATGAATGTGTATATTGTTTTTAATTAATGTACAAGTTTGTGTTGACTTGAAAGATTTGATACTACTGAACAGGGAGAAGAATAGCATTAAAAGTCTTCCAAGAAATCATTTATTGCTATTTTCCTAGTGCCCAGATAGTGCGTGCCTCAAGTATTTTTATGGTGCTTTTCAGTCTTCGAATGTTCTTGACAGACTTTATTTGGAAATAATAGGATAGAGAAAGGTGATTTCTCTTGCCTGCTGTGGAAATGAAAGCCCACGTGAAGAACTCATCAGCAGTACCTGGGCTAAGACCCTCCAGTACTCATCTGCTATAAATGATAACACGAATGGCAATGACAGTGACCTTGATTGCATTACAGGGTAGAAAACAAAGAGCCTCTGTGGAGAATGACAGTGAGTGCCAATCACATTTGAGTAGCCCATTCCTTCTTACATAGTCCTAAGTGTTTGCATAAATTGTTTTTATTGAAGTGTTACTTAAATATACACACATTAAACATTTCTCTTACCTGTGATTCTGACATTAGTTAAAGCAAAAGCAAAGGTACAGATTAAATAAAAACAACATTAAAGTCAAGAACATTAAAATATTAAGTTAATGGAATTGATAACACTCTTTCCTGCATCTAAGTCCTATCTTTTAAGAATATGCACTACTGACATTCAGGTTCGTTTCAGCTTGATAGTCTTAAAGTACCCATTTCAAACATCTATAAATCCAACAATTGCTGATCATCTGAGCAAGAGCAGAATTGTGCTTCTTGCTCTTCTGTACGCTAGAAGATCAAGGGGCTAGCCCATCCAGTGTCTCATTCACAGATAGTCTCATCGATGCGTCCTTACAGGATGGAGGATGGGAAGGAGCTGCTTTCATGAGGACAGGAACACCATCTGGAAGGGCTTTCCCCTCATGGTCAAAAGGTCTCTCTAAATAATATCCCTATTTCCTGATAGCACAACACCTTGGGAGATAGTGTGCAGTGTGGAAATTTGGGAGTGTCATGAACATTCAGAACATAGCTCTATGTATTACATGAAAATTAATTCTCTCCTCAACAAGTCTCCAATCTATTGCAAAACCTTGACATAACAAGCCCTAAGGCCACTTGCTTTCAATGCACCCAATCACATCTGGGATTTCCTTGCTGATTTGCATGGACAAAACAATTACATTGAGGCAATACGAGCTGAAATAATAGGAGTTGTGCTGTGTGATGGTACTCCGTTAAAAAATAGATATCTAAGAGATCAAGAGGAATCTTGAATCAATGTTTATGATCAAATTCTATGTGAAAATATAATTAAATATATATCAGATCAAGCTCCTAAGGCTTCATATAAGGTATATGAGAACTCTGTCAAGGTCACGTCCACAAATAAGAGAGTTATATAATGGAAAAATTACTTTCACCTGGAAATAGACTCACTTACTCCTAGACTAACCATGCAGCAAGTAGAGTGAAGCAGCCTAGATCAAGAAGTAGAGAGAAATAAAGCCTCACGAAAGAGAATGATCAGGTGGACTTCTATTGCATCCCATTCTCTTGTCTTGTGGCCTTTTTTCAGGCAGGTTCAACAGGCAGAGCTTTACGAAGCATGGTCATGCAGAGCTGGGGAGGCAGGCACCAATCTCCCACTTGTCAACCAGGACCGAGAAAGTTGAAAATAAGGTGTCGTGGTCTCAGAGACAGTGTGATGAGTCTGTGGCTGTTAGGAAGGAGCTACGCATTCTCAGGTCAAAGTTCCCACAAACTAGAAAGGTAGAGAGTTGTAAGGATGTAAAGCAGAGTCAAGGCAGTGCTTGCCAGTTACTGGCCTCGTCCACTCATCCTTTATACAGACAGGGAAGCTTAAGGAGTGCAGATGATTTCAACCTTGGTCATATACCAGGAATTATGCCCTAGGGAACAAGGCATTCTGACTTAGAGAGGAAATAAATCAAATGAATGCTTCGCACTGCCTAAGGGTAGGGAAGGGGATGCCAGTATCATTACATGAAATCGGAACTTCCTTGAATTTGAGCAAACGTTTGCCATGTGGCTAAGTTGATGTGGGAGTGTCATATCAATCTGTTGATTTCATTGGCTGAGCAATAAAAGAAACTGCTTGGCTGGCCCTCATAGGTTAGAACATTGTTGGGAGGAGTAAACAGAATAGGATGCTGGGCGGAAGAGGAAGTGAGGTCAGACTCTGCCCTGCTTCCAGAGGGACCAGACAGCCGCCATGCTCTGCTCTCCCAGGCAGCTGCAACCCACGATGGACTTAGGCTAGAATCTTCCCGGTAAGCGCACCTTGGGGTGCTTACACACATCATTAGAAATGGGCTAGTCCAGATGTGAGAATTGGCCTGTAAGGGCTAGAGTTCATGGGCCAAGCAGTTCTTTAAATGAATACAGTTTGTGTGTTGTTATTTCGGGCATGAGCTAGCCAAGCGGCCGGGGTGTTGGGGACGCAGCCCCGCCGCTCCAATTTCAACATTAAGTGTCTGATGCTTGTGTTGGGATAGATGTCACAGTCTGAATGTAATGGACGCTGCAACAGACAGAATTTTCCTAAGCCTGAGAAGAAGGAAATTTTCAATCTAAAGTATTATATCCATTTTGCTTTCTTTCAAATTATACAGGCTCTAATCCTACATGTGACAAGGTAAACAAAGCCTTAAAAGAAGCAGAATGGTGTTGCTTGTCACAAGATCTATCTGCTTTGCTTTAAACTATGTGTATGTCCAGCAGAAAATTTCTCATTTGGCATGTAGCATATTGTAAAGTCAATCAGCCTTTTGGAATTGGAGATTTCCTTCCCTCCCTTTGTCAAATGAACTCAGTACCCCAGGGTTTCCCATCCAGAAAAATGTTCTTCATTTTCAAGGAGAGAGAGAGAGAGAGAGAGAGAGAGAGAGAGAGAATATTTGGATTTCATCTTTTCCCCTGAAACATGAGCTCATAGGCAAGGCATTGTCAGTAACTAAAGGTAGCATCATTAGTCCAGCCCGGCTAGGCGGCAGATATGCACAGAGGAGTGCCTCTTTGAGATCAGACGAGCCCAGGGTGATACAGGCATAGACAGGAGTCCCTTTCAGGACAGGTCTTTCCTATTTTTAGTCAGGTGAAGGTCCAAGTGATCTATTTCAGACTGAGATAGCTCATTTTCAAGGCAGAGAAATGGAAACTATAGGTCAGAAGTATGTTGAAAACGAAGGGTTTAGAAAGGACACCAGCTATATTTAAACTGGCCAATGGCCACACCAGGAATGCTTGAATTTAGCAAATTCCTGAAAAATGAAGTCATGAAGATATAAAAATCTTTACAGACAGCTTAACATCAGGGAAAGAAAGTTCAAACTTAACAAACTAGAAAATCTTAAACAGAAGACATGCACATATATGTGCACATTTACACGCATGTTTTCATATAGGTGATCATACGGAGAAATGTTTTCTCACGTAGTAAGTACATTTTCTTAATCCAAACATGGAAGTATATGCCTATGATCCCAGCACTTGAGATGGTGAGGGCATAGAACTTTTGGGAATTCAAGACAAGCTGAGTTACAGAGTGATGTCCCTGTCTACAAATCAACTAATCATTACTGATTAATGCTTCTCACCCAGTCTTCTGGGCAGGTGATGAGGGAAAGGACAGGCAATGATGAGCACTTTCCAGAATGCTTCTCTTTCCTGAAGAGGGAATAGACCTTCATGATTTATGAAACCATATATGGTCTATATATTATGAAACCATGTAGTCTCAGAAGCAGGACAACAGCTGATGACCCCTGATACCAACATGGTGGCTGCAGAAGGGGAGTTGTCCAGCTTTACTCCATCCAAATCAGCAGTCTTCTCAGCCCCGAGTAGTTTACCACAGTGTACCCAAGACGGGGACAGCGGATCTCCTTCACTGTTGGCCTGTGAAAAACAAGCGCAGCTGATTGACTCCCCTGCCTGTAGCTACATTCTGCTCAGGGCAGATGGGAGATCTTTCCTCGAGGAAGGAGGGACCCCTCTCCAGGTGCCACAGTGTTAATGTCTGCTCTTCTACCACAGTTTTCCCAGACTTTTCAGTTTGTCACCTTGTGTGCTAACAGCAATCCTGACAAGTGACATGGCAAGAAGAAAAAAAATTAGGTGGAATGCTGTGAGATACTTCCCAGGGCAGTGCAGCTAGCCAGCAATGCAGCACGGGACTCTAGCCAGCGATGCAGCACGGGGCTCTAGCCAGCAATGCAGCACGGGACTCTAGCCAGCAATGCAGCACGGGGCTCTAGCCAGCAATGCAGCACAGGACTCTAGCCAGCAATGCAGCACGGGACTCTAGCCAGCAATGCAGCACGGGGCTCTAGCCAGCAATGCAGCACGGGGCTCTAGCCAGCAATGCAGCACGGGACTCTAGCCAGCAATGCAGCACGGGACTCTAGCCAGCAATGCAGCACGGGGCTCTAGCCAGCAATGCAGCACAGGGCTCTAGCCAGCAATGCAGCACGGGACTCTAGCCAGCAATGCAGCACGGGGCTCTAGCCAGCAATGCAGCACGGGGCTCTAGCCAGCAATGCAGCACGGGGCTCTAGCCAGCAATGCCGCACAGGGCTCTAGCCAGCAATGCAGCACAGGGTTCTAATGCAGTCCCTGAGGGCATGGCACTTTTTAGTATTTGCTTCCAAACCCCATTCTGTTCTCACAGCAGACCCAATCTGCCAAATAGCTTGCTTCTCAAACTATGCCACACCTGTTCTAGAAGAGCCATTGGTCCTGATTGTACTCTGCTCCTGGGCCAGGGGCAATCTGGGTGCCCCACTTCCTTCACCCTCTGAGGCAACTGCCTTCTCACACAATCCACATCAGCTTTCTTAGTGTCCCAAAGCCCCTGTTATTTGACAATGACATCATAAGCTCTGATGTCAACAACATATTAGGTTGATATGAGGACAATCTGACTTCAGTCTTGTCTGGATCCTTAGCTTTAAATATAACCAAGTGTGTAATAATCCACACAAAAGTTACCGAATTAACCATGATTGGATACAAGAGAAATATTTGTAATTTATTTTACAGAAAATGTTGACTTCCCTTAACATATAAAGAATATCTGAAAATAAGAAAGAAAAAGACCAACTATGCTTTAGAAAATTAGACAGAAACAATTATGAAGACTGAAAGTGGCCACCTATGAAAAGGGGCTTGACTGCATTTTTTATATTTAAAAAGTGTGTGTCTGTATGTGTGTGTGTGTGTGTGTGTGTGTGTGTGTGAGAGAGAGAGAGAGAGAGAGAGAGAGAGAGAGAGAGAGAGAGAGAGAGAGAGAATATGTTGCCACTTGTGAGGGTCCACAGAGGTGCCAGACAAAGCAACAGATTTTTTGAAGCTGGAGTTCCCGGCAGTTGTGAGGCACCGGACGTGGGTGCTGGGAACTGAAAAGCTTCTGCAAAAACAGCAAGAATCCCTGTGCCATTTCTCCAGTCCCTGACTCAATTTATAAAACAAAACTGTATGGAGGTATGTGCTATATAATTACCAGAGTTTTGTTAGCACACAGTATTAACAGGGATTCTATATTTTATCTCCCCCCCCAAGACTGAGTCTACATGAGAGACAAGTTATGTTTTATGTTTCTATGTATTTCAGCATCATCTTAGTAAACATCTAGTCTGTGACCATTGGATACCACGGTTAGGAGCTGATGTTGTGGTGTTGCTAAGAGTGGATGATTTCCCTTCAGCTTTTCCACATTCTTCAGAACGAGAAAACGCCAGCAAATCAAAGGACACTGGTGGAGAAAAACAGTGATTTCTCTATCCTGAGTGAGTCTGTTCCTCTGTACAGGTATGAAATTGTCTGTCTACAATTCTGAGAAGAAAAAAGTGGCGATGCCCAAAGCTATTGCAGGTTTTCGTTCTTCATCACTAGACAGAAAGTTATGGTACTGTCCAGCCAAAATTCTTTAGAACTAAATGGCCACATATGCAATTCACAGCATTTTGCCTTCCCCGTTCAGAATGTTACAGACGAGGACAGATTACAAAGTGAGCTTCAATCACCTAGTTAAAAGAGATTTAAGATAAAATGAGTTGGGGAGTGAGCAGGTGCAGTTCTGTTAGTGAATGGCTTCTGACTATAGGAGACCGGTGTGCTGCATCACAGAGGGGCGGAGTCTTTCACAAAAAAAAAAAGCATGGTGGCAATTACTTTGTCTCACAGGTGAAAGAGAAAACATCTCCAGGATATTTATTTTTAAACGTCTCTCTGCAGAATTTTTGTAGGCTTTTCATATTGAATGATATAGTAAAAGACCTGATAATCCAAATATTGTGACATTTTAGGCAGTCATTACTTAAAATACCTCTAAAATGCCAAAAGAAACATGATGCTAATAAGAAAAGAAGCAGTTTCCCAGAGCCCTGGTAAAGTTAAAATAAAAAGATGATCCCTAGTGGGAGGGAAGGTTAAACAGGAATTAGTGTACCTGCTGAAGAAGTGCCGTGCCTGTCCTGACTGTCTAGGAGAGAAACTGTGCTCCATGTGAGCATTGTGACCAGCAAATTTCACTTTGTAGCCTCTGTTCTTTTCCACCTTAAACCTTACCCAGCAGTGCTACTTGCTAACACTACATAACCTCAAAATGCACAAAGCAGAAACTTTCAGGGCAATAGCCAATAATTAGACACAATCAGAGGTTTCCTGAGTGGAAGGCTAAAGCTACATTACTCCTTAAATCCACACATAGCCATGGGATTAAACAACTGTTCCCTAGCTTCTTCATCCTTTCTGGCATTAGCTTCAGTATCTGTTTAATACATGCTGAGACATGCACACAGAAACAGCTCACAGCATTGCTGTGCTGGGGACATCAAGGTCTTTCGATCGGGTAGCCTAAATTTCAGACTTTGCTGAAGGGAACTGTGAATTCCAGAATTCGACTTTTTGAGAAACAAAGACAAGTAGTTTTTCATGTCTGTGTCTTGGACTCCTTAGGAAGGAGTTTGTTTAAAGACTTAATTTGGGGGGATGGCACTTAAATATAACCTCAAAATGTGTATTTGCTTTATATGATGGGCAAGTGCTTTGGAGCAACTCAGGACAAGGTACAGGAACAGAAAAATATGGAAGTGATGATTTTGGAGATGAGAGGTAGAAAATAACGGAGAGGTGAGCAAGGGTCTTTTCCCAATGTGTCTCACTGATGATGTAGCTGAAATTGTTGAAGGAGATAGTGGATTAGCCTATTATATTCATTCAAGTCTGAGAGCTACTGGGGGCCCATGTCAAATAAGTAGCCCTAGTGATTATAGAACATTCCCCTGAATAGCTATTTTCTTATTCACCCAATAGAGGCAAAACAGTCTTTCAAATTTCCTGCTTTATGGAAAAGTTTGTAGGATACTATGGCCTGTAGGCTGAAGATGGATGTTCCAATGTTGTAGGCAGCGAGATGTCTCTTGTCAATTCTAAAGTTTCGGAAGTTGCTTACAATGCACTTCCTGTTAACTTAGGTAATATTATATACTTCTGGGGTCTTTGAAGAGTTGAAGACAGATGTACTTTTCCTTAGTTATGATAAAGGAGATGGCTTCAAGCTTAGAGGTTTCAAAGTCTCCAAAAGACAATAAATAAACAAATGGAAAGGGAATGTTTAAATATGATCTTCTCCCATTTTACCTTCACTTACAATCACCTTGTAATGGCACAGAGTTAAGAACAGTGGTGGACTTGTTTTGAAGCCTCGTTCACACTGCTTCTTTCTTCATTATTATTTTTACCTGATAAAATCCCTTTGGCCTTTTCTCTCTGCAAAAATGCCTTGGCTCCTTCCCTGCTTGGTGTTAAGAGCAAACAGCAGCTGCAGTCAAAGTTCACGGCATGTTTTGTATGTCCTTTTTCTACTTGAAAAGACTTCAAATGCCAGCCCTCAAAGGCTTACAGCTGACCCAAACCTTCTGCATGTCTCCCACATCCAGGACCCAAGTCTAAAATAGAAGCAGAAAGAAAGTAGGCCTTCTGGCTGGGCTCTATTAACAGACAGTTATATTCAGTTGCTGTAGAGCACTGTGCCCCATAACAGGCACAAGTGCAATAATTCTTTATTGATTACCACAGGAGCTCTGAGGTTTAGGCTCTTTATTTATTTATTTATTGGATTTGGTTTGCTAGTGTTTTTTATTTATTCATTTTTTTAAAAAGAAAACAAACTATCTTTTTTTCATTATACATACCAATCCAAGTTACCACTTCCTCCCCTCTCATTCCTCCCACTTAAAACCACCTTACAAATGAAAATACAAAGTTTCAAAAACAGCTAGAAGAGTTAAAAATTTACATCCTAATCATTCTGACACCAAGTTGTCCATCTAGTCAATCTGTCTAAATATTGCAGTCTGTATAAATTATTATTTATATTTATTATTTTGTACTTAATTAGTAGTATGGTTTGTCTCTTTATTGATTTCATGGTTACCTTATTCTTTTCGATTTATTTATTATTTAGTTTATATGAGTGTTCTAGCTGTATGTATGCCTTTATGCCAGAAGAGGACATCAGATTGCACTCTAGATGGTTATAGGTAGTTGCTGAGAATTGAATTCATGACTTCTGGAAGAACACTCAGTGCTCTTAACCACTGAGCCATCTCTCCAGCCTGGTTGTTTTATTTTTAAAAACCTATATTATATTACCAAGACAAACTAACCAATAATGTTAGTAGTGTATCATATATTTTTGTCAGCAGAGTGCTCTTAATATGTGGATCTTCCGGTATGCCATGGAATATTTGTGGATAAAAGCGACAGCCAGTACAGCATGATAGGTAACTACTTTCATCTCCAGTTGTCAGTCTAAGAAAGTCATGACTCTGGAAAAGGTTGACAGAGCAAACAGCCATTTTGGGCTTTGCTTTGTGCTTGTGCCTTTAGACATTTTTGGGGCTACTTCATGGCTGTTGTGTGTCATTATGTGTGAGATAGGGAGAGATGAAATTCTCTGTGCCCTAAGGGCTGTCCAAGATTTGCCTTTATTATTTTTAAATAACAGGCGAAAAATAAGAAATCTACTGCATTTGAAATATATAAATACACTTGATATTAGAAAGAATATTGGTGGAGCATGGTGGCTGTCCTTGTTCTTCTGATTGTTGTTTATAGACAGATTGTAAATGCTTGTTTAAGAGATGTAATAAACTATTTTATCCATTTACGGACTTGTTCTTTTTAATTAAAAGCTCCAAGGAAGCCAATTTGTTAGATATTAAGTAGTTCACAAAATTTAAGGCACTTCACCATGAAACAAACCATCTGGAAGCTTTTGAATCTTAAGCAGCAAGAATGAAAGTAGAGTGGGCATGAAATCTGAAGACAGACCACGTCTCCAGTCTCTGGACGGAAGTCCACTAAACAGGGTACCACATTTGTCTCCTTTACCGAAATGCCTCCTATGTCATGGGCATTGGAAAATTGTAGAACTGGTTAGTAAAAATGGCATCACAGTTTGCTGGAAGTTTCACAGATTTAGTAACTGGCTCCATTGCCTCATGACTCCAGATATTTCTCAACTTCCTGTTGTCTCATCAATAAAATTTTGAAGATTTATATCTGAAATCTCACATAAAGCATATTCCATAATTCTCTGTAACATTGGCAGTGCCAAGGTCCGAAATTTTAGCCATGTCATTGAAGTTTATTTCAGTTACTGCTTTTAGGGTTATATGTCATTGAAGTTTATTTCAGTTACTGCTTTTAGGGTTATTCCATTCATTTTTGTGCAAAGCATTATTAAATACTTTGGAGTTCGTTTTTATAATTTGTTAATAATTTATATATTGAATAATTAACAGGCTATTTCTAATCATACCATTATGATAAATTAAATATTTATGTGTATCAAATGCAGTAGATTTCTCATTTTTAGCTCACTATTTAAAAATATAATAAGGGGGAATCTCGGGCCACTAAAGGGTACAGAGAGCTTCATCTCTCTCCATCTCAGCTATGGTGACACAGGGCAAACATGAAGTCATAGTAGTCATCTGTCTCCATGAGAACTTTGTTCTCAGAACTCTGGCTGGTTTTTGTTGTTGATGTTTGTTTGCTTTTATTTAACAAGGCTTCCTACCGTTAGATTTTTTTTTTTTACCTGACATTTTTCGATGACTTATCTGGACCACAGCTAATAACCACAGTTGATGTTTCTAAATCCACAGACGGTTGATGCTTTTCAGTGTACTGAAGTCCATCAGAGTCTTGGCCTCCAGCTATTTGTTATCTGCTTCATTTCTTTGACACGTTTTTTGAAACTCCGTATATGTCAAATTTTTACTTCCAAATAGAGCTTTTAAACGCTGTATCTGTGATATGAAGGTTCCTATGATATGCCTTACCATCATCATGTAGACTCTGGTGGTACTTGCTCCTCAAGCATCTGACTTCCCTTTTTCAGACATAAAATCCTTCACTCCACCTTTCATGGCTGTCACTTCTAGCCCTTCCACTCTTGAATTCTGGTGGAAACTCCACTCTCCCCACTGAAGGCCTCTCTGTTATCTGCTTCTGATGTTTTTCTGTATCTTTCCTAATTGCTCTCCTAAGTTGAAACGACTTTAAGGCTGAGTTTGAGAGGCCCTCCTAATAAAGCTCACCTGAAGGGTGTGTTGGCATGAGCTCCTTTTTCAAATCTGTTGCTTTGACCTGCGTTTGATTCACAGTCATTTCCTTATTGGAGCATATTCTCAGACCATTGCACCCAGCATGGAACTGTTGATTTCAAAACATTTTTTTTTTACTCCATGGCTCTGCATGCTATTCAGGCACCACTCAGAAATGTATTGTTCAAGTATCATGGTATCTCTTTGATCCAACTTTGAAGGACACTCATGAAGGGAAGTATTTACTGTAGCCAAATTTAGGGCTGTGCATATGGTAGTGCATTTTGCTTGGGAGGGAAAAAATGGGCAGATGTGCACTTATATACTATTAATGGGTTTTAGCCAATGGTTTGGCTAGATAGTTGGAAATTTGGATGGAGTATGATTGGATATTGGTGAGAAATGTCTGTAGAAAGGGTGTGTGGATAGATCTCTCCCACTGAGTTGGACTAAGACATCTGCTGGTCACTTAAGGGTCCTGATAATCTTGATGAACAAGCTAAGAATTGAATTAGTTTCAGTGGTGATCATTGATCCAGACTCTCAGGGGAAATTGAACAGCTTATCTAGAATACAGCTAAGAAAAAATGTGTCTTGGGTGCAGGAAATTCTTTAGTGCATCTCTTGATGTGTTACCATACCCTCTGCTTAAAATCAGTGGGAAACTGGTACGAGAGCCCAATCCAAGAAAGCTGAAAATAGCCAAGGCTCTTCCAGAATGAAAGTGCAATCCACATCTCCAGATTAAGACCTGAGACCTGCTGATGTGCTATCTGAAGATAGGAAATATGAACTAAGTAGATGTTAGAAATACCAGCTAAAGCCTCATAGCCATTTACGTAAACAAGAGTCGTGACTGCCATGCATGTTTCTGTCTTATTTTGTTATGAATTTTACAGCTCTAGAACTGAATAAAAATGAAAGCACAACATATAAGAACGTACAGGTTACAATGGAAGTACTTAAAATACCAGAGACGCAGGCAAAGGTGCTTTCCACCAAGCCAGATGATCTGATTTCAGTTCTTGGGAATTACTTGATATAAGGAGAGGACAAACAAGTTATTCTTAAATTTATGAATGGCACACACTTGTGTTCACATACATCAACTAAGTGTATCAAAAGTAAGGAAATACCTGAAAAATCTTTAATTGGTAGTTTAATGGTGTATCTCAATTTCTTAGAACACCAAAAGAATTCAAATTAAAAAAATTAATGAATGAACATAATAGTAAAGAAGTGGGCAGAAACTAGTGAAATGGAAACAAAAAATAGCAACACAATGAACCACAGACTGGGTTCGGAAAAGATGAAACAGTTGGGAAACTCTTAGCCAACTAATGAACAGGGAGGAAGAAGATGCAAATTAATAAAATAAGAACTTACAATTCAGACATTATGGAGTCTCCTCCCTCAGGCTGCAACAAGAGACTAGCAGCAGTCTTTCTTCCCTAATGCCTATATCCCCAGTGGATCCCAAAGACCATCCCTTCCTAATCTCCCTCTTCACACTTATCCCTATATCCCAGCCTCCAATTCTAGCACGTAACCCCTACTAACCCTCAAGCCACACCTGCCAGAAAATTATGTAGGCTGACTGTAGACTTTCTTCTATCTCTCACTCTTTTCCTCCAGACCAAATCCTCCCAGTCTCATCCCTAGAGCTTCAACAGAACTTACAACCTTCCCTCCCAAATATCCACTTGTCCTGTGGATCCCACAGACCATTCTTTCCTAAACTTCCTCCCCTATTTGTTGCTTTGTTCCAGAGCCCAACTCTAACAGGCATTCTGGCTAATCAATTGCCTCTCCTGTAAAGGCAACAATAGGCTCAAGGAATACCCACACCTTTCCCACTGCTCCTGATATCCAATCTCACCATTTTCATCCCCAGCTCTGTGAGAGGAAACCCATGATCTCCCTTTCCTCTCTAATCTCATCCACAGTAGATTAAAAAAGACCTTCGCCTCCAGTCTTCTCTTCCCAAACTCATTCCAGTCTCCCAGCCTCCAACACCAGAAGATATTTCCTATGAGCACACCAGGAAAACAAGAACACACAGCCATCATATTCTACAAATATTCAGATAGGAAACAGAATCCAAGGAACAAACTTGCACCCAACAAAGACAAAATCAGAAATCAGCCTCTTTAATCATTCCAAACTCAGATTCCTAAACAACATAATAGAAAGACAATTACAATTAACAGCCAGGGAATATGTCTGCCCTAGAGTCCAGATATTCAAACACAGTAGTCACCAAATATTCCAGCATATTTGAAGCACAAGAAAAAGAATTTAAAGCATCCTTTACAAATATGACAAAAGTCCTTAAAGAGCACATGAATAAATCACTTAAGGAAATCTATGAAAGCACAAACCATGGAAGAAAATGACATTTTAAGATGTGAAATTAGAAGTAGAATTATTAAGGAAAACTAATATTGAGGGAATTCTAGGAATTGCAAATTTAGGAATTAGAAAAAGAACTACAAAGGCAAGCTTCACAAGAGAATACGAGAGACAGAAAGGAGAATCTCAGGCATTGGAGATGTAATAGAAGAAATGGATACATTGGTCAAAATTTGTTAAATCCAAAAACTCCTCACATAAAACATCCAGGCAATCTGGGACACTATGAAAAGACCAAGCCTAAGAATATTAGGAATAAAAGAATCCCAGCTCCAAGACTCAAGAAATATTTTCAAGAAAATAATAGAAGAAAATATTCCTAACCTAAAGAAAGAGATGCCTATCAAGGTACAAGAAGCTAATGGGACACCAAATAGATTGGACTAGAAAAGAAAGTCCCTTTGTCACATAATAATGAAATACTAGATATAGAGAACAAAGAAGGAATATTTAAAAAGTCCAGGAAAAAAGAGCAAGTAACAAGTAAAGGCAGACCTATCAGAATTAAACCTACTTTGCAATGGAGACTCTGAGTCACAAGGACCTAGACAAATGTGCTACAGTCTCCAACAGACCACAGATACCAGAATAGACTAATTACTATACTCAGCAAAATTTTCAATCACCATAGGTGGAGAAAATAAAAAGTATTTTAAAAATAAATAAAAATAAAATATTCTATGATAAAGTCAAATTTAAACAATATATATCTATAAATCCAGATTTATGGAAGGAGCTATATGGAAAACTCCAACCTAAGGAGGTTACCTACATACATGAAAATCTAGGAAATAAATAACATCACACCAGCAAAAGTGAAAAGAAGGGAAGTACACACATATAACCACTACCACCATCACCACCAAAATAACAATAATTAACAGAACAATCATCGGTCATTGATATCTCCCAATACCATTGGTCTCATTTCCCCAATAAAAAGACACAGACTAACAGGATGGGTGTAAAAACAAGATCCACCCTTCTTCTGCGTACAAGAAACACAACTCAGCATCAAGTATAGATATTACCTCAAGGTAAAGGGTTAGAAAAAGACTTTCTGAGCAAATGGACCTAAGAAGCAAGATAGTGTAGCCCTTTTTATATCTAACAAAATAGATTTCAGGTAAAAAAAAAAAAAAAAACTAATGAAAAGAGATGGGGAGGCATTTCATATCCATGAGAGGAAAAATCCACAAAGATGACATTTCAATTCTTAAAATTTATGCCACAAACACAAGGGCACCCAAGCTTGTAAAAGAAACACTACTACAGACTAAATCACATATTGATCTTCACACACTGATCATGGGAGACATCAATAACCCACTCTCACCACTAAACAGGGTATCCGGACAAAAACTAAGCAGAGAAATACTGTAGCTAACAGACATTATAAATCAAATGTACCTCATGGAACTTTTTCCAAGACTGACTACATATCGGACACAAAGCAAGCCTCAACAGATGAAAGAAAATTGAAAGAACTCACTGCGCCCTACTAGGCAACCCTGGATTAAAGCTGGATATCAACAAAAGAAACAACAGAAAGCATACAAATTCCTGAAAACTGACCAGCTCTCTACTGACTGAAAAATGTGTTAAGACAAAAGTAAAGATAGAACTTAAGCTTAACTTTCTACAATTTAAATAGAAATGAATACTCAGCATACCCAAACTTATGGAGTGCAATGAAAGTGATTCTAAACGGAAAGAGAAAAGGCTAAATGCTTACATTAAAAAAAAAAAAAAGAGCTCTTTTAGGGGCCTGAAAGTGCAGCTAACTAGACCCTACCCAGCGTAACTTAGATAAGACTTATCAAGAGCGGGGTTTGAAGGATTTCTAAAGTAACTTCACAGATGATCTGTTCTGGTCATGCTCTTAATTATTCTGCTTATTTTTCTGTTATAGCTCTAATCTTATAGTTTCTAATTCCTTCTAAATTCTAATTATTTTTAGGTCTCCTTTGTTTCAATTTTACCCTGCTTCTTTGTTCACCTAGCTTAAATTAATTTTTCCAGGAGATTTGGGGCAATGGAGAAAGAGGTTATAAAAGTTATATATCATTGAATAAAAGATAATAGCAGAGCCATTCACAATGGCAATGCAATGTTTCAAGGTTTCTGGTGTAAGTCTGTGACCAGAGGCTAGGGGCACAGTGCCCAGTGAGAGGAACTGATAGACAAGTAAAGAATTAGCATGATTTCTTTTAGGTTGCCTTGTATTTGGTTAGACATCAGCAACTTTGGCCTTGTGCATTTGCTGTAAGGTTTTTACTTACGGTCCATTTACAGAAACATTCTGTCTAGTTTGAACATGTTCTGTGGTAAAAATGAACTAACTGTGTCTAGTTTTCTAAGACTGGGGAGAAATTGTTTTCTTGTGTTAGTCCGAACAAAACAAAAAAAAAAAAAAACAAAGCAAGTTACACATGGCAAAATATAGTTTTCAGAGAGGCATACATAAACAAATAACAACAGTCAGTTGTAATTGTTAATATGAAGCAAACTCACTCCTATCCACTACATCTGGGGGGGACACAAAAGCGTAATCCAAGATCAATCCCTTGTTTTGAAGAAATTGATGTCACAAGACTCTTGCCATGGTTTCTCGAAGTTTTTCACAAGCACCCAGAAATCTCCTCACACAGCTCCATTCTTGGACCATGTTCTGACAGTAAGCTTGTTAACCAGAAGAAAGGCTGTAAAGGGAGGTTTAAGAAAGCTGATATAGCAGCACCAGAGCTACAGACTTACTGTAGGAGAGAAATAAGATGAATTTTTTTCTCTCGCTTTATGTATATTGTCCACTGAACATGAACCTCCACTTACAAACCTCAGCTTGCTTGGCTGCTTTCCAGCCTCTTTGCTTTTAAAACAAACTTAAATGGCTATCCAAAGGTATTCTCAGCCCCTGATAATTAAACAATAAACCCACTGCTGGAAAAATCTCTGACAGCCTCTATTTGCATTAAAGGACAATAAGCATCACACTCTAAAAATTGCATCATGTTTTGGTACCATTAGCTTCACTTGCATCAGCTTTCTAGCTTTGTATGGATACACATCAGCACTATCATCATAGGACCCCACTGTGGTTACTCCATCACGAGGAGTTGTTGACTGATGTAGAGTGTTCATCCCATACCAGATCATGATATTCCATGAAATGGGTCCCACTCTCTGCCTGTGTTTCCACATTGTCGCTCACTTCCCAGTGTTTCCAAGGAGCACAAATGCCAGGTTTCTGAATAAAAGTGTCGCATTATTTTTTTCCCAAAGGGAGGGGGAGGAAACCACATGTATACAACCTTTAAAAATCTGTTTCATGCATTCGGGCTGTGTACTCTGAAAGTTTAGAGATCAATATGACTTCTTAGTATTCCCACGTTTCAAGGAACAGCTTTTGAAGATTAGGACAGCATAGTCTCACCATCTGGATAATGTATAGGAAAATGGAATTGTAAAAATAAAGTAAAGGCCCAGGAGAGGGCTCCAGCAACACCTCTGCTTGATGCCATTAGGCTGGGGTGGGTGGGGGATCATTCAAATGTAGCCCAAAGTTTGTAGCCATGACCTGCAAGAGAATTCCAGCACCACCTTTGCACCAACTAGAAACCCACCCAGCACCAAAGGCACTACTATGATCATTTTGTGATAAAGAAGCATGATCCTTCCCAGTGCCACAATGAACTGAGCAGGACAAGGAGACCTACATTCAGACTGGGGGAGGTCTGCCCTGGGCTGCAAGGAGAAAACATGGGTCCACCAGGCACCTTGCAGCACCTGGCAGATGGGCACTATTATGGTTAGCACATGTATAGGGTGATATGGGAGACAGCGAGAGACAGAATGGTTCATGTCCTGTGGACAGGGGCTTTTCTGAAGAGGCAAGAGGGGAAGAGAGGACTGATGGGGTGACTTGATGGGGTCCCTTCTCTTGTTTTCTTAATTTTCTTTGTCATTTTTTTTCCTTATTCAAAAAGAGTCTTCATGTGTGGACTTCTGGCTTCAAAATAAAGTCAACTCCTCAGTTAAGAGTTCAATAACTGCATCTCTAGGCATTAGACTGTTGCTACAGCAGCACAGAAGATAGACATGGAGGTTGTCCAACAACAGAATCAACCCACTTTTTGGTTTTGTTTACAATTTAAATAATTTAAAATTTAATAGTTAATAAATTACGGTGAAAGGATACTAAAACTCGTGTCTTTCAAACTTCAAATTCTAAGTAGAATTTTCAGAAAAAAAAAATGACTTCAGAGCAAACTCAGTCTTGGATGCAGGCATCCATGCTCAGGAAAGCAGTTCCCAAATCATACTGCATTCATGGAAACAACAGACCAAAATATTCAGTAAGATTGACCAGGAGGCCAGGGAGAGAGACCCTATTCTCTGGCTGATTTGTTTCTGAGTTATTCATGCCATCCATGTCTTTGAGCACTGCTTTCCAGTCAAAAAACAAACAAACAAAACAAAACAAAACAAAAAACAAACAAAAACCTGAGACAAAATCTTGTCTATGTCTTCTTTCGCCTCTGTAGAAGTAGCATGAACTATTCTCATTAAGTTTTTTTCTAAATATGGGACTCCAGAATAAAAAGCAAGGAAAATGTAAACACTTATATAGTTCAACCTAGGTAACAGGCAATGACAGACATGTCTACAACATTTAGTAAAAATAATAATAACAGTAAAACAGCTCAGAATTTAGCTGCCTTTCTTTGTTCTGATGAGTATTGTTTTTAAAGTTTTCAATTATTCTGAGATGTTGGGGTATGTCACCTCCTTCTTGACTCCTATGCCTTGCCAGAAATCATTGTTTTGTCTTTGAAGAGAATCTGACTCTTGAGATTTTGCTAAATGTGGTAAATTTATTGTGTAATAAAGCAATAATCAACTTTTATTTATTCTTTGTGTTATTCCATGGGCATTATCACATTAAAAGCAACAAAACTATATTGTATAATATTAAACATAGCTTCCTATGACACCAAATACCTAGATTGCAATACAACCAAATGTTGTGTGTGTGAATGCCAACATAGCAGTCACTAACCATCTGTGTCTAGTGAACATTCTAAATGTAGCTAGTGCAGTCAAGCAACTGACTTTCAAATTTTATTTTATTTTAATTAACTTAAATTTAATTAGGCATATGTGGCTAATGGCTACCATATTGGATTGTGCAGGAACCAGATTTTTCAAAAAAAATAAAAGTCATCTATTTGCAGATTTCCAAATACTTGACAAAATACTTTACGAAGTCTAGAAATAGAGCTATAGTTTTCTTAGTTGTTCATATGGGTTTGGGTCTGAAGAACTGTTTAATCTGAATCACTTCCATGACAATGGCATCTACCACCCTGTAGCTTAATAATGTGGTATTCTTACAGATACATCATTCACATTATTTGAAATCCCCACACAGGCAACTTTGTCACTATTTTTCCATAAGAATAGACTGGAACTTCCAATCCAGTCAGTAAAAAGCAGTGATTCAAATCTAGTTTAGAAAAATGTCAATATTGCCCTTCACCTCCTTACTAAATAACTGCATGGCTTATTATAAAATTAAAAATATAAGGTCTTTTCATGGTCTTGGGTTTTGTAAATGGTGATATTAATGTGATGCGCATGTGTTTTCAATGTATGTCTATTGAGGAAAAGAACAGAGGGAAGTCACAGATTTTGTTTGAAGAGAATGTAACTCATTATTAAGGTTCAGAAGAATGGATATTACTTAGGTTAAAAAAACAATGAAGTAAAACCCAGTCAGCCAGTATTCTTCTCAGCAGGTGGGAAAGAATATTTGTTATTTTAGGGACAAGGAAAGCAAATCACCTGCCATGTGTTCGGCACATCCAGCTCTCTAGCTTTGTCTAGAGGTAAGATCTTCCTCCCTCATCTGTCAGGTCAAAGCTCACTAAGATGGGACTCTGTTTTTCCTCTCTTTATACCCTGATCTCAATACAGCACTTGACACTTTTCAGGACTACTATGTTTCTACAGGAGTAGGGTAATATATAAATACAAACAGGAATGCTCCAGATTCAATGAACATGCAACTACACTGATACAGCACTTTTTTTTCTGATACAGTAAGTATTTATCGCATTTACATTAAGGCCATATTGTATTACTGCTAACGTGGGTCGCTGATGAGGCAGATTGAACTATTTTGTTGATAGAACTCTGGTGTGAGAATTCCTTCTGTCTGTGTGTTGCTTTTCTTGGTTAATGAATAAAGAAACTGCCTTGGCCTATTGATAGGGCAGAACTTAGGTAGCCAGGGAAAATAAACAGAATGCTGAGAGAAAGAAGGGCAGAGTTAGGAGATGCCATGGAACTACCACTGCCAGAGATAGACATGCTGAGTCTTTGCTGGTAGGCCACAACTTCGTGGTAATATGCAGATTAATAAAATGGGTTAAATTAAGATGTAAGAGTTAACCAATAAGAAGTTAGAGCTAATGGGCCAAACAGTGAATTAATTAATAGAGTATCTGTATGGTTATTTTGATTCTGAGTGGCTGGGATGAACAAGTTGTCTCCTTCTACAGAGCTCCATTATTTGCTTAATGTCTTGATGTGGTAAATGTTCAACTAGTATTGGCACGCACTAAATAAATGGATATACATTTTGTTTATAATCTACTTAATAATTCTTAAATTTAATTATAGCACAAACAATAAAAACCCAGAGATAGATATTGGGGTTCAAGCTGAAAGATCAGAGAAGAAAAGCAGCAAGCAGCCAGCCACTAGAGACTGAAAAGAGAGTAAGTTCCTGTCTCATCCAACCTTACATTCCTCTCTAGTGCTGGTATTAAAAGCATGCACCACCACTGCCTGGCCTATATGGCTGACTAGTGTGACTATCTGCATTCTGATCTTTAGGCAAGCTATATTTGTTAAAACACAAATAAAATATCACTATATTTAATTTTATATTTTTTCTTTTTATCTTATATTTTAAGGTAATTTGATCTTAAATTTACAGCAACTCTACAGAGGATATGCAAAATATTTAATCATTATCATATAATTTTAAAAGCCAAAGGTCATATCTTCCAGTGGTTCAACTGTGGCTTCATGGCCAGGAAATCAGAGTGGCACCAGAAACTTTATTCTCTTACAATATCTACACTACAATGGAAATACACAATAGTTTAAACACAAAATTTTATCCGAGTTTAAGTTTTTCAAATGCATCAAGAAGAATAGGTTTTTACTTCCATATTACACATGAGGATATTAAACCTCAGAGACATTGACTGTAGCAAGGTTACAGAACCAGCAGAAAGCTAAGTATGTATTTGAGAAGCAGAAACAGGAACCGGTCTCTAAGATGGAGTCCAGTTTTCTTTTTAGCTCAGTGCTTTCTCCAGAAGGAACCCATGCTGACTCTTACAAAGGTGTGCTTGCTGGTGCTGCTAAGGAGAATCCTCCCCGGGAAAGAAGCTTTGACTCTTACTTAAATAGACAGAATGGTGTGGTCTAGTAGCTGGGAAAGGCATGCTGGGTGTCATGGCTGCAGTAAACTGGAGAAGCAGAACTTTGCCATGATGGCAGCACACCTGTGGCATGGAAATGACCCTTTTCTTTGTTGTTGTTTTTTTGTTTGTTTGTTTGTTTGTTTTTGTTTTTCGAGACAGGGTTTCTCTAGCTTTGGAGCCTGTCCTGGCACTAGCTCTTGTAGACCAGACTGGCCTCGAACTCACAAAGATCCGCCTGCCTCTGCCTCCCGAGTGCTGGGATTAAAAGGCGGGCGCCACCACCGCCCGGCTGGAAATGACACTTTTCAACAGCTCTCTTTCTCTTTATAATCAACAACAAAATTCCCAAGAAACCACCCCTTCCCTGCGCAGACAAAGACGACTAGTGTTGTGATTCTATTCATAGACTCTGAGAATGTTCTTTAGAAAGTATTCTTGTCAGGTAATTTGGGTGCAATGATCTGCACACATAAATTGTGCCACTGAGAGGTGAAGGCAGGAGGGATTCAGGATGGTGAAGACAGAGCAAGGTTGTCTTTATAGGTATGCGAATTCTCTATGGAGTTATTACAAAGTAGGCAAATACATTACTCCAAGAACAAAGGGAAAGACAAACTAACAAGTGCACTTCAGCTACACAAGGATAAAGAAAACTGGTATGCTGGAAGAGGTCAGTAAGATACCAGAGCCTTCCCATTGACCAGACAGGCATAGTTTTAACATAATTGATTCAATAAAAGTTACAAAGCTGAGTTCCTATAAAAATTCAGAATCTAGAAATAAATCTAAAATCAGAGGTCACACAACTTACAGAGAATGAAAGCAAAAGGAGTGAGAGAGCTGCTTCTCAGTAGTGAGATAGTAGAAGGATATTGTCTTCTCATAAACTAACCTAGAATGTGATTAAACAAAGTCCATCTTGGTATTCATCTAGAGAGTGGGCAACCAGGTGAAAACGTTTCCAAAAATTAACAAAGGTTCAAAGAACTATCAGAGCATTTCTGAAAGAGAGTAAGGCAAGACCTCACCCCACTAGTGCTATAATGTGTCATGACTCCATAGTAATTGAGGTAATAAAAGAGTTGGCAGTGTATCTATGAGCTGTGTCTCTAGAAACTTGATACAGGGTGTTCCTTCCCTGCACAGCAGTGTACGGCCACAAAAGACCTGCTGTGGGAACTGGTAAGAAAGAGGTAGTGTTGGATGACTTTTCAGTGTTTTGGTTATCAAGAATGAGAGCATTTTGAGAAAAGGAAATGAAGTAAATAGTAGAGATAATATTTAGTATATAACAATTTAAAACAGTAAATATTAAAAATTAAAAGGGGTTTTATTCTGTTTAAAAAAAAATCCTAAAGAGTAGTTTGAGCAATGCTTGCCATCTTTCTCTTGCTGTTTACAGTGCCGTGGTATCTTTTCTTTTTGTGCCTTACCAAACTGCTAAACTCGCTGAGTTTGCGGCAAGTCCCACCATGTCATCTTTGGTGTTTTCAGTGTCATAGATTTAGAAGCATTCCTCTAGCGTCAACTCTTCTATCCTGTTGTCAGAACCACTTTCCTCATTTATGGTATTCAGCTCCTTTACTGGGTTCCCCTGGCTGCCTAACTGACAATCTCAGCCTTCCCAAGACCGTTTAGATGACACTCAATGTTCACATCAGCACTGTCCTTTCCCCCTTCTTAGATGCAAATTCTTCTTTGATTCTGCAGTTGTAAATTGCTCCAAAGGGTTTGTCACTAGTAGACAAGGGAGCAACCTAATTACATTCTTTGCTGTCTGGGCCTGAACTTAAAAGCAGATGCACACTGGCCATTTGCCACCAGACAGACTCTGAAAGAAGAGACATGCTAGGCCACTGATCAGGGTGTTATACGCCTGTTATATAAGTGATGATTTGTGGATCAAGAAAGTGGCCTCTTGAGCTTGTACTTTGCATAATTTTATTAAGGTATTTATAGTGAATAAAGTCCACTGAAATTTGAACCACATGCTTGGGTGACCGGCCTGTTAAGTAAATCAACAAAACAATATTTATATATAACAATGTACCTAAAGCCTGTATGTACAGAAACCACACAAAGCAAAGATTAATGGCCTCTAATAAAGGTGGCCTTGTAGAGCCCTAGAGTAATATGGTGATAGTAACATATGGATAAAATAAAAATGGTTTCTATCATCATGTTCTACAAAAGGTCAATTACAGATGAAGCAATATGTGCACGTACATATCAGCATATATATATAATATGTATATTTTTCTCCCTCTTCCTCTCTCTTCCTCTTATTCTTTCTTTCATCTTCTGTTCATTCTTTTTTCTCCTTTTCCCTCTTCCACTCCCTCCTCTTTTCCATCTCCTATTTCTTTCTTTCCTACCCTCTCTTCAACATCTTTTTGCACTTCTTTCTCCTCTTCCCTCCCTTCCTCTCTCCTTTCCTTTCTCTCTCTCTCTCTCTCTCTCTCTCTCTCTCTCTCTCTCTCTCTCTCTCTCTCTCTCTCCTTACTGGAATGCCCTAGGGATACATAAGACTTTCTTAAATAAGCCACAATGTATGCTGGCCAGTTTAAAGATAGCAGACTGCTAAATTCAGCTGTATTAAAATATTAAAATCAAGTATTTCCATCATGAAGATGACACAGCAGCTTTAAAGACCCATTACGGGAAAAGTTTCTGGTCAAGAGAATGAAGTCTCTGACCTAAGTGGAGACCTAACATTCCAGTTGGACAGAGTTAAGGAGCTGGTAAGGGACGACTCCTATGAAAGTAGGTCCATCCTGAGCCAGGCTAAAGAGGTACAGAAGGTTTTTTTAGTGGGGGAGGGGGAGGGAAATGGGAGGCTGGGAGGAGGCGGAAACTTTTTTTTCTTATTCTCAATAAAAAAAAAAGAGGTACAGAAGGATAATTGCTCCTCTAACATGATAACATACTTTTCTTACTGAGAATTCCTGATCCTGAGGCTGCAAGCATGCAGCTTTGTAAGTCTGCCTGATTTTCTGCATTACTCAGAAAAGTGTAACTTCTCCTTTACTGCTTTCCTTCTCCCTTCCCAGCACGCTTGTCCAAGCACTGTGAAGTCCCCTAATACTTTGGGCTTGTTTTACTTCACCTTTCGAGCTCTCCTCACTGTGCGGCTGCCTACTGCCATGTGGCTAACCCCTGTGCCATCTTAACTCAAACAATAATGTTTGAATAAGTGTCGTTTTTTTCTTCTCCATTCCCCCGCTCTGGGGATTCTCCAGTACTCCCATCTTGCCTGGCCTGAGGTTTGCTTTTCAACTCTAACAAAAAATGTTTTTGAACAATCATTTGAGTTCATTCTTAAATTCTTTTACTAATAAAACTACAAATTCCCACAGGGGACTATCTTTCTTCATTATCAACTGTTGATCTAGATGGGACCCCAGAGATTTCTGGTAACAAAGAATTCCTGCTGAAAAGGTGGTGTGAATTACTACCGGGTGCTCTTCCCTCTTTGGCATCTCTTGGTGTCCGAAGCTGGGCTTGAACTGTCTAAGTCGGTTCTCAGTCAGGAATGAACTGTGACCAGAAGCTGTGTGTACATAGTCCATCTCCTCTGCTTAAGGGACGGTCTTTCCATGATCTTCTCTTCTTGTTGGCATGCTGTGACCAGCTCTGACCACACAGAGATATACAACACCTCGTTAACGAGATAGCATGATTAAAGGCACCAAGTCCCTAGGGCTAGGTGAATCATTTTAACAAACTCATAAAAAGTAATTACCAGGCTTCAAATGCCATTAATGCTAATGACGAGAAACCTTGCTTCGGTGAGAAATCAATTTTTTCCCTGAATTTCCATTCATCTATTCCTATCAATTTAATCCCATCCGAGAAGCTCAGCAAAGTCCCCAAGTATTCAAAGTCTAGCAGTTATTCCACCTAGCAACCACATTTTATCTTTGCCTCTGGAGAGCTTCCTGCTTGTGCTCTCAGTGGCTTCTCTACCACGTGGCACAATATTATCTTTTAGATCATAAGCAGAATATGTATCATATTATGCTAATTTAATAAAAATTTTTATGTCTATCTGCTGCCACTTGACCTACAAGAATGCCTGCATCTTGCCCGCCATTGCAAGCCAGCCTCTGATGAAATACCCTATGACCTGTGTAACCATGTTATCTTCCACCTGCCTCTTATAGTACCTTTTAACAAAGTTGGAAAGCAAACTTTTAACCAAAAATCCAAATAAACTTTTTTTGAGACCAGATTTCTCTGTGTTGCTTTGGAGTTTGTCTTGAAACTACCTTTTGTAGAGCAGGCTGGCCTCAAACTTACAGAGATCCACCTGCCTCTGCCTCCCAAGTGCTGGGATTAAGCGTATATGGCACCACCACCTGGCTCAAAAGTCCAAATCTTACCTGGACCCACCTCATCATGACTGGTCAGAACTTCCTTTGGTTTTCTAAGAGACAACCTTAGTGGGGGAAAAAAATGTTCACTTATAAGATAAATAAACTCAGGAACCATTGAGACAGCTCCTTTCTCCAGGAAAAGAAAAGAACAGTATTTCTACCAATTACTCCATTGCTACCAGGTTGATGTACATTACCATGACATCGTGAGTATATCATTACTTACTATTTTATGGGTGAAGCCACCGTTTCCCTAAATTCCCTTTGGTTTCACTGAAATATCAGAAATCAGATATCATCCTTCTCATTTGTATTTTTGGAGTTAGATACATTATAAGAGAACAAAATGTTCTTTAATATAGTTAAGTTGCTCCATGATGTGGCCCCAGTTCTCGATTAAGTATTAACCTTCAGACATGCTCCTGGTTACATGTTTATGTCATTCATACAGAAAGGCTATTCCCCAAACCACTGTTTCAAAATGACTATTATTGGCAATTAGGAACTTCCATTAACCACTATACTTTTTATAGGTATCATAAGAAGTCAAAATTAAAATACAAATCTGTCTCCAATTCTAATTAGATGAAGTTGGAAGGTTTTTCTGCCTGAAGCTTGACTGGTCTAATTACAGCTGGCCACCCCTGCTACATCAGAGAGATTATTATTCCAATAAAAGATATGTTAAATAGCCCTTGAAAAAGAAAAGAATTCAAAGATCTGAAAGACAGACAGAGAAAGAGACAGAGAGCAAGTTCATTGCCAGTGAGGTGCTAGCCAATTAGAGCCCACTGCACTTGACCTTAGAATTAAGGTCATTCTGAGACCTGGTAGAAGTCACTCATCAGAGAAGAGACTATTTGTGGACCATAGTGATAGTAGTCATATACTGGTGCAAATGAGGACTTTATAATAGTCCTAGATCCTAGAACTCTTCATCAATCCCACACTGCAATTGATCAGCCACATTTTTATAAATTACCACTGTCCAAAGAACTCAGACATGGAAACACAATAAATAAGAGGTCTCTGTAAGAGGGACACATGGATGGTCAGGGAAGGGAATTAGGTGAGATCTCCTGGGTAAACTGGAATTGGGGAGGGAACATGATGGAACAGGGTGGTCAAGGTGGGAGAGGGATGGAGTTAGAGAGCAACGGAAGAGCCATCTTGATAGAGAGAGCCACTATGGGGCTAGAGAGAAACCTGGTGCTAGGGAAATTCTCAAGATTCTATAAGGATGACCCCAGCTAAGACTCCTAGCAATATTGGAGAGGGAGCCTGAACTGGCGTTCCCCTGTAATCAGATTGGTGAATACTCCAACTATCATCATAGAACCTTCACCCAACAACTGCTTGAATGAGACACAGAGATCCACAATTAAGCACTAGACTGAGCTCCCAAAATCCAATTGAAGAGAGGGAGGAGGGAATATATGAGCAAGGGAGATCAAAATCATGATAGAGAAATGTACAGAGACAACTGGACCAAGCTCATGGAAATTCAAGAACTCTATACCAACAGCTGTGGAGCCTCTATAGGACTGAATTAGGTCCTCTATATGTGACCATGGTGAAGCTTGAACTATCTGTGAGGCACCTGGCTGAAGGACCAGAATCTATCCCTGGTGCATGTGCTAGCTTTTTGGAGCTTATTCCCTAGGGTGAGATGCTATGCTCAGGCTTGATGCAGGAGGAGGGGTTTTTTTCCTGCCCCAACTTAACGTGCCAGACTTTGTTGACTTCCCTATGGGGGCCCATTCACTTTGGGAGGCATGGATGGAGGGTGTGTTGGGTTGAGGTGAGGATGGAGAGTAAGAGATAAGGAGTGAGGGGAGAAGTAGGGGAAGAACTGTGGATGGAATGTAAAATGAAATTAAAAAACAAATTAACTAAAAATAGAAAAGAAAAAAAGGTACATGAGGACCATTGCATGTGTCTCTCATGTCTGACCTTTAGAAAGACAAATGTAGTATATTGGGAAATTGTATGAACAGATGTAATAATCAGTTTCTTTGTGCAGTCTGATATATTCTAAAATACCCCCAGAGTGAAAGTTAGCAGAGTTTAAACAGAAAATAAGAACATTCTTGTGAATTCTGGAAAAACCAGAGGCATCTTTAAAAGTATGCACTGAACAGAGTTGTTCTGACAACCTCTGGAGAGGCTGACACAGAAGCCCAAGCTGCTGTTTGATTCTCTAGAGCAGAAACAAAGCTGAGTGTGTCGCGAGGTCTTTGTAGAGAAGGCTGGCTTCCATCTGCTGAAAACTGGCTTCCCTTTCTGCTGAAGACTGAACATCTTTATTGACTATAAAGGGGAACATTAAAACACACCAAGATAATTATGTGAACAGTTTTAGGTTTAGGATATCAAAAACACCAAAAATCACTGAAGACACAATCACACATGTGCAACAGGGACAAAGCTTGAACTTCCCCAAGTGTTGCATGAACACCAAATAATCAAAATTCTAAAGCAGCTAATCTACACATGGTCTCAGGTACACCTCAAAAGAATGATTGATTGGGAAGTTTTGATTCGACTGAATTAGACATTGGGTAGACTGAATAGACAGACATGCATTAACAATGAACAGAAGCCAGACCAAACTCCCTCGCCATTGATACCTCAGAGGAGAAAAAAAACTGCACCCAAACTCTGTGATTACACTGATTTCATACATAAACTGTATTAAGGGAGTTTCATACTTTGAGTTGGAAGGTAAATGGAAACACAATCCCACCTAGAGAAAGACATTGTGCTGGAGTCTTTAACATTGACTCTATTTTACTTAATTCAATAACATAATTCACTAAACATTTCCTACACTTCAAAGCAAAACAAAACCCTAAATTTTTATTGCTAAATTTATAATAGATTCTGGTCCAGACTTTCCATGTTTTTTAGAAAATTCTTCTTCATTTCACTTATCCCAAAAGTAGAATTTAAAGAATGCTTAGCACGCCACCTCAACAAACCCTGAAATATTTTATGTTTTAAATGTGATCTACCTAGAAAAGAAACTCACAGCAAATCCTTTCTTTAGTCCTTCTCCTTGGCTAGGAAACATCAGGCTTTGAAGGTTGATTTAAGGCAGAGCCATATGTCCTCACTAACACTCAGTCTGTTGCAAGAATGGATGAATCTAACAAATTGTCCTTAGTCCAAGAGAGAGCCAGTCTCCCAGTGGAGATTAACACAATGCTAACTCTGGTGTAAGAACAGAGCTTTGACTAAATACACTACTTTAAAAATACAGAGATGGGGTTTGAAATGTAGATATCTGACATACGGAAAAGACCATTTTACTTAAAAATATTGAATGACAAGCATTAAATATTGTAACTATAGTTCTTGCTTGATAACTGATTTGTTGTATATAATCTTGTGATTTTGGGGAGGGGGGTGGTTGGTTTTTCAAGACAGGGTTTCTCTGTGGCTTTGAAGCCTGTCCTAGAACTAGCTCTTATAGACCAGGTGGCCTCAAACTCACAGAGATCCAGCTGTCTCTGCCTCCTGAGTGCTGGGATTGAAGGTGTGTGCCACCACCACCAGTTTGTAATCTTGCTATGTTAAAGTTAAAACCTTTCTTTTTATTTGATAAGAAAAGGAGAAATGGTGTGGGAAGTCCTTCTGTATATGTGTCGTTTTTATTGGTTAATTAATAAAGCTGTTTTCAGCCAAGGGCTTAACAGAGTAAAGCCAGGTGGGAAATCAAAACAGAAATGTAGAAAGAGAGTAGGTAGAGTCAGGGAGGAGCCATGTAGCCACAACAAGAGGCAGACATCTCTGCCGGAGCCAGCCAAAATTTGCTGGTAGGCCACAATGTTGTGGTGATGCACAGATTAATGGAGATGGGTTAGTTTAGGATATGAGAGTTAGCTAGAAACACGCTTAAGCTATTGGCCAAACAGTATTGCAAATAATATTGTTTCTGTGTCATTATTTTGGGTCTGAGCGGCAGGGAACAAACAGCCTCTGCCAACAAAGCATTGCTACTCAACTATTCTAAGACAAATAATTGTACTTAAAGAATCTAAGAAGTAACTCTTATTGTTAAGTATCAGCTTAATAAACTTAGCATCATCAATTAAAGGCAGCAGTGAAAGTTGTCTGTATAATTTACCTATATATGTCAGATACTTATACTCAAATTTTACACACTATGTTTTCTTTGTGAGAATATTTTTGTCTGCTTATGAATACCTCCCTCACCTTGAAATTCTACAAGAAGCCAAATACTACTTGTCCTCCTCCTTGTCACACTGTAGGTCAGCTTCACTGAGGGCTGCACTCAATCTTCACCGTTAAAACTCCTTTAGATGCCGTCATGTTCAACAGTCTCATCCTTACCTTTACTGTGGTTGCTATAGTCCCAGTAGCTTCAGCGCCTCTCAGGGAAGGCTGGCATATGTGGCCATGTCAAAGTTTAGCAGCTTTTCAATGTCTGCATGCTTTAACTTATTCTTTGAACTGATGAGTGTGAGGTTGTTGTAATGAGATTTAACAGCATCTCATTAGACACCTGGAAAACTTCCAAGGCCTTTACTTGTAGGTTTATTTTCAAACACCAACACCATTGTAAGCTAAAATCTTTGTCAAGTGTTTGTTAATGTTGATTTATCAGCATCAAGTGTAATCATTAACATCACCATAAATAGTCTCCTTCACTTTGGAATTCTTCAGTCTTCTAACTGCAAATGCAGACTGAAAAAGTATCACGTACTTTCTCTCCCCGGAGACATATAATTCATTAATATGCCATGTTGTTTTCAGGAAATGGGCTGAAATAACTTCCCCTAATGTAAAACTTCACTGGAGATGTTCAGGAGAGAGCTGGATAAAGTATGTGTCCAGGAGAACTTCACGTTCTTCTTCTAATCCAATTTGAATGCAGAGAAGGAATAGAACTGAGAGAAATGAAACTGGTCAGAGTGACCTAAATGTTCTCCAGCTGAACCGTGCTGCCTAGGCCAGGCTAAAGGAATAAACACTTGCTACGCGACAAGGGCCATCTGGCAGGAGCTGACAACTGGAAGAGTGTTGCTTCAAGAGTAGCCAAGAACTGGCCAATTAAAAATATGTTTATAGTATGCTTCATCTACATACCCCAAGGACAGATAGGAATGGCCCAACTGAGAATATACGCATGTCCATACTTCATTTACTGTTTTATCAGAACAATAGAGAGCAAACCAGAACAGGCCCTATTGATATTCAACAAAAAAAAAAGAGGCAATACTTAGGCAGGACAGTCCATAAATCAAAAAACCATACGTTGTCAGTTTTCTTTATCCTGTAAACTTGCCATTGGGACATGTCTTAGGCCAGGAAGAGATAAATTCAATGCACTCAGTGTCAAAATTCCAATAGAATTCTTCACAGATCTTGACAGGACAATTTTTAACTTTGTATGGAAACACACACCAAAAAACCATAAAAACTCAGAATTGGAAACTATAATATACAAGAAAAAGACACGTGGGTGGGGAACAGGAAAGCTAAACCAATCCTGAATAATGAAAGAACTGCAGAAGGCATCACCAGGCCCAATCTCCAGTTATACTACATAGCTATACTAATAAAACCAGCATGGTATTGACACAAAAGCAGACATTTATCAATGATATTAAATTCAAGACCCAGACATAAGTCCACACACCTATAGACATATGATTTTTGACAAAGAAGTCAGAAATACACACTGGAAAAAAATTATCATTTTCAACAAATAATACTGATCAAACTGGATGGCTCCATGTAGAACTAGAACTAAAATTGGGTTACAGATGTAAGCAGAGAATTCTCAAAAGATAAAACACAAATGACTGAGAAACACTTAAAGAAATGTTCCACCTTTCTAGTCAAAGAAATATCAGGGAAATACAAGATAGAGCTACTTTGAGATTCCATCTTACACAAATGAAAATGGTGAAGACGAATAAAACCAAAAAGCAGCTCTTCCTAGCAAGGATTAGGAGTAAAGCGAACACTCATCCATTGCTAGTGGGAGTGCAAACTTGCAGTTACTGTGGATGTCGGTGTTGCGATTTCCCAGGAAGCTGGAGATAGATCTTCTTCAAGATCCAGCTATACCACTCCTGGGCATACATTCAACAGACTGTACATTCTACTACAGAAACAGTAGCTTGGCCATGGTCATTGCTCTTTATTCATAATACTCAGAAATTGGGAAAAGTTAAATGCCTGCCAACAGATGAATGAACAATGAAAATGTGGTACAATTTGCAGAATGTGGATATTACTCAACTGTTAAAAATTGTGAAATTTATACATTAATGTATAGAGCTAGAAAAAAATCATCCTCAGTAAAATAATCCAGACTCAAAAAGATATATATGGTATATATTGTTTTATATTGTGTGTATTGCTATAATCCATATAAACACTTAGGCTAGGTAAAGAGTAAGGTACTAGGCAGAGGGAAGGATCTCCCAGGGAAGGGGAACTAGAAAGGAACGCTAAGGAGAGAAGGGGTTGGGGACTAGAATGGGAGAATTAAATATAGAAGGGAGGGAAAGGGAAAAGGGAAGGGACTTGGAGAGGGATAGATAACACTAAGGGCCATTTGAGGAGTCATATGAAAACCTATCATAATAGAAGCTTGTGTGAGAGAGAGAGAGAGAGAGAGAGAGAGAGAGAGAGAGAGAGAGAGAGAGAGAATCTACATGGAATCACTGAATAACAGAGAAGACAAAGTTCTGACTAGACACCTGTTACCACCAAATGGAACCTCCAGTGCCACATCTAATTGGGCTGTTGACTAAAGAGACTCTATGGAAACCCCCAAACCACTCAGGGTATCGCAATATTATAAAGTGATGTTAATGCCCTATTACTTCAAACAACACTTAGATATCTCATTGAGCACAGAGAAGTTTAGTTGGGACCTACTTAGAGCCTTCACCTCTACTGACTAGTGTTCATGGTACTAGAAGGTACTCTGCATGGTACCAGAGGAGAAATGGGAATACCAATCATCTATAAACCCTCTGATCTGCAATTGTGACCTGCCCAATGGTGCACAGTTACAATTGTGTCACAATATTTAGAAGAGGAACCAATCACCATCTTACTTGACTTAAGGCCCACTTCACGAGTTAAAAACTATGCCTGAGAAGGACCACCACTAACCCAGGATGAGATATCATACTGAATGCCTGCAAAGAGGTGCTGAGAACAAAATTATGTCAGCCCAAGAAGAAAGAGTGACAAGACATAGACTGATGCCTGTGCCAAGTGTGACACTTGTCAGTCTCAGAACTCAAAACGAATTAGAGAAGGCAGGCGGCAGGCAACCACTTTCATAGATGCAGAGGACTATTGCTATTAGCAGCTCTTCTAATTTTGGGTGGTTTTGAACAAACTATGAAATAACATTTGCCATTCTGCATTTTAAAGTCACCTGAATCTACCAGAGTTCTGTAAAGCAGTGACTGTGCTCTCCAAACTGTCTGGAACCCAAGCTGCCAACCTAGCTGGAGTGTCTAGAGTATATTGTCTGCTTGTGTTCATCTGCGAATGGGACATCTTTGCTTCCTGATCTCAAATGCCTCCCTCATCTCACAAGTGCAAGGCTTCTATCTATTTCAGAACGCTTAGCTCTGGGCACATGTAATTATTTACAGGATAAACAAAGGCTTTTCATCTGCTTGACACTGTGCTGTGCACCCCTTGATGCTCATTGCCCCAAACTACTAAAGTATGAATTATCTAGAGTGTTCTGACAACCCTAACCCCAGTACCTCTGTGCATGTGATTTTAACCATGCCTGTATTCTCAGATACAATAACCCCCAGTCCCCAAACAGGTGCCAGCACGAGGGTAAGAGGAACTTGCTTCTTTATCCCAGCATTTCTCTTCCTCCCTACTCCACTTTAGACCCCAATTAATTTCAAATAACCTTTATGCTTGTCTTGGATCTTCATATGGATCATAACTTGGCCTCTAAGGGCTGTCATGAATTACTCTGTAGCATTATTGAAGAAAGCTGATGGATATTGAACTATATCTAGCAAGCTTTATGTCAGTTAGAGATTTAGAAAATTCTCCTAAGACAAGTCATTTAAAATGCTTACTTTCATGTTGTAGTCATACTTTTCCATTGGGACCGCCAGATGACCAATAATGACACAGAGACTTACTATTAGTTATGAATGCTCAGCCTTAGTCTAGGCTTGCCTCCAACGAGCGCCTATAACTTAAATTAACCCATTTCTTTTAATCTATGTTCGGCCAAGAGCTACTGCCTCATCTCTGTACTGTTCGTCTTGCTTCCTTCCAGTCTGGCTGACAACTCCATCCTTGTTCTTCCCTGAGTTCTCTCTCTGCCTGGAAGCCCCCCTTGTACCTCTTGCCTAGCTATTGGTCATTCAGCTTTTTATTATACCAATCACAGCAATACATCTTCACACAGTGTACAAATATCCTACCACAGAGTTCATCTTCAGACAGCATGTGATGTGACCCGGAAGATCATTCATTCCCTTTCTGCAATGCTATCCAATTTTTCTCCATTTATAAAATAAATATTGGGTTCACATAAAAATATCATCCTAGGGCTGGTGACATAGCTCAGAAGTAGAGTGGTAGAACTTAGAGCTAAAACATTTATCTAAAAGTATACAAGGCGCAACAGAGGAAAGAAGGGGAAGAAGGAAAAGGAGGAGGAGGCTGAAAAAAAGAGGATGAGGAGGAAAAGAGGGAAGAAGAGAAAGAAGGAGAAGAAGGGGAAGGGTGAGGAGAAAAAGAAGAGGAGGAGGGGGAGAAAGAGGCTTCCAGTTATATCTCTAATGTTACAGATTTCCATTCTTGTGATGTAGTACATAGCTCAAATTTCATTGTCAAATAACCCATGAATCTATATCTCTGCATATATGTGAGGCAAAGAGGGACTCCATACTATTAGGCAGTGGTTCGTAACCCTCCTAATGCTGTCACCCTTTAATATAATTTCTCATGTTGTGGTGATCAAAACCGTAAGATTACTTTTGTAGGAACTTCATAACTGTAATTTTGCTACTGTTATGAATCATAATAAAATAATTTGTGTTTTCCAATGGTCTTAGATGACCCTTGTGAAATGGTCATTCAACCTCAAAAGGGTAATGCTCACAGGCTGAAAACCACTGCTATATAAGGTCTTGTGCTGGAGCAAATACCATTACTGTTAAATAGAACTCATGCAATCCATTACCTTCAGCATATCTTTATATGAGATCATTTCAAATATTTTGCTGCCTAATTTATTGATAATTTTATATATAGTGCTCCTGAGCATTCTCTGACATATTGCTCTCTCCATATCAAACCATCCTGGACCATGGATGGCATCTCATCACTGTAACCTCCTCCTGGGAACAACCTCTGGATATGTTTCAGGTCCTACCGTACTTGGATGATTTCACCAATAAATAGAAAAATACACCAGAAGGCTGGAAAGCCATAAATTATTATTTATATTCCCATTCTTGTCTCAGCAAATACAGTATTTTAGCAAATGCAAGTTTTTTATTTTTATGCCCTTTTAACAAGAAAGGAGCAAAGATGCTTAGTTGTCTTTATTGAACTTCCCTTGTTTATAGTGATAAGGACCAAACATACCTATGTAATACTGAATGACTATCCTGCAGGATGTCGAGATGGACCTCTTTCCTACAGGAAGCCAGAGTCCTCTCTACACCTAGGTACCTGCATTGACCACTGCCTGCAGGCTACTAGAACAGCAGGTAGGACAGGAGCAGGATCCTAGGTGGTCCTGATGATACCCATGTAACTCTATGGACCAGTGTAGCACTGTGCTTTCTAAAAATAAACCTCTGGGCCCTATATTTATTTTCATTTAATTAATAGACTTTTTGAGAGCTTTCTCTCATGGCTCCAAGAATTAAGCTTTATCATCACTTACTGTGTAGTGATCCTGTTGATACAAATGGCCTAAAGCTCAGAACAGATGGTAAATGAATTAAAACATGTGCACACAATTCAGTTGCAGTCTTTACTGAAGGTTTGTGACTCAATACTGCACACAAAGAAATGTGGGGGGCAAGATCTACATGTTTTTAGTGGTTGATTGTTTCTCTTGTTGCTGAAAAGAGAAAGGGAGGCTGTAGAGAGAACTGAAGATCCAACAGAAAAGTGGAATTCCTCACTGCTATGAAGAGTCCTGTTAGGAAGACGTCACTGGGAAGGTCCTTTGCATTTGCAGCCAAACGTGGAGGATTTGGCCACCCAGGCTTTTTCTAAGGAAGGATAGTATGTGGGCAAACTGGGTAGAAGCCTTGGGGTCCTGAAAAGTATGCAGGGACCACTAGGGAGGAATAAGGTGGAACAGGTAGGAACACAAGTAGAACTTGAACACATGAGAACAGTCACTTACAGGCCCGGTCAGCTAGGGAAAGTGTGGAGGGTTGTAAAAAAAGAACTGCTATCTGATTGCTACTTTAAACTTACCACTTAGGCCGTGGATTGGCCGCACTAATGCCCCAGTGTTCTTCCTAATCCCTATTCTCAACATACAGTAAATATCCTCAAGGAAGGTGTTTGGAAAGAAAGTGGAGGGAACAGGACAGAGGAATCAGTTGAGTGTTTACCACATCCACACCTTATGCATAGCTCCCCTGCTCTTTAGAAACTCAGGGCAGCCTAAATTTGCCTAGAATGGGTCCAAAGCACCCAGTCATTCTGTGACAATCCTTCACAGAACTGGCTTTTCTCTCAAGAGAAATCTGGGTTTGACGGTGACTTGTGTGATGAGTACTACTACCAAGTACTCTAGTACTAAGATCCTGGATTCCTCTCTTTTTTTTTTTCAGATGAAGTCTTTGAGACTCAGAAATCTTGGCTAGGTGGCCCCCAGTCAAAAAGCTGGGGACTGAGACCAGGAAATGAAACTGGATTGCTCAACTGAGCCTGTGAGATCTCCTGGGTGCAATTGTCTGTCTTACTGGGAAGGCCCTATCTGCCCTAGGACGTGAATAAGAAGGGACAAGGAATAGATGAAGAGGAAGGGAAATGAAGGGAAGATAAGGGAAGGGAAGGGAAGGGAAGGGAAGGGAAGGGAAGGGAAGGGAAGGGAAGGGAAGGGAAGGGAAGGGAAGGGAAGGGAAGGGAAGGGAAGGGAAGGGAAGGGAAGGGAAGGGAAGGGAAGGGAAGGGAAGGGAAGGGAAGGGAAGGGAAGGGAAGGGTTAATTTAACAACAAACCTAACCTAGTAATCACTTGAATCTTGCTGAAGGTTTCCTGCAACTATCTCAGACCTTTCCTCGCTTCTTAAAGTCTTATAATTGAGAATATGCTAGTTGCTTAATTTTTAAAAATTTTTAAGTATGTTTTTAATTGAAATAGAAAGACATCACTTCCCCATCTCTCTCTTATTCCCCCAGCCCCCTTCCAGGTACTCTTCCATGGGCCTCCCTCCCCACTCTCAAGTGGATAGCTTCTTTATTGTTACATATGTTTAAATGTCTACATATTTATTTACATGGATATATGAATGCAACCTGCTGAATCTGCTTTTGATGTCTGTGTGTAGATGGTTTCAGGGCTGACCATTCTGCACTGAACAACCAGCAAGGAGGCTCATCCCCGAGAGAGGCTAGTTCTCCTTCTCCCAGCAGTCCTTGTTTTTCTTTGTCTGGGACTATGGCCCAGTAAAAGTGCCCTGCTTCAAGAGGAAATATACCAAAGTAGACTCTGTTTGACCCCAGCAGGGTTTGCACATGGCCTCTGGGAGTTAATACTTGTGTTGAGCTCCCTACCTTCCTTCTTGCCGAGGTCCAGCATCAAATATTCCTTCAACCATGGGTGTGACCTCAAGTCTCATCCCCTTATCTGTTCTAAAGATAGCCCGGAACTGGATCCTGTACCGTGGCCACCGTGAGCTGAGCTGGTACTCTTATCCACCCTGGTCACCCTCGCCACGTCATTAACTAAAGATCCTCAAGGACAACAAACCAAGGGCAGTCAGCTGCTCCTTGGCACTGCTCCTTGCAAACCTGCCAGACTGTGAATAAATCAGGGGAGGCATGTAACAAGCTGAACTTGGCAGTGCCTACCCTGGGAGTGCGAGCTCCGATTCCACCAGCAATCTCGTTCAGCCTCCAAAGAACAGTGATTTGTGGTCCCCCAGTCCCAAACACCCTGACTTCTGAAAGCCTCCCAGTAATCCGGGGGGGGGGGGGCAAACCTGCAGAACTAATGGGCTCAGAGTGAAAGTACAAACTGCATGGGAACCACTCATCTTGTGCAACTAATCACTTTGTAGCCAGTCCTGAGGACTTGACAAAGACTCCAAGCTAAATATTAATCATTGACTTTAAAAAAGGTCTCCCTTATCAACCTTGCTTGAGTTCTTCCCTGAGCTGATTGTGGAATGTTTTGACAGACAGGAAGACAACTCTAAAATATTAAAGGTCAGTGTGACTTTCTTCTCCTCTTGACCCAAGGATAGAGAAGTCTCAAGTCAGTTGTCCATATCTGCTGTGGGTTCGTATGACGCCACGGGAGCCCTGTCTGGCACATGAAGAATGCCACTCGTCAGCACAGTGGTGCTAGTCTCTAGTTAATTCCTAAATATTGGAATGGCATTATTCGTTCGCCTTATTTTTTAAAATTGTTTTCCCCTAAATGAGTAGATCTTCAATCTGGGAAAGGAGATACTGCTTTGATTTGTCAGAAACTGAGAAAAATGAGAATTTGTGACACATTAGATATAAGTTTCATTATTACCTAGTTTTGCTGGAAAGGGTGTCTTAAGAACTAGTTAGTTTGCTGCCAATAAAAGCAACTGCTTGAAGCAGGAAGTGCTCATAGCTGAAGCATCATTAGCTGGTTTGGGGAAGGTGCAGGGAAATGTGCTGAGCCTTACTGCCACCAATGTTAAATCACCCCCAAATCAAAAGTTCACATAAAGTACAATGCAAGTTTGTTCTCAGATCGTTTTAAAAGTGTTTTCATGTAGCAAACTGTGAATGTGCCTACTAAGGGGCTACTGGAAAAAATACAAAATAGTCTAAAAGAGCTTAAGTAAATATCATCAAAAACAGTGCACCCTTTAAAACACAAGTGGAAATGTAACAATAGAGATGCTATTCCTACTGGAACAAGTAGGTGCGGTGAGTCTCAGATTCTCTGAGTATCTTCTTCTCCTCAGCCCCTCCTTCTTTTTATCAAAGTCTGTTTAGGACAGGTATTCGTGTCTGGATGAACAGAATACACAGGCTTGTGATGTGCAGAGAATAAGCAGGTTTCTACTTTTCCTAGAACCTTTTGGCATCTTCCAGGTCAACATCTTCTGAGCATCCTTGGGTGTTACTGTGATTCTCACATGATGCCTGCGGGTCACTGCAAACCAGCAGAATGTGGAGCTTGGTTCTTAAATTCTATTTAAGAAAATATTTTGAAAACTACTAAATTATTGCAGATATAAAGAATTTGTATTATAGGGTTTTTCTCTCATTCTGGCCATTTCTAGATTAATTGGCACATATTATTTCTGGTATCCAACCATGTGTTCTGTACTGCCTTTTTTTCCAGGGACTGAGACTATGTGTGGAACCACTGCTAGGTATCAAATAAGAAAGTGATGGAGCTGGGTGGTGGAGGTGCACACCTTTAATCCCAACACTCAGGAGGCAGAGGCAGGCAGATCTCTGTGAGTTTGAGGCTTCAGATGCTCAAGCCAGGCCCAGTGTCATTCTCTCTTCCTGCTGCCTGCTGATCTAGATGTAAAACTCTCAGCTTCCTCTATAACACTGTGTCTGCCTGCATGCCTCCAGGTCCCACCATGATGATAATGGGCTGAACTGTAAGTCACCCCATTAAAAGTTTTCCTTTATAAGAGTTGCCATGATCATGGGGTCTCTTCACAGCAATAGCAATTCTAAGACAGGCAGCAATAACAAATACTTAGTAAGGGAATTCAGGTGCTCCTGAGTTGATGATTGTTGACATTTATTAGCATAGTATAACTAAGAAGAAAGTCGCATCTGAGTGGCAGTAAAGGCCCTTTCAAAATGAGTTGACCTTGTGCAGATCACTGAACATTTTTTTCAGCCTTGCACAAACACAAAACCAATTCTCCTGGGCAGGGTAGGAAGTCCTCATACCTGTTGTGGGCTACAACTGAGTAGTACCTGTCTTTGTACAACCCAGGAACGAAGAAAGCATTTTATTTTTGTTGGTAGTTAAAAAAAATTAAGCAGAATAGTATATGTTGACAAATAAAGTTTATAGAAAACTTTAATTTCAATGTCCATAAAATAAAGTATTACTGGTCACATTGCTACAGCTGTGTCTGCCTTGTGCTAGCATATCTGAGAAGTCCTGATAGATACTTTTATGGCTCACATAGTACAAGATATGTGGTATCTTGTCTTTTATGGAAATGGTATCATCCCCTGTTCTAAATAATCTCAATTATTTTAGTTTTGAAAAAGCTCAAAAGGAACTGCAGTAACATACCCAGAAGTGGGGCCTCTATGAGCTCTTACAACAGGGACCTCTTTCTGTGTCCCCATCATTTTCACTGCTAGATATGCAGGAATCAACAGTTAAACAAAATAGTTCACGTGTGGCCATATTCTCAAGTGTAACTTCCACATACTACCTGGGATCCCCTCCCCACTGTCGTCATGGCCCATGCATATTTTGTAGATTTCACTAATATCTTTAAGGTTAATCTGTAACACAAAGAGGGAAAAGGAAATAAAAATCCTTGCTTCTCAAACTTGTTTTTTAAATGCCAAATTTATACTCAGTTTGAATTAAATATTTACTCCTAAAAAATAAAGCACACAAATACCACTTACTAGTTTCCCTAGAGTGAGGCACATATCCATCGAGTGTGCAGAAACCTAGTTCTCATTATTTCTCCAATTGCTGTTTACAAATTTCTGTTTTTCAGTAATTGCTAATACTCCTACTTATTTGATAGTGAGACTTGAATACATAGGATAATTGAATTAGTTGGTACCTTTCGATGAATTTTGCTGTCAGAAAAGACCCTCAAAGAACAGGGAGGTGTAAGGTGGCTTTAATCACACAGCACTGAAACAGGCACAAAAACAGTGGATTCCTAACCATTTAGCTGCATTCCCAATGCAGCTAAATTCTCTTGCACACCTCTACCAAGCACCCGATGGACACATACAATGAATAATCAAATGTGTTATTCACATAGAATAAGCAGTATTTTTCTTTTGAGTATTATTAGAAGGGCCGGATTTAAAGTTTGATCAATTTCACTGTTTTTTTTTTTTAATCTGCCACAATGACCACAACGTTCTTTGCATAGAAGCAGACACATTTGTCTTCTCTTGCTCTGTGAGGCTGAGTTCTGTGCGTGGTGGCTCATCTAAATCCCCATTTAAGACTTCACAAGCCACAGTCGGTGTGCTAACGGCGCTATTCTGTCCTCAGAAGACCCTGGAAGCTTCCAAAGCTTTCAGGCTATTGGCAGAGTCTGGTGAAAAGCAAAGAAGACCTCATCCTTGAAACCTGTGGCTACCCAGCAGGAGGAAGCTGCTTGCTCATTCTAGAGTCCTCTGTGATTTAGATCAGGCCCACTTGCCTAAACCAGGCTAACTTCTCTATTTTAAAGCAAGCGACCTCAATTACACCTGTAAATGCCTTTCCACAACATATTCATGAGCATAATGCTGCGGCCAAAGTCTATGAAACTCTGAATATCCTGTCGGTCGACTGCCTACACCACCCTACATCAGTCTATGAAACTGATCAAAATTCTTACTGCTCCATGCTGTGTTTGAAACTGTAATGTCTATCTTCCAGTATTTTGTCTTTTCTCCTCATCATAGCCTCATGTAACAACCTTTCTTCTCGTTGACATTACTATAAACATATTGCCACATAAAGTAACTTCTGTGGTGGTGTATGCCTGCCACCCATTCCTACTAAACTATCTTTATTGCCAATATAATTTCAAGTTACCATATGGATGATAAATGATCTGGGTAAATTCTGTCTCATAACCAAAGTGCTCTTAGTCATGGTATATGGAACAAGAATTCAAGGCTGGCTTTAAAGTAGGCCCTGGCTATTATTCTAAAGCTATGCGGTTATTTAAGTCCTATCTCAGAGAAATATGTTAATGTGGGTGTTTAGTATAGGCAAATGAACTTCTGAAACTGTAAGTCCCTTGCATTAAATGTTTTCCCTAAGAGTTGCCGTGGTGATGGTGTTTTTTCCACAGCAACTGAAACCCTAACTAAGACACTAAGCTTCAGTAAGTACCCTGCTTCTGTTTAAGAGCTATAATACATATGAAAGTCCCTAACACAGACATTCCTGCTGTAGGAATTCCTACTGCCAGTAACCTTTAAGTTACCTGCCCCATTGCCACATTCATTGCCGCACGGCGTCTCTTGTGTAGCTTCCATTTTGTGGTTCTTACCTGTGAGTTCTGGGCTTCTTGCTCCATGCATGGGATTGATTCAATTGCTTTTAATTAGTCAAGCAAAGCATATTTCTCAGTATTTAACCAGTACCAAGGCAGGAAACTAAAGTGGCTCATTGCAACAGATTGGTGCCCAGGCCGGGAACCAACAGGGGGCACCCTCCTCCAACACGTGACAAATCTGAAATGCCCCCAAATCCAAAGCATTCTTGGTGCTGATGGGATAAATACCGTGAGGGGAAAACTGTATCCCATGAAATGTTCCACATCATTGAAAGCACCAAATAAAACCTTCTTTAGCACAAGGATATAGATAGATGTTAGACTCAGCTCCTATTCTCATTATATTTTATTGTCTATATGAAAATATTCCTAAATCTAAAACATTTCCCTTCCGATACTCAGCTTCTACTAATAATCTTTTTGTTTGTTTGTTTTTGTTTTTCGAGACAGGGATTCTCTGTGGTTTTGGAGCCTGTCCTGGAACTAGCTCTTGTAGACCAGGCTAGTCTCGAACTCACAGAGATCCACCTGCCTCTGCCTCCCGAGTGCTGGGATTAAAGGCGTGTGCCACCATCGCCTGGCTTCTACTAATAATCTTAAATAGGATTATAATCCTCTTAAATAGAGGTTCTTAACCTACCTAATGCTGTTTAACCTCATTTTGCAGTGACCCCCAACCATAAAACTATTTTTGTTGCTGCTTCATAACTGTAATTTTGCTACTGATATGAGTCATAATATAACTATCTGTGCTTTCCAGTAGTCTTAAGTAACCCCTGGGAAAGGGTTGTTTGATGCCCCAAAGCGTGACGACCCACAAGTTGAGAAATGCAGCTCTAAAACATTAGTAGCTATTGCTCTGCTAATCAGAATCCTGTACTAATGACAAGGAAAAATGTCTGAGTCTCACTTAATCTAATGACAACAGAAATGATCAGACAAGAACTCACAGAGGAAATAAGAACTAGTATTTGGCTATCATAAGGGAACCTGAAATTGCTAAACCCTCTTAACACTGCTGGTAAAGATAAATATTTGCAAATGATTATGGAAGGGTGCTATGGTACAAGCACTAAGTTACTGTCATGAGCAACTACCTTGAGCCATCTTAGGGCATTCAGCTGTGCCCTTTTTCAAAGGATCATCCCTACTGTTTGTGTGTGTTTGTTTGTTTGTGTGTGTGTGTGTGTGTGTGTGTATATATATATATATATATATATATATATACTCTAGATTGGAGAAGACTAGAATAATGGGGGCTTTGTTTCTATGAGGAAAACCTCACCCTACAGAGTTAAGTCTTTCCAGGTACAGCCTGCTGAGTGAGAAGGAGCACCAACTCCCTGAAAGGAACTCCAACTAGGCATTTCAAGGAAACCTGATAAGCTCATTGATTCCTCAGAGTGAACATTGGAATTGTGCCTCATTTTGTTGTTGGTAACTTAGGAAGAAGAGTAGGCATTGTTTATGTTTCCCCCTGGAAAGAAATTTTAGCAACAATTGCCCACATAGCACTCATGCCTGAGCCAGTCCATTCCAACCCGAGCTATATTAACCACAGCACAGGCTAATGGGATAGATTGCCCTCAAACGTCTTCTAGCACATAATTCAGATGGTTTAAAACTTTCAGCTTTATATAGCCAACCTAGGTCACCTCAGCTTCAATCAAATAAAAATATAACATGTCAAGGAATTATTCTTGTAGATGACTGCTCTTGGTTTCTGTATTTAGCTCTCAACATTTGAAAATAAAAAGGACATTGGTTCCAAAATGTAGGATAACTTTCATCACAAAGTTACACCAAGCCATGGCTCAGCAACTTTATATGCTCAAAGGAGGCCACAGACATAGATTAAAATATTTTTTTCCAACTCAAGGACCAAAGAGACATAGGAATTTAAAGAGAAATCATCAGAAAGAGCAAGGAAGAGAAATCTGGAAATAGACCTTCATCCCTAATGCTCTAATGGCACATTTTGAAAACTGAAATAATACTTACAAAATTCTCTCTATGCGACTGGAGAGCACAGAAAAAAATACTATTGAAGAATTTCTAATTTTGGTAGTAGAAATTCTTTAAATTGTAAAAGTTCATTTATTATGCATGTGTGTGTTGTGTGTGAGTTTGTGCATGTGTGTATGCATGTGTGCGTGTGCGTGTGTGTGTGTGCGCACGCACACACAGGCAGCATGACTGGGTTCCAGTAGTGATGTCCGTCAGCAGTGGTTCTATACGACCTCTGGCCTAACTGGGTCAGGGCTTGCTGGGAATTAGGGACTTCGAAGAAAAGCATAAAGTTTGTCATCGGAAAGTCAGCATGGAAGTCTAGGCCCCCGGCCACATTTGTTTTCACTGTTGTTGTTTTCTATCTCTGTGTATCCACTGTATGAAATGAAGGGTCCCATTATTATCACCACCCTTGCATAGTCTGTGCTCTGCTTATACTCACGCCCAGCGCTCTCTCTGCAGCTTCTTTCCCCCCCCTGTCTTCTTCTCCCTACTTCTTTTCTGCAAATAGTCTTCCTCTGTTTTTGCTGAGATATACACATACATTCTAGATTCCACATAAGAGATAAAATTTGTGATATCTGCAATAACTATATTTATGAGTTGGCTTTATTTTGTGTAACATGGTGGCATCCCATTCTATAATCTCATTCTTCGGCGTGGTCGAGTAAAACGCCACCATCTTGTACCACAGTTTCTTTATTTACTCATGTTTTGACATAGCACTCATTTCACTTTATTTTCCTGAGTCTCAAGTCCCTGTTTGTAGATAGTACTGTAAGGACCAAGTTTGGTAACCTTTGAAACACACTTCTCAATTCCCAGAAAAGTCGTCTCCTACACATCTGAGGACAGAGGGGGTGGAGGGAGAAGTGGAGAGGCTTCTACAGTGAAGCCAGGAAACTCATTTGGCAGCTTGTATTCAGACCCCACAGTCCTCTCCTTAGTGCTCATTTGATTAACACAGTTGGGAAAAAATCACAGAGTAATTAGAAGGCTACTCAAAATATAATTAGAATATTATCACAAAAAATTCTTCATTTGTCATTTTTCATTTCATTAATAAAAATGGAAATATTAGTGCAAAAAATGGAAAAAACAAGGCTGTCAGAGTTGAAATCTGCACTTCAGTAAAGTACATTCTCTTGCCAAATTCCATGATACAGTGTACATTCTACATTTTCAAACATGGAGGCTTTTCTATAGACAAATCTCAGCACCGAGAGAATATTCAGGCAGAAAAATAGGAAGCCAAACAAACTGGATCTCTATTTATCCTAGTAAGGGTTACTATTGCTGTGTCTTAGTTGAAGCTTTTTATTACTGTGAAGAGACACCATGATCACAGCAACTCTTATAAAGAAGACATTTAATTGGGATGGCTCATTGAAGTTTCATAGGTCAGTCAACTATCATCATGGGGGGAGCATGGCACTGTACAGGCAGAAGCCGTGCAGGTTAAAACTTCACTTTCAAGGAACAGGATGTCAACTGACACACTGGGCAGTATCCTAAGCATAGGAAACCTCAAAGCCCAACCCCACAGTGACACACTTCCTCCAATAAAGCCATACCCATTCCAAAAGCCACAGCTCCTAATAGTGCCACCACGAGGTCGTGGTCTACCAGCAAAGTTTCAGTACATCTGTCTCCAATGGCAGCTCCATGGCTTCCTTCTGACTCTGCCTTTCTTTCTCCCAATATTCAGTTTTGTTTTCCCCACCTACATGAGTTCTGCCCTGCTATAGGTCCAAAGCAGTTTCTTTATTCATTAACGCTAATCACAGCATACAGAGGGAAATCCCACAACAGATGTATTTTTATATACTGAGTGATCAAGGCTATTCACTCCTAAAATACTGTGTCTGATACTAAACAGTCCTGTCCTTCCTGCAAAATAGTGTTCTTGGTTTCACACCGCCCTCTAACAACATGATGTGAAACCAGGGTGTCAGTACTGACTGCAGGCTATGTGGGACCCTCTGTGCTTTTCTTATGACTGGGAATACATAACTTTAAAAGGAAAATTGAGCTGGAGATCACTGTGCTAAGTGAAACAAAGCAGTGTGCCATGTGACTTCACTCACTCTGAGTTTAAAAGGCAAAGCCTGTGGATGCAAAAGTAGGAGGTTATTACCAGAGGTAGGCAGCAGGTTTGGTCCATGAGGGCCAAGTCCAATCAGACCGTGAGAAGCAAGCAACTTCCGTGTGCTGTGTACAGTTAGGCGTACACACTAGATGAAAGGATCTTGATAGCTTTTGTCATAAAAAAACATTAACTGTTTGACCAAATATAGATGTTTACCATGATTTGGGGATTGCATGGTGTATCAAAAATAGCATGGTACTACATGAATGTGTATGATTTTTGTTTGTTTGCATCAGTTAAAAATAAATTTAGCTTACATTACAAAAACCACTGAACATAGAAAAATGAAGCATTAGTGGAGTCATCATGATTACTCAGCAGATAAAAGCACTGGCCATGGAAAGCTGAGAACCGGAGTGTGATCTTGAGACACACCAGAAGGCAGAACGGAATCCAAAACGTTGTCCTCTGACATGCAAGACACCTACATACTTAAGCAGTCACACCACACGCCATCTTAATTAGTAAAAGTTGCAGAGTTTTAATAGATCCTTATTGGCATTTTGCTATAATTAGGAGTTTCGTCTATGGCTCATCCAGGTGAGAAATAGCCCTTGTCTTGTCACTTGGCTGACTTGCCATTTTGGAGCACTCACTAAGACACTGTGAACGACCATGGAACTGAGACAATAACATCCACCAGAGTTTGGTAGACTTTTCTATCCTGGACCTACAATTTGGTACTTTTTCCTCCCTTCCCACACAGATAAAAACCAGTACATTTGTCCTTATGAACAGATACCTAAAGAAAGTAAGACGTAAAATACTGATATATGCAAGATATTCACGAACTGTGAAATTTAAATTTTAATACATTTGCATCTACAGAGAATATAAATAATTTTTGATATGTAAAAGAGACAAAATGTACTCATTATTTAAAATTGATAAAGATTCATCTTTTTAAATTTTTTTTATACACCAGGTATTAAGTACTATACTGGGCTTAATGACTTTGCTATCATTATCCAAAGTCATGATGGATTGTTGAGAATAAGATTTCTTCAGTAACTCATGTTTCTCTTTGTGTAAATTTTCCCAGTAATATTTTGCAGATTGTTTATACCTTTTACGGAAGTGAATTTGTTAAACTTTCAAATGGTACAGGAATCCTATTTATTAACTCTCCTTTACTTATTCAAATCAATAAATAATTAAACATACACCCTTGCATACATCCTTCTTTATATCTATATTTTGTACATTCAGCATCCACTTTTCTGTTTTGAATATGATTATTAATTCATGGCCTTTCATATTCTCCATTTTTCAATTAACAACTGTGCTTATGATCATCATTAAAATGATGGTCCTTGCTGCTTACCAATGGAAGCCCCTTTACATTTATATTTCTGTCCTAGAACGGTGCCCTTCACTGTTATCTTAGCTTCACTTTCTGTTACCCTCATAAAATACCCTGACAATTTAAAGGAGAAACTTCTTTGAGCTCATAATTCCAGGTTACAGTCTGTCATACCATAGAAGTCGGGGTGGCCCCAGCTTGAGAGAACCAGTCATTTTACACCCACAGTCAGAGAGGGAGCAATAGATTAATTCATTCACACCTCCAGTGATCAACTCTCATTCTCTCACCATGCCATTCAAGCCTAGAGAATGGTGCAACCCTCTGCTAGGGGCCTTAAGTTGTCTTCCTGCCTCAATCAAGAGAAACCCCCATAAACGTGCCCATGGTCCAACCTGATCCAGACAATCCCTCATTAAGTCTTCTTCCTAGATGATACTAGATGGTATCAAGTGGACAACTGAAACCAACCAGTACAACTACTTTTACATTCTATTTTGTTGGTTGTACTAGAAATTGAGCCTAGGGTTCTGCACACACTAGGCAAGCAAACAGCCACCCAGCTATGTACTCAGTTGTGCCCTTGACAGGTTTTAAGTCACACTTGGCTCCAGGCAACAAAAGGATATTCTAGGCCAATTCTCTTTATTCTTTCATTTTTCCTCTTTAAGATATGGAATCAGATATCATTCCAGATTGCTGGTTCTTTGAAGGAAGTCCAGTTTTAGAGATACAGTACAGGTACTTCAGTTCCCATGATAGGCAGTGTAAAGGAAGAAAAGCCAACACTGAGACAAAGGTGACAAATTAGAAAATGTGCATCCTGCCTTCCCCAGAACTCAGGCAGACTCCATAGGCCCCGGTGCAGTCCATCCCAGTTAGAAGAATGGGTGAGTGACCTACCTCCCAGTTGAGCTGCCCTACACCCCAGACCCTGATCCCCTATATCTTCCCTTCCCATCTCAGCACCAGCACTATTGCTAATCTCTACAACTCTAGTGGAATTCCACTGCTCTGGTGCAGTTGTTACCAGTAGACAACAGGGTGATTAACCCTCCTGAGAGCTGGACTGCCCTCACCCCCTAGATTCTCTTCCCACAGATCTGCTCTATCAGCCAACTCCTCCCACCTCACCATCCTTCCCATAGCCATCCTTTCCCCCACAACTCTGGCAGATACCATGGATCTAGTTACAGTCTACACTGGACAGAATCAATAAATTCTTAAAGAAAGCCAAGAAAAAATAAACAGGCTGTTGGTAGAGGTCGCTTGTTCATTTCCCGACTGCCCTGATTCAAAATAATTACACAGAAACTATATTATTTGTAATACTGTTTGGCCAATAGCTTAAGCATATTGCTAGCTAGCTCTTATATCCTAAATTAACCTTTCTCCATTAGTCCATGCATCACCATGATATCGTGGCCTACTGGCAAAGTTTTGGCAGGTTCCAGTGGAGACATCTGTCCCCCATGGCGGCTACATATACATAAGGATTTCACAAACCAACAGGTGAAGGAATCAGTTAATGATCTAAAAAAGGAAACAGAAGCAATAAAGATAATACAAACTTAGGGAATTCTGTAAATGTAAAATCTCAGTAAGTGAACAGGAGCTACAGATGCAAGCATCATCAATAGACTAAGAGGTAGAAGAGAGGATCTCAGGCATAGAAGGTACAATAAAAGAAAATGTTAAATCCAAAACTCTAACACAGTACATCCAGGATGGAAAATCTAAAAGAAATGAATAGATTTCTTGATTCTACCAAACTTTTAAAGAAGACCTAATACCAATATTTCTCAAATTATTACACAAAACAGAAATCAACTCCACAATTGACATAGGGACAATTTCCAAAATATATAAAGAACACAAGAATGAGACATAAGCAAACCAAATAATCTAATTTAAAATGAGGTATATATCTAAATGGAGAATTCTCAACAGAAGAATCTCAAATGACTGAGAAACACTTAAAGAAATATTCAATATCCTTAGCCATTAGGGAAATGCAAATCAAAATGACTCTGGGATTCCATCTCACACCTGTCAGAATGGCTAAGCTGAAAAACACAAGTGACAGCTCAGGCTGGAGGGGATTTGTAGCAAGGGGAACACTCCTCCATTGCTAGTGGGAGTGTAAATATACACAATGACTTTGGAAATCAATATGGAGGTTTCTCAGAAAATTGGGAATCGACCTACCTCAAGACCCAGCTGTACCACTTTCGGGCATGTTCCCAAAGGATCCTCCATAAGAACACCTGCTCAACTGAGTTCACAGAGGCGTTATTCATGATAGTCAGAACCTGGAAACAACTTAGATGTCCCTCAATCAAAGAAGGGATGAAGAAAATATGGTACAATACTGGTCCAGCCTGAGACTAATGCCATGAGAGTGAGCCCACCTCTGACACTTCCTGAAGTACCAAGCTGAATAATGATCCAGAGACCTAGGATAGAACCACACACAACTGGAGAAAAATAAATCATTATAATAATTTCTAACACTATTCTACTATACTCAAAAATTGGTGACTACCCCAATTTTCATAGAGAACCTTCATCTGGTACCTACTAGGAACAGATGCAGACCCACAGCCAAACATTAGACAGAGACTGGGAAATCCTGATGAAGAGAAGGACAAAGGATTAGAGGAGCTGGAGATGGGGGTCAAGGACATCACAAGAAGACCCACAGAAACAACTAACGTAGGCTCTCAGGAGCTCACAGATTCTGAACCAACAACCAGGGAGCCTCCATGGGACTGACCTAGACCTTCTATTTTTTGTGTGACAGTTGTGTAGCTTGATCTACTACAGGGACATTGAACAATAGGGGCAGGAGTTGACCCTAATGCTTTGGTTGACTTTTGGGAGCTTATTCCTCATACTGGGTTGCCTTGCCTGGCCCTAATACAAGGGGAGGAGCTTAGTTGATATGTCATGCTTTGTTGATACCCATAGGAGCCTACCTCCTTCTGAACAGAAACAGAGGAGTTGTGTATTTGGTGGGGGGGAGGGCAGAAGGAATACTGGGGGAGGGAATGGAAGTACAGGAGGGAGGGGAAACTTCGGTTGGGATGCAAAATAAATAAATAAATTTAATTAAATAAAGAAGAAGACATTTTAGGCAAATCTTTATCTTCCTTGAGATTTCCCTTAACAAAAGCTGAAATGTACAAAATCAAAAGTTAAAAAGAAAATGTGCATCTTTTTACACCATGAATCTTAATGAGTTTTCCAATTAAACACAGTGCTCTCCCATTTTTTTCCCCAGAGCGTGTAATTTATTGAATTCTGGAACCTGCCTACACGGATAGCTTCTTTCTCCTGATCTGTATACGGGGTAAGTGCCTGTGACCCTCCTGAACAGGTCAGAATGCCTGCCAAGATCTAACGAATACCAAGCGGGCCTCCTCTACTCAACACAGCCACACATGGAGCTCAGCCCCCAGTTCCCAGACGCACGTTACACAACACAGACTTGCTGAAACTGGGACAGACATGTGCATGGGAATTATTTGTATGGCTTGGCAGATCGCCTTTCAGGAGGAAAACCACTGGGATTGTCCCAAAGTCGACTCAGGTGTCTTTGAATATACGGATCTGTAGCCTCTAGCTTGCATAAGGATAAGTGGCGCCATCCGCAGCTACAGAAAGTCAATCCCATTTCATTTTGATAATTAATTTCAGGCACCCCACCCTGCTCATCTTCCAAAACACCTTCCTTTTCTCTTTGTTCTTGAACCTGTATCTCCAATTTCTTTCGTCTTTCTTTCTGGGAGATCATTACTGATTAAGTCCTCAGCAGTGGTCCCCAGCCCCCTCCCCCCTATGTGCGGTTTTAAAATTCGAATTGCTTCTTCATCACAACATACCAGCCTATGGATTCCCAGAGACCAGGGCTCCGTTATGCTTCTGAGGACACCAGCGACCTTAGCCAGAGCAAGGTCTCAGCTTTACACCACTTGTTAGCCAGCTCCTCCCTCCTCTGCCTCCCAGTGCACAGCCCTCTCCTGCTGGACCCTGTACAGCACTTACTGACTTCTCATGACTGCTCTGCCCAGCTTGAGTACTTCACACTGAAACACCCTACATCTTAGCATGCACCCTGCTACTGCCCATTTCCTCTTATTTATGGCTCTGTGGCGGCTGTTCTGAGATTCTGGCTTGAAAAGACAAAGCCCATAGTAAATAACATCACAAAGAAGTTTTACATAGGCAGAGGGGAGAACATTCCCCTTGACACACGCTCAGGAAGCCAGCACAACGGTTCTCCATCAGCCCTTCCTCCCTGCCTTTCCTTCCACAGCCAACTCACAACAGGTGAAGCTGAGCCAGAACCCTCACCAGCACCTTAGAAATCGCTCATCAAGGGACCTGCTATAGGGTTTCTATGATGGTAGTTTGGAACTGTTTCTGAATTTTCATGTTTGATATGAGATTGAGGCTATTTTGGACAAAAAGTGTCAACTTAATCAAATTAGATGGATTTTGTTGTTGTTGTTTAAGACAGGATTCCTCTGTGTAGCCCTCACTGTCCTGAACTTGCTCTGAAGACCACGCTGGCCTCCAGCTCACAGAGATCTGCCTGCCTCTGCCTCCTGAGTGCTGGGATTAAAGGCATACATGACTAATGCCCAGCTAAATATGATACATTTCTATAAAAGGACACCTCTTAGGGTTGACAGAAGTGAAGAGATAGGAAATCTCTTGTCAGAGAAGGCCATTGTTAGCACAAGGCTAATTACAACTGCCATGTGCGTTTTTGCAAGGGAGCTTTTTATTGAATCCACTTCACAGCTGAAGAAACCAAGCTAAATGAATCAGTTTCAGGTTTCACCAGGAGCATGCACAATGAAGAATGCCTGCCTCCAGTAGACATTTACCTCAAAACTCTCAGTCAAACTCACTCCTAATTAAACTAAGGTAAGATGACCTTGGCATAAAAAAATACCCTAGGCAGTTAATCTATTGTTTCTGCAATGTAAAAACTGAAGGAGGATTTTATACATTTCTGTGGCTTCCTGACTTATTTTTTCTTGTTATGTTATAGAAATCTCTGCGGATAATATTTGGGGTCAAGCTTCGTAGAAAAACTACTATTTATGCAAGGCACTGTCACATTTCCCAAATGTTAGAGGTCTTTGTGAAAATAATATCAGACAGACTGAACCCTAATTAAGATTTCTTTAGCACTGGAAGTTTGTAACACGATAGCCAAAATATGACCAAATGAAACAGGGACTGTGTGTTACTTTTAGAGGAAAAAATATTTTGTAAACATTATGCATATATGAGCACCAGGAGGTTTGATCAATGAAATAAACATATATTGTAGAATAATTTTTTAAGAATAGCATTTCAATACTAGGTGAGAAGATCCTTAAGAACACAGATATGAAAAATTGAAATGTATTTCCTCCAATATTATGAATAATTCTATTTTGTACACAAATGCACAGAAATAATTGCTACATTTTGGATGTGAGCATTCAACAGTTCTGACCAGTTTTCAAACACTCATCTTCCTCTTTCTGTTCCTACACTGTCTCTATCCTCTCTAATCTCACTGTTACAGTGGGCTCATCTCCCAGTGAGCATCTTCTCCACCCCATGCCCATGGTCCACATCTCTTTTCTACCTTCTCAAGCTATCAGTAGACACCATACAAAGGTTTAGCTCAAATACACCATTTTCTAATCCCCAAGACACCATCTCTCCTAAGTCTGAGAATTCCCAAGCTATCTAGTTGTTACTGTCTCTCAGAAGTTAGGAATGTCCCACATGGGGGAGGGCAATTCCAGGGCCTTATGCACACCAAGGATATGGCCTGTTATTGGCCATATATGCAACCCAAATGTGACTAGTTTTCAAATAATAAGTCAATCAGTCATCCAAAATTTGACATATACTATTAAGAGAATATTGTGTCAGCCTAAGTGAGAGTGGATGGGACCAATATTGGAATAAAAAGACTACTGGAGAAAAGGGGAGCATCCCGAACATACTTGGGGCACATTTCATGTCACAAATATCTTTAATTGCTGCACTTCTGTCTGTATACCACATTTGTACACTGCCTGCAGAAACTGAAAAACAGTGTTTGATCCCATAAAACTGTAGTTAAAGATGGTTGTGGACCACTCTGTGGGTGCTGGAATCTACACTCAAGTCGTTAGCCACCCCTCTTGACTGCTGAGCGTATCTCTATCTCACCACACCACATATGTTTCTAATCACCTTCCCCTTAAGTGCTCAACAAAATACTCACAAACTGAATCCAAAAATATAAAAGTATCAAAAAGGATCACCCACCATAATGAGGTAGGCTTTTTCTCAGAGATGCAGAGATGGTTCGACATACTAAAATCTATCAATGTAATACACCATATAAACAAACTGCAAGAAAATGGTCACATTATCATCTCATTAGTTGCTGAAAAAGTCTTTGAAAAAAATCCAACACCCCTTCATGATTAAGTCCTGGAGAGACCAGGGTTACAAGGGACATATGCAAACATAATAAAGGCAGCTTACCCCTGACCAAGGAAGTGAAAGATCTATTTGACAAGAACTTCAAGTCTTTGAAGAAAGAAATAGAGGAGGACACCAGAAAATGGAAGGAACTCCCTTGCTCTTGGATTGGGAGGATCAACATAGTAAAAATGGCAATTCTACCAAAAGCAATCTATAGATTCAATGCAATCCCCATCAAAATCCCATCAAAATTCTTCACAGATCTGGAGAAGACAATAATCAACTTTATATGGAAAAACAAAAAACCCAGGATAGCCAAAACAATCTTATACAATAAAGGAACGTCTGGAGGCATTACCATCCCTGACTTCAAACTCTATTACAGAGCTACAGTATTGAAAACAGCTTGGTATTGGCATAAAAACAGAGAAGTCGACCAATGGAATCGAATAGAAGACCCTGACTTTAACCCACAAACATATGAACACCTGATTTTCGATAAAGGAGCTAAAAGTATACAATGGAAAAAAGAGAGCATCTTCAACAAATTGTGCTGGCAAAACTGGATGTCAATCTGTAGAAGAATGAAAATAGACCCATATCTATCACCATGCACAAAACTCAAGTCCAAGTGGGTGAAAGACCTCAATATCAGTCCAAACACACTGAACCTGATTGAAGAGAAAGTGGGAAGTACTCTACAACACGTGGGCACAGGAGACCACTTCCTAC
>NW_026067897.1:10970579-10974638 GCF_014885135.2 Alexandromys fortis
TCTCTCTCTCTCTCTCTCTCTCTCTCTCTCTCTCTCTCTCTCTCTCTCTCTCTCTCATAAAAGTTCTTCCAAACATTAGGGGCTTCACAAACCATCTTTCAACCCATAAGAAGACTTAAAACTGGGCATCCTAGACCATGAAGAAAATTCTATATTTTCTTTGTAATTACCTCAATATTCACACCATAGGCAGTAATGCTATCCCAAGCTACACTGTCAGTTGCAGAGGACTCTGTGCAGTAGCTGTGGTGGGGAATAGGGTCAGGAAAATCAGGAATTGGCTATAGATTATTTAATCTCTGAAACAGACACTTGATGTTAAAACTGTTAAAACTCCCTCCTTTTTTTTTTCTTGTAAACAATAATTTCTATGTCTTACTGCCTGACTTCTGGCCCCAGGCATGTCCCTCATAATCTCCTCTCTTCTTCTCTGGTTCTTTCCCAGCCTAGATTTCTCCTCCTTCTTATTCTCTCTCTGTGCCGTTCCAGCCTATCCTTTATCTGCCAAGCTATTGACCATTCAGCTCTTTATTAGACCAATCCAGTGCCTTAGGCAGGCAAAGTGAAACAAATGCAATGTATCTTTACATAATTAAATGCACATCTTTACATCCTTACATAAATGCAGTATAAACAAACGTAACACACCTTTACACAGATAAACTAATATCGTGCACCATAAATAATTATAACCCAAGCCGGGCAGTCTTGGCACACGTCTTTAATCCCAGCACTGGGGAGGCAGAGGCAGTCAGATCTCTGTGAGTTTGAGGCTAGTCTGGTCTACAGAGTGAGTTCCAGAATAGGCTCCAAAGCTACACAGAAAAAGCTTGTCTTGGAAAAAAAAAATGTAACCCATCTTTACATATTTTATATAACATTCCACAGCAATGTATCAAGTGAAAGACCTAAGTGGCTAGCAGAACTGAGAATATTTCAAAAGTGTCATAATGAAAGCCCTTCCTTCACAGGCAAGTGAGAAGACCAGAGTACAGATCCACTACCTCCACCCAATAGCCCCATTCCAGGACAGGTCTGCTACAAGAACTTCCTTGATGAGTTCTGTGAAAATATTCCAGGTTTTCATGGTCTACTAGTTCTCTCAACGATGGCATGCTGTTCTCGGTAGATGCAGGCTTTAGTCAGCTTTCTCTTCCTATAACAAAATAACTGAGACAATACATGTATGAAGGGAGGTATATTTTGGCTTATAGTCTGTCACAGGTTTACTGTGTTCTGTTGGGCCTGTGCTAACACATCATAATATAAGCACACGACAGAGAAAGGCTCACAACTCATGGCTAAAAAGCAAAATCAGAAGAGAAAGGCATCCGGATAACAAAATTTCCTTCTGGGATGTTCCCAATGACCTAAGGACCCAATTTTTCATTACAGTGTACCTTCTATAGGTTCTACTGTCTCCCAACAACAGCTCTTTGGGGACCAAGTCTTTAACATATGAGTCTTAGGGCAGCATTCAGTGCCTACACTGTGGTAGTATCCAAGTCCTAAGCGCTACAAATAACACAGTCTCTGGGAAATGTTTTGAATCTTGTTTTCACTTTAACTATTAAAATATATATATATATATATATTTCTTACTGAGTTTACCCTAGGGCTAATTATCACTGTTGATTAAGTAGCCTGAACCGTTCCATGGGTCCATTCTTAGTGTTGCATGAGTAGCCTGGCCCTTCTGTGGGTACATTCAGATGTACACCAAGAAAGCTCCTTACATGTGTGCCTGTTGCCACTTAAAATTAACCTAGTCTTAAAAAAAAAATCCAGGCCAAGAATCAAGCATTTTATAGAAGCTCTCTGGCTGTCTAGTAGATAAGACCTAAGCTCTTTCAAGACTACAATCTGCTCTGACACCAAGGGCAAGGCCAGCAGCAGCAGGGCTGATTTATACAGCCGAGATCTCTGCCAAGTTCTGTTCATAGACCATCATATCTCCCAGCAAAGAACTCTTTGAGTTGCACATAATTCTCCGCACTGAACAAAAAATAAAGCGGGGCTTCAGGTCATGTCATCTTCTCAAACTCCAAAGTTTAAGAGCAAGGACTTTGGGACCAGGGCCCAGCTAGCACTTTAACAGCTGAGCTACATCGCCTCCTGCAGAGCAAGGACTCCCACTCCCAACAAGATTTCCTTAGCACATCCCTTTCCAAAAGATGTGGGAAATTGCATCCTAAGGCCAGAAGCTGGTCTATCTAGAAAAGCAGATGAAATAAAATCAGAACCCTTCAGTGGAGTGTCCTGTGTGTGCCTCAGGATTCCAGTCCCATACCTCCTGCATGGTCACCCACTGTGGAGACACAGCATGTGTTTCATAAGACACGATGCGAGGATGTGTGTGTGTCGTTCTACCTGTGAGGTGTAGCTCGCAAATAGTCTAGTGTTTTCTGTAGAATTAGATCATACCGTGCTGTTAGAATGCATGGAATGAACAGAAGGGGAGGAGATGCTTGGGATTCTTCACAGAACAAGATGATGATGTGCATGCAGCAGATCCCTGCTTCCCAGCCTCGGCCCAGCTGGGCCAGAGCAGTGTATTTCTGCTTGCATTAAGGGCTAAATCACCTGCTTACAAATGCTGACTATGTGATAGCTCATTTCCACGCAGAGTTGCCAGGATGCAAAACTTACGTGGTCCGAGTGAAAATGAAACCACCCGGAGGGAGAGCACCATCTTGCTAAGTGGGAGGCAAGAAGTCCTCAGAGCAGAGGGCAGAATAAGCACTTCACGTGGGGGGGGGGGGGACGGACATCGCTGCTTCCTGAGTAGGCTCCTCATGGAATACAGGCCCCTCACCACCACCACCACCACAGTATGCAGAACGCCAAGCCAGGGAGATGGCTATGTTATCGTGTGTCATCGCTGCGGATTAGCACAACCTCTGGACCGAGCTGAAGGAGGAAGGAAAGCATCCCGAAGGGACTCCTGTAGATACTGATTTGATCACCTACTGTTACCAGATTTGGGAAACTGCTCGAGACAACCCAAATATAATTAGAGTTCAAAGCCTGAGGCTTCACTTTCACGCTTGAACTCTGACTCATCTGCTTCAGCGACAAGCCACAGATCTGAAAGGGCTTCCCCTGACCGCACTCCACCACTCACCCACAGTAAGGTTCTCACAGAAAATCAAAGCAAAAACTACATTTTGACTTGTGGCACAGAAGTGCTCCTACAAAGAAAATCTGTTGGCCAGATGGAGTCGTGAGAATGGGTTACGGCAGGCATTTAAGAAGTTAGAATAACAAACAAGGAAATGTAGGAGGCTGTGTAGGGTTATTGGAAACATTATTTCTACTTCCTTAATCCGTATTTCAGTGGAAGATAGATTGATTATATTAGTCGTATAAGCTTGTCTGCTAGTACAATTTAAGAAAGATAAGATAGCAAATGCTTCTAATACAGAGGAATTGAGGTGAAATATCTAAAATGTACATTTTTGGATCAACCTATCCCTGGACCCAGCAATACCACTCTTGGGAATACACCCAAGAGAAGCCCTATCATACAACAAAAGTATATGCTCTACTATGCTCATAGCAGCATTGTTTGTAATAGCCAGAACCTGGAAACAACCTAGATGCCCTTCAATGGAAGAATGGATGAAGAAAGTATGGAATATATACATATTAGAGTACTACTCAGCAGTAAAAAACAAGGACTTCTTGAAGTTTGCAGGCAAATAGATGGAAATAGAAAACACTATACTGAGTGAGGTAAACCAGACACAAAAAGAGGAACATGGGATGTATTCACTCATATTTGGTTTCTAGCCATAAATAAAGGACATTGAGCCTATAATTCGCAATCCCAGAGAAGCTAAATAAGAAGGTGAACCCAAAGAAAAACATATAGGCATCCTCCAGAATATTAACCTTCATCAGGCGATGAAAGGAGACAGAGACAGAGACCCACATTGGAGCACCGGACTGAACTCCAATCAGGAGTCCAAATCAGGAGCAGAAGGAGAGAGAGCACGAGCAAGGAACTCAGGACCGCGAGGGGTGCACCCACACACTGAGACAATGGGGATGTTCTAT
>NW_026067897.1:10975218-10994988 GCF_014885135.2 Alexandromys fortis
CACCACTCCTCTCCCCCTCCCTCTCCAATCCAAAGAGCAGTCAGGGTTCCCTGCCCTGTGGAAAGTCCAAGGTCCTCCCCCTTCCGTCCATGTCTAGGAAGGTGAACATCCAAACTGGCTAGGCTCCCACCAAGCCGGAACATGAAGTAGGATCAAAACCTCTTGCCATTGACCTTGGCTGAACACAAGCAAACATTTCCTATTGTGCCGATGACGTCTGTCAGTTTTTCTCCGTGCTGACAGGGCACAATGCTAGCACTCTGTTGACTGCCATTAGAAAAGAGGCTGCAAACTGTTTTTGAAAATGAATACGTTCATCTTGTCCATTTGTAAATGTTCTTATTTAATCATAACTCAGATACCTCAAAAGACTCTATGTCAGCGCTAGTGAGGAACAGTAAGAAACTGAGCTTTGTAGAATAATAATAAAACAAAAGGAGATAGCTGCAGGTGGGCTTGCAGGTTGAGTTTATCAAGACAACCCCAAATTAGGCAAAAAAAAAAAAAGTCAAAATGTCAAGACTGGCTATAAACTTGAATGAAATGAAATCCTGGAAACTTTAAGAAACATTTCTCTCATTAAGCCTTTCAAATCTCTGGGATCTGAATAGAAAGACAGCGAGAGGCATTCAGGAGATGCTAAGTTGGTGAAGTGCCTACAGTTCAAGCGTGAGTTCAGATCCTCAGTAACCATCAACAATGTGAGGCACTCTGACTTCTATCTGGAGCCACAGCATTGGTAGGTCAGGGACAGGCGGTTCCCTATGGCACTCAGATCATCCATTCTTGCAAATTAGTAAGCTCTGGTCTCAGGGAGAGACATGCTCTCTTAAAAACAAAGTAGAGAATGATAGAGAGGAAAGTACAAGATAGTCTTCACACTCATGCCCACACGTGCATGAATATACAAACATGTACTGGTACATACATACACAGACACACACACTCACACACACACACACACACCATCATCATCAGTTACCGTTTCCCTCCAGTTTACCCCTTTCACAGATATGTAGGAGTGGCTCCGTCTGTGCTGAGTACTCAGAAAAGGCTCAGGCCATGAATGATGCTCCCTTTCCCACCCTCCCTGTGACCAACCGCTTCCTGAATCCCATGTCATGGCAGGTCCTTCCTGCAGCTCAAGAGGAACACCCAGCAGCAACAGGGCATAGCACTGGAGCAAGGGTTTCTGCGGTAGTATGCAAGCATCATGTTTCATCTGTTACTGGGGTGTGAGATCTATCTTCCTGAGAAAGGGAATCGGGGCTATCAATGGAACTTACTTGAACCGGGAATTTGCTGTTGATTTAGCAAGTTCCCAACATAAGAAAATAAAAATATCCACTGTGTGGCAAATTCTAGGAGACTACATACCAAGTAACCACATGGCGGGTGAATGGTCTCAGGGGACAGCACCATCATAAACAATTTTAATAATTAACAATAGTAAAAGCAATCAGTAGAATGGTAAACATTTATAAATGTATTTAAACAATGTTTGCTTTCCACATGTCAGGAAATTGCCCCCAAAGAAGAATTAATATTAGGAAGGTCACAGAAACTCTTTTTAGCCTCCAAATGGGTACAACACATTCGCCCGAATCTCATCTTCCGCGAGAAGCAGAGCTCTCTCGGCATTTTTTAAAGCACTTGTTTGGCTGCATTCTGCCTCAAAATAATTGCAAGTCCAAGCTGGTACCAGATGTAAACTATGCATTCTTTACGAGAACCCTCACGGCGTTTTAAATGGTATTCACGAGAACATATGGTCAGACGTCTGGTTATTATGAAAGGTTACTCGTGTGTCTGTTCCAGTCATGTGTGCACTCGGTTTAATGAGAATCACCGCTTCAAGCTTTCATCGATTTATTTTTCCAGATGAGCCGATACACTGCCTCTCAGCAGCATCGACTTATTAAAATGCTACCACTTGCCAACGGGAAGGCTGTCAAACCTTTTCTGTCTTCTTTATTACACGCACAATTCAGAAGAAAAGGCTTTATACCACACTGCATGGCAAATGATGGTCTAAATCCCACCACGGGTAAAAGAGCCGAAGTTGCCACTTAAATGTCCGCACCCACCTAACCACACCGAGTGGTGAGCCTGCCGTCTTTGGTGTCAAGGTATGCTGCCTGTTAATACTGTCGTCGAAGAGGTATTATTTTATTCTAGCGACTATTTTATCCTAGCAAAGCCGCCGAGCAAAGTGGGTCTGTGTTGCTTATATGGCATAAGGACTCTGAAAGACACAGTCATCTGTATTTACAGCATGCCATTTGGGCATAAGGCTGAAATTAATGAAGAGAAGGTGTTTTGAATCTAAAGCCTCTGTGAACAAGAGTATACTGATACTTATAAAGTATATGAGTCTGACTGTTTCATAATTCGGACACTAACAGCAAACTCTGGTTGAATCCCCCTTGCTGCTCATGCCTTGCCAGGCTACCTTACTATCCTGTGAGAGTTAGCTCTCCCGGGAAACATGTACTTAACATGCATGGACACTGATCTAATGTATGCATTGCTGCATGAAGAAAGGGAGTACACACACAAGAATGTGCTGTGCCTGTTGGTAACACTTATGGCCCACCTAAAGTTTAGAAAGACTAAAAGTTAATAAAAGCGAAATAAATCTGGCATAGACCCATATCACTTATAAGACAATATATATAATGACAATGACAGATGTCAAATAATATTCCCCAAAATTTATAAGAAAAAAGCTGGCGAAGACAGACAAACGTTTTATTACACCAATGAAGCTAGCTGCCTATGAAATGGAACCTCAAGTTCTTGTGAAAGGTAACTTACTTGACTTAAACAGATGAATTCACTCCACATTAAATGATTACCACTCAGGGCTCAGCTACCAGTCCATCTGTAGAAGACATCAGAATATGCAAAGATGGCTTTCCTCGCCCTCAGACCTCATGAAGGGTGTGAGACCATAACTTAGTGGTGCAAATCATCTGTGACTCACCTCAGACAACCTAAAAGAGACTCCTGGAGAGGTGAGCAACAGCCACTCTAGGCGGTAAATGCAAATAACCATGCAGTCAGCACTAGTTTAGTGAGGATAAAGGACCCTTTAGTAGGCATCAGGTCCTCCATCCTGACCAATTCTAGGCAAAGAGAATTTTATGTACCTTTAAAAATCCCACATCTTCTGGCCCCTGGCCATTTGGTTGATGAGAAAGACATTTGAGGGACATGAGAATTAATTTTATGTGACAACTTAAGTAACCTATGGAGCTCAGAACCATAGTTAGACGTTATTCTGAATGTTTATGAAGGTTATTTTGGGTCAGATTTAGTCAATGGACTTTAGGTAAAACAGATTATGCCCATAATGAATATGGCTTCAAACAATCAGTTGAAAATTTTTACTAGAATAAATATATGTCTCCCTTAAGCAAGGAGGAATTCTGCCAGGAGATAGCCTTTGGATCGCAAGCCCTACCTTGTAAATTGATGGAGGTGGGTCTTGTAATAATAAAGAAACTGCCTCGGCCCTCATAGGACAGAAAATTAGGTAGGCGGAGTAGACAGAAGAGAATGCTGGGAAAAAGAAGCTTAGGGAAAGAGTCGCCATGATGCTCCCACTCCAGACAGAGGCAGGTTAAGATCCTCTCTGGTAAGCCAGCTCATGGGCTACACAGAATATTAGAAATGGGTTAGAACAATATGTAAGAGCTAGCCAATAAGAAACTGGACCTAGCCGGGCCAGGCAGTGTTTGAAAGAATACAGTTTCCGTGTAATTATTTCTGGGTATAAGCTAGCCATGCGGGCGGCCGGGTGCCGGGGACGCAGCCCTGCCGCTCCTATTTCAACAGATGGCGCCCAACGTGGGGCTAAATCCACTTAAAAACCTGAGAAGGCTTAAAAATAAGGGAAACAGAGTTTAACACAGATTTTTGCTGTTTTGTTGGTGACATGCTGTAGAGAGATTCCTGATTCAGCAACAGCAGCAGAGAAAAAAAGCTGCGTCATTTTAAAGCGCGGCTTCCTGGTGCTATGCTGCCAGCGTGAACTCTGGCTTTAAAGCATTTCAAGGCTTTTATGGGACTGGATGTTTCTGTTCCCACTTGGGATCGGAGGAGATTGCTCTGAGACCTGCCGATGGCTCAGCGTTCCCTGCCTACACCTGGGCAGATGGCGGAATCAGGCTTAGGCAGGCGGAAGAGCATGGCGGATTCCTGCTGCCATACAGAGACGCGTTTTCAGACTGCGCAGTGCTCTGCGTGTCAGATTTGGCTGTAACTTGGATAAAAAGAGTTTCTGTGCTGCACACTCAGTCTCAAAATTAAATTGCTGATTGCGGCTCCAATGTAAACTGCTGTTTGCCTGTAACTGTGCTCAGCTCAAAAGCACCAAATGACTCTGAGGCAGGAGCGGCTGCTCCTTGCTGAACTGTGCTGATCTCAGGCAGGAACTACCGTAATTACCTTAAAACCGTGCAGTTAAGGTTTAGACTGGGCAGGACACAGGCAGTACCGTATTACCTATACATGGTGCAACTTAAGTTTTTAAGAAATGCTTAACATTTTAAGAAATGCTCCTGGATAATAAAAAAAAAAATACAGATTCACAGTAAAACAGATTCAGACACCGTTGGATGAATGTACGTAGGCTTGGGGAAAAAAAGAGAATATAAAGAATAAAGTTAATGTCTTAAAAAGAAAAAGGGTAAAGTCTTTAAAGAGACAGAGTACAGAAGTACAGATAGTTATAGATTAAGAGAAATAAAGAAAAATAAGCCACGTAAAAATGAAAAATTCACAGAGAGTCTGGATTATGTACATTGTGTTTTCTTTAAAATTTTTGACTGTGAAGGAGCTAAGTACAAAGAGACATTTTATTATATGGGCTGCTAAGCTGAACCTGCACATATGTTCTAAAGGTATCTTGACTTCAAAATTTGGATCTAAGGATATGATGCTTTGGAGAGGGTCTTCTTTTGTTTCCACAGAGGATGTGACCCTATGGATTGCATCTATCCCGGTATGGTATGATAGACCACGCCCTCCTGAAAGGTTGCTGTGAACACCCTCAAAAAATTACTTCACTCAACTGCCAACCGAGATGAACCTGACACACAGGTTACACCCTAAATGATCTGATTAACAGTGCCCCCATTCAGCAGGAAGCAGTTTGGAGAGAAAAAACTACGCCCATGTTCCCAAATATTGTTTATAAATGTTCTTTTACATTTAAAGGGGGATATGATATAGATATGAATAATTTGCATTGGTATGGATTTTAAGGTCAATTTTGTTATATGTATATGTATTTTTGAACTTGATTAAGGTATTGTGATTATGTAGTTCACTTAAAATGTAATGTATAATTAGGAAATATAGGTTGTTAATGGATAATCATTGCTAATAGTTAAGCTTGTAGTCATGTTAGTTAGATTTTCTAGATATATAGAGATATATTTCAATTAGATAGGCATTCTTCATATCTTTCAAAGACTGCAGAATATGGCATTTAAAATATTTTAATAACTTAGGACTTTTCATGACAAGGAGACACGTCTGCTCCTGGCAGCACCAGCTACTTCAAGAGGAAGATGGGCATCGAAGAGGATCCTTATGGAGTTGGATAGTCATTTGGGCAAGAAACTGCTCTTGCCTGGACTGTTGCATAAACTGGACACAGAGAACCCTCAGAGAGAGGACTGCTGAACTTGCCTAAAGGTGAGATGGTCTTTCGGGGTTCCTGATTCATGAAAGAGTCTACAAGACATTCTACAGAACACAGCAGAAAGTGACTGAACTGTCTTTAAAATTTCCTGCTTCATGGAAATGTATCTGGATACCATGGGCCTGTAGGCCGAAGATGGATGCCCCAACGGTACAGAGGAACTTTGGGTGACTGTCCAGGCAGCGAGATGTCTCTGTCATTTCTAGAGTTTTCTTATTTCTTGTTTACTTAGATAATATTATATCCTTCTGGAGTCTTTGATGGAGTTGAAGAATAAATAGTTATAGTTTTCCTTAGTTATGATAAGAGATAAAATAGATATAAATATTGTAACTGTAATTCTTACTTGATAACTGTTTTGTTATATGTAATTTTACTATGCTAAAGTTAAAGCCTTTCTTTTTTGTTTAAACGGAAAAAGGGGAAATGATGTGGGAATGATTTCTTACTAATAAAGAAACTGCCTTGGCCCATTTTATTGGATAGAAAATTAGGTAGGCGGAGTATACAGAAGAGAATTCTGGGAGAAAGAAGGTTAGAGGAGGAGTCGCCATGATGCTCCCACTCCAGACAGATGCAGGTTAAGATCCTCTCTGGTAAGCCAGCTCATGGGCTACACAGAATATTAGAAATGGGTTAGAACAATATGTAAGAGCTAGCCAATAAGAAACTGGACCTAGCCGGGCCAGGCAGTGTTTGAAAGAATACAGTTTCCGTGTAATTATTTCTGGGTATAAGCTAGCCATGCGGGCGGCCGGGTGCCGGGGACGCAGCCCTGCCGCTCCTAATTTCAACAGTAAATTTTGGACTTGCACCTTTACAATCATTTAATTTAAGGAATTATGGGCCAATTTCTTAAAAAGAAATAAACACATACACTATATTGTATGCATATATAGACACATACACATACAGAATTGTGTACATATACTAACACATACACATATGCAGCATATTGTATACATATATAGACAAATTCTCCACACATACCACACTGTATAAATAGACACATTCACACATACCATATTATGTATGTATCTGTACACATACATACACACCATATTGTATGTATATATAGGCACATAGGCACATACAAATATATATATGTATATATATATATACAGAGACACATACACACATCCTATCGATTCTATTATAAAAACACCCTGTAACTTGTGTTCTCTGGAGAACCATGATCATTACACGACCTTCCCTTTAGTCACCTGTCTTAGTTAAGAGGTGACCTAAAAGTCCATCAGTTGAGCTGACAAGAGAGAAATGTGTCCAACACTTCTTCATACACACATTGCATTACCTGTGTAGTCTATAGTATATACTATGGTATCTGCATAGTGAGGTTGTTACCCATGCTATGGCACAGCTTAGTAAAGGCTCTCAACAGTTAATACCACGACCTTCCCTGATTCAAAAGAGTAAAACAGCACCTCTGCTTCAGCCGATATTGCCCTTTGGAGAACAAGTGTTTCTTTCCTGCCCCAGTCCCTCCTCCAAGTCAGGCAGCATGATGTCATAGAGGACTGGAGCTCTTCCACAGACATACCACCACCAAGTGTGTGCCCTTGCTCTTAGCAAGCTCTCCTTTATAGTCTGTGTTTAGCAGATGGAAAACAATTAGGATGTACATGTAATTCCAGCATACCTGACCCTGCGCAGGTGTTTGGTAAATAGTATTTTTTGCATCATCATACAAACCTGAATGAGCTATCACCATATCCAAGAGGATGCCTGTTTTGTTCAGTTCTTTTCGGATCTAATTCTGCAGCAAACTAGCCTTCAAAAATAAATGCAACTTCAATTGATGTCTCCTTCCCAGATGATTCTGAGCACAGCGCGGTCTCTTGGTAACCTCAAGATCAGTATTGTATCAGAGGACAGAAAATTACTCCTCTCCTCCCGAACTCTTAACTGTTCCTCCTTACCTATCCTTAGAAACAAAAACCTGTCACCAGCACCTCCTCCAGAGGAACCTGTGTTAAAGGCTTGGTCCACAGCTTGGGGGGCGATGGAAACCTCGCAGAGCAGGGCCTGGATTTGCATGTTTCAGTTGCTGGAAGAATGCTCCCTAAGGAAACTGTGGGGCTCGACCCTTTCCCCTGCTTTCTGTTTTGGTCTGCCATGTTTTCTGCTATGACACACTGTCTCACCACAGGCAGAAGGCAATGTGACCAATAAAGCATGAACAAGAACATCCAAAACTGCAAGCCAGAATGAACCCTGTCTTCTCATAAGTTGATTATCATGGGGGTTTGTGATAATGACGGAAGTCTGACTAACATTCCATGTTGACATATAACAAGGCATATAATAATATCTGGAATCATGATCATGAAGTAAATGGGGGGGGATGAAGAAATGACAGCTCTGAGAAATTTCAAACTTGAAACCAGCACCATATTGATTGCCAGATGGTAATTGCACTTCTTTGCGATGATGTAGCCAAGGAAACCTTATAGAGATGCCTTTTGGGTTGCTGTTATTGAAATCAGCTTTACCTAAGATAAATATGATGGCATAACTGAGAACACATTCTCCTTTAAGCTCTCCAACTGATTCTGTGTTCAGGTAGGATCCCAAGCAGATGGCACATTCATTACACGCTTCCCTTTATGTGTGTGACACAGACATTCTGCAAAATGTAAGGTGTGTCCCCTCATAAAATGAGGGCTTATCTCAACACCCAGCCAGGATCCTGGACGCTGCTGGGAAACACCTACGTGATGCACTAGCCCACAGTAGCCTTGTGCGATGACTGTGTTCTTTAACAGCTCAAATATCACTGGGAACATCATTTTCATTCTGCGGCACGTGCAGACAAAATCTTCTAGAGAAACGAAACAACATCCCCAGTCTGGAAGCAAACATCTGGCATCATTTCCAGGGTGGTGTAGGCAGTCGACCGACAGGATATTCAGAGTCAGCCAGGTTCTGTGTACTGCCCACTAACACAATCTGTGGCATTTGTTTGGGCTCAGCCTGATTAGCCTGGGACAGTCTCACAGGATATACTATCTCTATTGGTAAAGCCATTTGGAAAAATGCTATTCACATTATAGGTGATATAATGATATATAGGTGATAGAAAGATATCACTTCTATTACTTCAGTCTATTTTGCAGAAAGCTGGCAGCACGAATTCTATCACGCTAGAGCCCAGTATTAGAACATTGTAAAGGGTGTCCATAGTACCCCCACCAAACAGCTATTTTTCGGGAAGATACCTAAAGCTAGAAATAGATAACCATCCAGGCATCGCTAACACATAATATATGACTAAAATAGGGGCACACTTATTGAAACAACACACAGAATATGGCTGGACGATCACAGCAGGCAGAAGTTGGGGCTGCTTAGAAAGGTCTGGGCACCAACCTCAGCACCAGTCTTCTTCCAAGTACGCTTTGTCGATGTGCTTTCCTTCTCAGGAATGTCAGGGTGATGCTGAAGGTCTCAGTGCCAGGAGCAGCTCTCAGTCCCTGGACTGTGTCTGAAAGCCCCACAGGTGTCCTCACTGACACCCAAATTTTTAACAACTGCATCTGCGTTTGGAAATACCTTCTCCCATCAAGGTACAATACAGAACAAAAATATAGAACAAGGTACAGTATAGAAACAAAAGATTCTACCTTATTTTTACATTTTTGAATCATTAAATATGATCCCTTACTTTTGTTCCACTTGGGGCCCATCCTGACGTGAAAGTTGTGCATTACTCTCTTATAACTGGGAAGCTATCCAAAGCCGTGTGGGTTTTGTTTTCTCAGAGAGATGGCTGTGCCGTGTGACACACAGATGTTGCTTTAAGTGAAACTTTTGGCCTTGCTCATTCAAGGCTTTCTGGCTTTCGTGTTTTGTTAACAGATTGCTGCCCTTGTTTTTCTTACATTTCTTTTTGTTCTCTGACTTTGGAAATCAATGGAGGAATGTTAGTTGGTTCTCAGCTAGCACAGATATAACCCATGAACATAACCCCACATTGTGCCGACAGACGTCATATCGAACAAGACCTTAATAATTTTGCATTCTCATAAGTCAAGTCACTGGTCTTAAAGTGGATTGGAATAAACTTGTCTGTGTGGCCTGTATCACACAGATATTATACACAGGCTCATGTGTTGCCTCTTCTTTTTAGGAGCTCATTCCGTTTACTTAACCTTAAGCCTATACTAGATATTTATGAGCTTCCAAATTAAAGCTTGAAAATGTGGGCGTATACACATGTGCATGCACATGCACATACATATGATTCTTGCTTCTGTGCCTGATGCCTTAATTTATCATCTATCAGACAGACAGATAGTTATTTATTGTCTTATGGTTTGGTAATTTTTATTTTTAGTTAAAAACATACCTGCATGCATTTGTATGAATCTCTCTGGTAGGGTTCATTTTCTTAAACATATACCACAATACATATGCTATCCAGTTTTTTAGTAAATAATCTATCATGCAAATAATCGTTATGACAAGAACATCACTTGTTTATACAACAAGCAACTCTTCTTTTAACTTTCTTTTTATTTATTGTTTGTGCCTTTCACATCATGCATCTCCATCCCATTCATTTCCTTGTCCCTTTGCACAAGCAACTCCTTTAAAGAAATCACCCCACAGTACCTCTTCCTGTAGCATCTGGAGTACAATACTCAGGGGTGATGGTGTATGTCATGCTTTGGACCATAGGCGAATCCTCAGTTACCCCAATTCCTCTGAGAGCCAAAGCAATGTTCATAGTCCTCAGAAATCCCTCATGACCCACAATACCCCAGGCATATCCCAGCATTTCTCTGCTGCATTTACACGTGATACCTGACTTTTGTACCAACCACTACAGACTCCTATATATTCTCTCTCCACACCCTTTCTATGAACAAAGGATACAAGCCATAGAGCCTTAGTCCATAAGTTGCAGAGGACTCCAGCCCCCTGCTATAGCTACAAAAAATTTAAAAATAAACTCTAGTTAAACTTAAAACTACCACAGAAATTTATTGTTTTGGAAAATAAAATTTTGTAGCAATGATTTCCTGTGAGTTCTAGATGGAGAATAGTTAGTAGTGGGTAACTTCTGTTGCCTTGGGGCCTGAGAACTGTGGGAAAGCTGAGCTGCAAACCCACAGCTTCTTTCTTTCCTGAGTTTGAGCCTAGTAAGTCACCTTGGCTCAAAGGGACACCTTGCACCCAGCTGAAAGGTCCATTAGCATCTCTATAGATTTTCCTTCACCCAAACGGAAAAGAGAACCATCAATCCTTTCCCTAGGCCTTCAAATACCCTAGAGAAAACTGGTTAATGGACCCCAACTCAACACTTCTGAAATCCTATCTTTGCATGCGTGTAGGTCCTTTCTCAAAAGAGCAGTTGCCTCGTTTTATGGTTCCATACTTGGTTGAGTGGTGTTGTGTGGAATAGGTGTCCTCTGAAAACTCCTGAGTTGAATAACACCTTTTGAAAATCATCATCACCTTTAGAGAAAAGTGGCAAGGAGGTAGGAATGTGCCTCAGTGGTAGATTGCATATTTCACCCAACAACAACAACAGCAACAGCAAGAAGAATGGATAGAGAAAGATATAACAATTTGGTTGCCCTAACATGTTTTTTGAGCAGCAGTATGAAACATTTCATTTAGATTTCTATTTTATTTTATCTAAGAATTTTTACAGTGGTTTTATGCTCTTCCTGACTCCACACTGGCATTTGAACATTTATTTTGCCTTTTTTCCTCATTAGAAAAAAGCCTATGTTCTGAATGTTTAATACTCTGAACTGAGCACCATGGTTACACAGTTTTTTATAGACCCCATTTCTTGCTTATATGTTTGTTTCATCTAAATCAGGATATACTTAAAATGTCCAATAATTGCTTAATTGCCCAAGGGAAAGAAACTATAATAAATATCATTATTTGTTGGTATAAAAAACACCAAGGTTTGTTTACTTTGATTCTCTAGACATTTCTTGAAATATGAATTTCTTTTGGTTCCATATAAGACATTTGTACTCTTCTTACACTTCTCAGAGAATATGGGGAGGAGTTGATTTGTTTCTGTGTAGTAATTTGTGTATATGTATATATACATGGTATATATATATATGTATATATAATACATTATCAGCACTTTGATAATTCTGAAAAATCTAAGAAGAGTAAATAAATCTACCTATACATTGAAGTATTCCTAATTTAAGCTCGAAAATGTAAATCCTGGAAGAAAACACTGCTGTAGTTTCAGGAGAGCAAAAGCTAAGCCTACTGCAAACCAGTAACCACACTGGTGAGTTGCTGTCACTCGAGATGAGCATGGGGCAGAGCAAATCTGCTCCCCTCCAGCACCTAGGAAGCAGAAAACACAATACAGTTCTGAAGGACATCCTTTGGGTGACCTACTTCTTGCAGATAAATCTCACCTATAGCACCAACAACCTTTCAAAATAGCTGGAAACCAAGTCTTTAATATGGAAGTCTTGGAGGAACACTTTTTATCCAAATTGTAACAATGGTTTTCCGTAAGAACTGGCTTTTCATATATAAATTAACCCAAACTCTTGGTAGGGACCACAGAGAGAAAGCAGACCTGAGCATCCACTCATTGGGAGCAGGTGCGAACAGCTGTCATGCAAGTCAGTAAAAGAATACGCAGAGAAATTTTCAGCAAATTTCTAGGACCTTGGTGGGAGCCACGCTGGATCCCTGATCCCCATGCATACACCTCTTCCCAGAATTCCATTGCCCCAGATGCTTTCAGAGTTGGTGAATTGAGAAGGGGGCTCTCCAGGTGTTGGCTATCACTGTTGAGGCCCTGAAACACATCTCCTGTCTCCAATCCGCAGGGAGAAGAACTACAAAAATCTTTCAGCCATTCTTAGGATACCCTCCAACTTGGGGGAAACAAGATGAAGAAACAAAGCCTCTGGTAATCAGGGGTGCTGGGTTAATACTAGGTTCACCATGTCTGGAGGAGCGTAGAAACTCTATGAAGAGCATAGCCTCCAGACCTGGGTTCCCAGAGCCTGCCTGAGAGGACAAACCAAGCATTAAAGAACATATCCCAAGCTCTCTCATCAGCACACTAACAAATGTTGTGTTAAACAAAAAATACAGCTCAGGAAGCTGCAATGGACATGTCAAAGTGAGGTAGATGGTCAAAACTAGCTTGGAATTAAAAATTGATGAAGTAGATTATAGGCCAAGCATCCAGGATTAGTCCAGGAGTGAGAAAATTAGGATACACTGAGGGTACCCACATCACTGACATCAGTATCTTAAGAGAAAAGATGGGGCTAGAGGGTCAACTCAGCAGTTAAGAGCACAACATGAGCTGCTCTTCCAGAAGACATGAGTTCAATTCCCAGCACCGACATGACAGCTAACAACCATCTGTAACTCCAGGTCAAGAGGATCTGAACCCTCCTCTGGCCTTCACAGTCAGTAGGCAATCAGCTGATGCAGACAGACATGGAGGGAAGGTGCCCATACACATAAAAGAAAATTAATTTTAGCAAAAGAGAGAGAGGGAAATATGAACTTTAAAAATGGCGTTTCATGTTAACATTTGTGGACAGTTAAGAAACTCGGGACCCAAATACAAACTGGCATTTTTCTTTTAAAAGACATCACATTTTCTTGTGGAAGGAAGCATCTCAGACATGAGTTAGTGTAAAGTGATGGCAGGGTGTCATCTGGAATTAGAAAATTTCCCCCCCAGGATGCCCGGGTATGACTCATAACAAACATGGTAGACTAAAGTGGCTGATGAACAAGAAATGTGTGTGTGCGTGCACATACACGAGTGTGCATGCACACTCATGTACTCTCATTCAGATGTATGTGCGTGTGTCTCCCTGTGTGTGTGCAAGCATGCATGCTCATGCACAAGCACATGTCTGTGGTTTCTACAGCCCCATGTGAACTAATTCAGTAGCCTTGGCATTCTTCTAGCGTTTCCCATGGGTAAAATGTGCATATATAATTAAGAAGTTCTAGTTTATGCTCAAATTGTACTTTAATGCATCAGTCCTGTTGGAACAAACTTGCATTTTCAAAACTAGTATTTCAGCCAAACTGAATGTGCTTTGTCTCTTAACATCTGTTATCACATCTATTTCATATCCCAATTTCCTGTCTTAAAACTAAGGAGTGACATCTTCTTGATAAAAGTAATTCTTCTGACTACATCCTTGATAGTTGTTTAAATCTCAGATCTGACAGTCTCCCACAGAAAAACGTCTCCCACCTGCCAATCTGGTTGTCCATTCAAAATGGGTGGGTTGTTTGTTTGTTTCATGGTCTTGACTGCACACCCACCCACCACAAAGGCCTTCTGGAAATTCAACTCTCTATTTGTCATTTTCATCTTTGTTAGGGATGGAGAGATCACCTTGGTGATATCCTGGTGCTTTGCTAACAAAGCACCACCAACTGAGTGGCTTAAGCAATAGCTTCTGCTCTTCAGGTTCTGGGGGGCAGGGTGCCCTGAACAAAATACTAACAGGCCAAGCAATTCACAGACTCAATGCAGTCCCAATCAAAATGTCCACCGCATTTTTTTTGAAGTCATCAAATCTTGACTCCATTTATTTTTTTTTTTAAATATAATTTTTTTATTGAAAAAAAAAAAGATTTCCGCCTCCTCCCCGCCTCCCATTTCCCCCCCCGTCTCCCTTTTCCCCCCTCCTCCCTCTCCTCTCCCCTTCCCCCCACTCCTCTCCCCCTCCCTCTCCAGTCTGAGGGGCAGTCAGGGTTCCCTGCCCTGTGGAAAGTCCAAAGTCCTCCCCGCTCCATCTTGGTCTAGGAAGGTGGACATCCAAACTGGCTAAGCTCCCCCAAAGCCAGAACATGAAGTAGGATCAAAACCCAGTGGCATTGTCCTTGGCTTCTCAGCAGCCCTCATTGTCCGCCCTATTCAGAGAGTCCGGTTTTATCCCATGGTTTTTCAGTTGTAGTCCAGCTGGCCTTGGTGAGCTCACAATAGATCAGCCCCACTGTCTCCGTGGGTGTCCACCGCATTTTTAACAGAAATAGAAAACCACTCCTGAGCAAAAAGGGTGATGCTGGGGGATTACCAGTCCAGATTCTAAAATATATTACAGAGAAATAGTAATAAAAACAATATGGTACTGGTACAAAAACAGACATGTAGAAATGAAACATTATAGAAGCCACAAACATGAGAGTACATAAAACTACACAAATAAAGCAGTTGTCAAAGATGCCAAAGATACACACCAGAGGAAAGAGCCTCTTCATCAGCTCTGGGTCTGATAAAATTTGGTGTCCACATTGAAAGAGTAAAAATAGACCCATATTTATAAGCTTGCAACTCCTAGTGACAGTAGGAATGTGTCACATTTGATGGCTGGTGATGACATGGCCCTGAGTTACTTAAGGGAGGGCTGGAAGGGTGGGCACCAGCCCACCTGGAATGCAGGTGGTTCTTGACTTTCCAAGATTGTGTATCCGTTCCTTCCCTGAACTAACTCATCCTTTTCTTCTCCTTTTTCTGACAGTTACCATAAGGCTGACATAAAAATCTTAAACTTTTCCTTTTCTGCTTTGTAGTAACATCTTAACTTCAAGCACATGTACAACTATATACCTCTGCCTCTATCAGTTCTTTAGATTACTGATATGCTGCTTTTTGTACAAATGGAATCACAGTCCTTTTGATATGTGTATCTTGCACAGTCTATTTGAGCCTGATTTGAGCAGCATCGTTATGACCCTAGAGAACTCTGACTTTAAACATACATGTTTAGAAAGCACATATACTTTTATTCATGCATGTGTCTATGCAGTGAGAAGTAGTGTTCATTCACTTTAGCTTGAGGATTTCTCTCAGCATTCTTATAAGGCACATCTAGCTATGCTGAACACCAGCTTTTGTCTGTTGAGGAAGGAAGAACAGGTCTCCTGGGTATAACATTGCTAATGGGATTTTTTTTCAATTAAAAAGCATTGTTACATTTATATTGGACATATGTGGGGCATGTACTGTAGGCTGTCCAAAGGTCAGAGGAGACCTTGTGAGAATCATTTCTTTCCTTTTACCATGTGATTCTGTCCAAATGTCAGAGGAGACCTTGTGAGAATCATTTCTTTCCTTTTACCATGTGATTCCTGGGGTGGAGCTCTGACTGTAGACTTTTATCTATGACCACCTCCAACTCCTGCTCCATCTCACTGACCCTCTTTTAATGTTTCAAGCATATCATTCTGTGATTTCTATGTCTACAAGTTTTTCTGTCTAGAAATTCACTGGTTGTTGTTTGGGGGTTACATGGTTGTAATGAATCATTTTCCTCTTATAATTGTAAAGTTCCCCTTGTCTTTGAAGTTTGAGAATTTAACTACTGTGCATCTGATCAATTCATCCTTCAGGTTACTTTTGTGCCACATTTATCTGCCTATCCATTTCTCTACCCAATTTTGAAACATTCTCCATCATTATTTCTTGAAACGTATTATCTCTGTTTATTCTCTCTGCCAGACATCCGTGCCTATCCTTTCTCTACTTAGTCATTGGCCATTCAGCTCTTTATTAGACCAAGCAGGCGCCTTAGGCAGGCAAGGTCAAACGAATGCAATGCATCTTTACATACTTGAACAAACACAGCATAAACAAATGTAAGATACATCATTTACACAGTTAACGTAATATTCTGCAACATAAACAAATATAACACATCTTTACATAATTAAACACATGTCCTTACATCATTAAACAAAAGCAGCATAAACAAATGAACCAACCTTTACATAGTTAAAGGAACATTTCACAGCATAAACGAATGTAATACATCTCTATGTAGTTAAATATTCCACAACAATTTAGCTAATGGACAACAACGTGGGTGCCCATGAACATCTAACTTTTAAACATGGGAAAGGCTCAGAACAAATGTTCCTGCTATTACTTGGGCACTCAATGACTTGATGTAGGTTAGCCAACCTACTCTTGGCTCCCTCTATTTCTTCCTCCTACTCCAGCCTCCAGACTCTTCGACACAGGCCCCCATGCCAGCAATAGCCACCTACTAACCATCTGCCAAAGCTGCCTTCCTGCCTTCATTCATCTAAAAAACTGTCTAAAAGCCCACTGCAGCAGCATCCTCTCCCAATTTGTGGGTGAGATTGAAAGAGTCAGTCTCAACAGAGTAATTTTATAATTTATATAAAGTGATTTAATATTAACTCTTTTAGTCTGTACTATAATAATGGAAGGGATCATTGTAGCTATTTTTCATGACTTCTGAAATGGCTAATTGAGTCAATTCCATAAATCCACTCTTCCACAAGTGAATAACAAGAGTTTTTAAGAACTATGGAAATTTATCAAAGGCCATTTGAAAAGCAGTTTTTCAATGAAGAATATAGCTTGTACGAACCAGAGCCTGCGTATTGTAAATTTACTGACTCTCCCCCATCCACAGCTGTGCAGTATCATTGAAAACCAATGGTTCTGTAAGCACAGAAGCTGTGGAAACCAACAGTGAGAAGAGTCACGTCTTGATATAACATAATCCCACCATTGAAAGACACAGGGAAAAACAATCTTGTAAGAAGCACAGAGAAACAAGCTTATCACATATACGAGATCCTTGGTGGGATCATGGATGACTTCCTGTCATAAGCCATGAGGTCCACAGATAGTAAGTGCCTCAAAATGATGGGAGAAAAATACTAGCAAATACCTTAGGTTAATCACTGAGACATTTTGAAATCAAGTAAACCTGGAACTCACCAGCAGATAGTCCTACCAGCTAGACTAGCAGGAAGTATCAGGGTGACTTGAAAGGGTACTAGGGGGCAATGAAAGTGTGTGCCAAGACAATGGGAAGATAAAATAGGGAAATATTTGTGAACAAAGTACAGCATTAGAGATTCATATTCATACTATATAATCACTCATTAATTTGCAAAAACAATTAAAAATGCGTAAAGGACAATAATGGCTATTTCTTGAATATACAAATTATTGACAAGCACAGGAAAAGATAGGGAACACAATTAATTATTCAGGAAATGCATCAGAAACACATTGAGATAGGACTTTATACCCAATAGGCTGTCTCTGAAATAAAGGACAGACAATAAAGCATTTTGGGGAGAATCTAGGTAAAGAAGAAACCTGCACAGTCTTGGCAGGAATGTAACAAATAATGCAGCCATTTTTGAAGCCAGTCAGCAGTTTCTCAAAGTTTTAAGCATGATGTTGCCATGTGATCCAATAATTATACTCCTAGTGAAGTTATAACATGCCAGAAACAGCAACAGAAACTTGTACGGGGATGTCCACAGTAGTCAATCATGGAAATAACCCAAATGTCTATCAGGTCATGGATGGACGAAGCTCAGTGCATCGATAGAGTGAAATATAATTTAGCCACACGAGAACGAAGCACTGATGCGTGCTTCAACACAGGTTCACCTTGAAGGTGTTATTGAAAATGAAAGTCCTCAGACTCAACAGTTGTGTGTTCTATCACCCCGTCATTCTACGTTTGTGAAGCGCCCCAAGCAAGCGAGTTTTAAGGAGACAGGAAGCAGAATAATGGTGATGGTTTCCTAAGACGGGGAGATAAGGGGTTGCAGGAGAAACTGCTCTTGATTATAGCTTTTCTTTTAGGGTGAAAGCGGTCTAAAATTAGAGTGTGCTGATTAGTGTACTGATCTATGAATATATTAAACGCCGTGAACTAGAGTGTAAATGTGTGAACGTTATAATGCGCAAACTGCATTTCCATAAAGCTCCTTTAAACAAAAAGATAAGCACTAACTTTCCTGGTGCCACCGTCTGCGGCTGGAAAAGGAACCCAGAAATTGAAATAGGAAGGTATTGCATAGTGCACATGGCGGGAATAGAGTGCAGGGTATGTAGCAGCCATTGATAACAAGGAGAATTTATCATCTGCTCGCTGTGTTCTGCCAGGTACTGTGCTATGTAAAGCAGATGTTTTAAAAGTGAAAATGATAAAAAATTGATTAAAAAATTTATTATTTCTCAGAATTTGCAATAAAATATAAAATAGCTTTAGCTACAGAAGGGAGAAAGTGAAGGTCAATGACATACTTATTGCACCGTTATTCATAATAGTAAAAACCTAGAAGCCATCTAAGCGTTCAACAATACCGAGGTATTTCATTCATCTGTGGCATAATCCTCATAACCAATGAAGGCTATATTAAAAAAAACTATGTCACTCCTCACATAAATTATAAAATAGGTATAAAAAGTTACTACAAACTTACCGGTGAATTATTGTCTTTGTCATAAATATTTGAACAGTCTGGGCAGAATAATAAGGATGATCTCATTGTATCCTTTGAAGTCAAGTTAAGGGAGAGTTGTGGAGAAACTGAGGCATGTGAATTACTATGTATAGGCCCCCACGTGTGTAAGTGTCAAAGGTGGTCTTCATATCCTGATAACTTGCCTGCTTAGATGACCCTTTGCCCTATGCCCTTTTCTATCAAAGCAACTCCGTGACTTACTGCAGGTGCTGCTGTAGAACAGACACGGGCTTCAACAAGTGAGTAACAGATTTTCAGAAACAAGGCGTTCAGATCACCCGAGCATTTGAAGCAAAATGCCCTGCTCTGTTTTCAAGATTTCTGCATTCATGTGTTTGTCCCTTTATTTACACAAATGAAAAATGAGCAACAAACAAACTGCCTTATATTCCTATCGCCTTTGACATTTTCAAACTGCCTTACCATGAAGGTTTCTTGCATTTAAAGAAAATGTAGTGCAAAAACATCAGCAAAACAACAAAAAGTCATTCTTTTTTTTTTTCATGACAATTGATCCATAGTTCCTTTAATCTCCTTCATCAGTTCCCACTTCCAAATTAATGGGTTCCAGTGATGATATTTTTACTGAATACGATTTTTTGGTACAATCCTTCCATTTGTGATTAAGAAACCATGGAGCAGCAAGTGTGATAGAATGGCCAAACGCTACATCATATTTCTTTCCTGTTTACTTTTTCCTGAATATCTAATCCTTTTTTTCTTTTTATTTATTTTTTTAATTTTTATTT
>NW_026067897.1:10995848-11001465 GCF_014885135.2 Alexandromys fortis
CAATGGATGAGTGTACCCCTTTCTCCACAACCTCTCCAGCAAAGGCTATCATTGGTGTTTTTGATTTTAGCCATTCTGACAGGTGTAAGATGGTATCTTAATGTTGTCTTGATTTGCATTTCCCTGATTGCTAAGGAAGTTGAGCATGACCTTAAGTGTCTTATGGCCATTTGAACTTCTTCTGTTGAGAATTCTCTGTTCAGCTCAGTGCCTCATTTTGTAATTGGGTTGATTAGCCTCAAAAAGTCATTCTTAAGTCCATTTGGGAGAAGTTATATATCTTAGACATCAGGACCACAGCAGCTCCTATAAAGAAAACATTTAATTGGGGTGACACCCTTACAGTTTCAGAGGTTCATTCCATTATCATACGAGGAGGAGCATGAAGACAGATGTAGTGCTGGACCTGAAAGTGCTTATGGTCATCTTAGACACTGGGCAGTATTCTTAGCATGGGAAACCTCAAATCCCACCCCCCACAGTGGCGAACTTCTTCCAAGGCCATGCCCCCTCAAACAAAGCCTCACCTCCCAATAATGCCATTCCCTATGAGATTATGGGGGCAATTACATTCAAACCACCACAGTATACCATATTATGTCTTAGTGAGCAAGTCACTGGCAAGTGGATTTTACCTTGAGTATATCTGCGCTCTTGGGGTTAAACAGATGGTGCTTTCCAGACCTCAGAATAACAAGTTAGGCCCTGGACATCCTGCTTCTTCACAGACACAAAGGAATACTGATGCCATGTACCAGTGTTGACCGAAGTTTCTGTCCTGCCCAGTCCTGCAGCAGTTCAGTCCCAAAGAAACACACAGATGTCTACATTATAAACTGGTTGACCTATTAGCTCAGGCTTTCTTATTAACTTATTCTTACATCTTACATTAACCAATAATTCTTGTCTGTGTTAGCCACGTGACTTGGTACATTTATCAGTGAATATTCTCATTTTACTTCCTCTGCATCTGGTGATGACTGCAGACTGCACCTTTCCTCTTCCCAGAATCCTCCTGTTCTGGTCACTTTGCCTATACTTCCTACTTGGTCACCCACCTATACTTCCTGCCTGGCTACTGGCCAGTCAGCATTTTATTAAACCAGTACAGCTGACAAACCTTTACAGGATACAAGACCATTGTCCCACAGCATGCCAGCATTTTCAAGCTCTCCAGTGACAACGTTAAGTTTTCAGTCCCAATCTCCAGAGGAAAAGGAAAGAGATGGGGGAAAGCCCCACTATTATTTGGAAGACAGGGAATTTTGCTTAATTGGCTTAATTGGGGAATGAAGTTCGTGAACTAGATGTAGTAAAGTAACTACATCTGCTTACTGCAGATCTCCCCTTTGGAGGCTAGCGGATGAAACAGTTTTGAAAACGGTACAGCGTTTTAATTACAGAACAAACCACAGTGGTCTCTTGAGAACCGTAGAGGCTCCTCTCAGGAACACAGCGTCTGAGGTGGAGGCAGTTAGCACTACACATGTGAAACATACCGTGGTGGGTTTCTGTGCCCCGGCAAATCTTCGACTAGAGGTGGATGTCAGACATGAAGGCATTATCTGTCCCAGGGAACACCCCGTAAAGCTGGGGTTAATGGCATGCTGAGCACACCAGGGGAACCTTAAAGGCAGAGAAGGCTTAAAGTGAAACAGAGACAAGCCAAGATTCATTTTTCCATGAATGGATGCTGAAGTCCTGTCAGAGTTCAAACAAAACGGCCAGAAGAGGGAAAGGCCGCTCTAGACAAATAGAACCTTCCTAGCAGAAGGAGCTGGACTGGGGGAGGTTACATGAAGCAAACACAGATTGAAACTAGAGAGAAACAATGCATCCTGTGAGCAGAACAGATAATTGGTCTCCTGCTGCAGCGAGGGCTACAGCACAGAACGACTAAGACAAACAACAGCATCTTCACAAAAGACTTGTGCATTGTTCGATGATTGGTCTGGTTGGGGAGAAAAATTTAGATAGTGTCCATTTTAGCATGTTGCCTCTTTGGGAAACTGCACCATCAAAGCCACAGCTGAAAGTTTCCCCGACCTTACAGCAGGCAGTGGGTCCACAGCATGCATAGCAGCACAAGGAAGCGGTGTGTCCTGTCTCTGTTTTGTAACACATACATTGCTGCTCATCACAGATGCACCCCCTGGGGTGAGGGCAACTTGAAGACATTTTTACTGTCATTCTCAGGTGTTCCGTAAACATGTGGTCTTGCATATAATTTTGACAATTCCAAAATGTAGCGAGACCCACCAGCGTTGTGACTGCAGACATTGGGACCCACCACCATTTTGGACATCGGAGTTCTTGGTATTTCTTCCACTAAGATGTCATCTTTCTTTGTAATGTTTGTGTCTGACCATTTCCCCAACTATGTAACCACAAACACCAATTAAAAGCCTCTAGCCATTATCTAAAACTCGTATCAAGGACATATTGCAGTGTTACATTCAATAATAAAGATGGAAATGAAGCCTCAGTTCCAAGTTCCAAAAGTTCAGCAGAAACCACTGCATGAACTAGGGGCTGTCTACCCTGCAGCCTGTTGGGTTTGAGGAGCTTGGACTTGTATGAGAAAGTGAACCATACGATTATCAAGATGCAATGATGTCGAGAAGCCTGTGATACACACTTATACATTATTTCTGTATAATACTCTACAGAAAGCCTCACACCTGTGTTTTGGCACATACTCCAAGGAGGTAAAAAGCATCCTGTTTCCAGGTCTTCTTTCCTCCTGCACCCTATCTCCTTCCTCTCACCTGCAACAGCCCTGAGATTTTCACCTCACACTGTCACAGGGAGAGGGGCACACATGAGTTTATGTGTATGCTTGGATTGTTGTTCATTAAAATAGAGATGACTAACGAGGGGCTACTGATTTATATGAATCCGTGTCCTCCCCTTTCAGAATCCATACCACCATGGAATAAGTCTTACTGAAGAAATACTGAGCAAGCATTTTCTGAAGTTACTTCTGCTGCTCCTAAACTTTTCCTGAGCATAGTTTTCTTTTCTCAGAGTAGAAAATGATGTTTTTTTTCATAATTTATATAATGCACTTTTAAAATCTGATCACTCCATCTTTTTAAGGATACCTCAATTCCCAAAATATAAAACACTTAAGGATGGTGTGTAGCTGGGTGTGATGGCACACATCTAAAGCCCGAGTCCTCTGGAGGCTGACACAAACACCCCGAGGTCACAGTCAGCCTAGTCTACATGGTACCTTGTCACAAACATCAAAGGAGCATTTGTAGAAAAGGACTCAGCAAAACACTGAACCAATATCTAAATTCAACTGTCCTGTAAATTAGTTTATTCATAACAGTGCCAAAAATACCTTTACAGTCTCTGAGTTGCTAATTGATGTGTCAAAAATTGAAAGTAGATTTTTCCTTTTATTATTATTATTATTATTAAAAATTTCCACCTCCTCCCACTTCTCTCCCCCTTCCCCCACCAAAAAGAAAAAAATCCTACAAGTTGTTTTTGTTTGTTTGCTTTGTTTTGGTATTTTCGGGGGGGGTGGATTTTGCTGTTGTTTGTTGCTTTGTTTTGTGTGTATGTGTGTGTGTGTTCAACTTTCTCATTCTTTCGGTTTCCACACAGCTTCTATCTACTTAACTCTTATGTCTCGTGTCCTCTATTAATGTTCTTGAAAATCATTTCTATTGCAGATTTAAAAAAGAAAGAAGGAAGGAAGGAAAGAAAATGCCTTGTGGTTGAAGTCTAAATATGTACCTTACGTTTTCGTGCATCCTGGCAAGTTTCTAAAGCTTGTTGTGAAGCAAGGAACTGTGACTGTTCAGCAGCCTTAAATGGCAGTTCTCTGTCGTTGGCTTCACCTGACCCCATAGCAGTCAGGGACTTCTATGTAAACAAATACTGCTTTAGAAACGGGGATTTTTTTTTTTTTTTTGGACACACCATCTAGGAAACTTAATTTACTTTGTCTTAAAAAAAAAACTTTTGATGTTGTCTAGATTAAACTCTGTAACCTCCAAATATTCCATAATAAAGTTGGATTCCTTCTCAATGGGGAACTTAGAAGGTTTGCCAGAACCTACACTTTCATAAGAAAGTGTGAATGCTGCTGTTTCTGCTTTGGATTCCTTCTCAATGATCGGTGGTTTACCAGGATCCTACACTCACCTGATAAAAAGTGAGAATTCTGCTGTCTCTGCTCCACACAGCCAGAGCAGGTGTGCCTCAGCTGCACAACCCCAAACTAAATGCTACACCATACTACTTTGATGATGAGTGGAATTCAGTATTTGTGCACCTTTACTATTTCGTGTTCAATAATGAAGAGACATTAAGTGACCATGTGTGTCACAAGATCAAATCAGAACTGAAACAATTTATAATCCTTACGTCATAACCAACCTTATTAATGGTTCAACAGAAAGACACCATATTTCTTCATTGGGAGAGATCAGAGAGCAGGTAATCAAATGATAACCTTTGGGTCAAATATGTCTTTCCACCTGTTTTGTGATCTAAGGTCCATTTACTGGGTTCTGTGTTGTCCATGCGTCTTCCCACACCGAAACAGCAGAATTATAGCAAACACCACATGGCCCATAAATCCTAAAGTGACTACATCTGATCATTTATTATTAAGGTTATCTGAAGGCTAGAGAGATGGCCCAGTGGTTAAGAATGCAGTAAGCACAATCCTTAAGGATCAGAATCGGAATCACAGCACTCACGAAACAAGCTGTGCATGCTACAAATGCCTACAACTCCATCTCTGGGGAATCTGGCACCCTTTACTGGCTTCCGTATATACACAGGCTTGAACATGTATAAACACATTCATATATACTCACAAGAGTGTGTGCATGCACACATACAGAGACATACATACATCAACAAATGTAATACATCTTTTTTTAATGTTTTCTGGTTCCTCTTCTGTATAGCACTGTACTTCAAAAACACCCTCTCTGGGCTGTGTTAGGACATGTGCTTATTAATATTCAATATTCAGGGTTCAGCAATGGATGTAGAGGTATTAAGTGCTTTTGATTATGATACTACTAACTGATTACCATGCTTCCTAACAATCTTAAGTCATTGCCCCATCTAAGTACTAGGCTTATTTATTATAGGCAATTAAGTAGGACATTCTGGAGTGGCATCTTACACTCTTCATAATTGTCCTCACTGACATTACTTACTATTTTGCAATATGGTCATTTAAACATGGTGTGTGAAGATGTGAGATATTTCCATTTCTGTGAGTGAGGGGCCTTTGGCAGAACTGAGAGCCTTGGAGGTTAAGGTCCTCTGGTGCAGTGAGAAGTCTTTTCTCTGGTCTTCTCTATGAGAACCCAACAGCTAAGCCATGAAAACTGATGTGGGAGTGATTTCTTATTAATAAGGAAACTGCCTAAGCCCCTTGATAGGCCAACCCTTAGGTGGGTGGAGAAAACAGAACAGGATTGTGGGAAAAAGAAGCTGAATCGAGGAGTCGCCATGATTCTCCCGCTCCAGACAGACGCAGGTTAAGATCCTCCCTGGTAAGCCAGCTCGTGGGCTACACAGAATATTAGAAATGGGTTAGAACAATATGTAAGAGCTAGCCAATAAGAAGCTGGAACTA
>NW_026067897.1:11003973-11052776 GCF_014885135.2 Alexandromys fortis
TTAAGATCCTCCCTGGTAAGCCAGCTCGTGGGCTACACAGAATATTAGAAATGGGTTAGAACAATATGTAAGAGCTAGCCAATAAGAAGCTGGAACTAGCCGGGCCAGGCAGTGTTTGAAAGAATACAGTTTCCGTGTAATTATTTCGGGCATAAGCTAGCCATGCGGGCGGCCGGGTGCCTGGGACGCAGCCCCGCCGCTCCTAATTCAACAGAAAACTGAACAGGAGAACAGGCGTCTGAGTTTGCAGCCTCAGTGGAGGTTCAGCCTCATAAACAGGCAGCCTGTGCAGGGCCTCTTAAAGCCAAGCATAACAACTGCTGCCTGTAGCCATGCGTTATCAAATGAAACCACTGAAGGGCTCCAGCAAAAACTGCCCAGCTGAGTTATACCATCCTTTATCATGAGAAAGAGGGTAAGATGTGAACCTTGGGGTGACTCCCCATAGATGACTGGAACAACTTGTAAAATCATTTCCCCAGTAAGCCCTCTCCACTGCCTGTTTATTTCTATCTTCAGTCCTTCTTGCAACTGAGTATTTTGAGACAGAGTCTCATGAGTTGCACAGCCTGAGCATGCAACCACTGCGTAGTCTATGCAGGTCTGTAACTTATGGTCCTCTTGCTTCAATTACCGAGTGTCTCAAATGACAAGACTGTGCCGCCTTCCTGGTTTCTATTATCTTTTTGGTTATAAATACTAAGGTCTTATTAGCATGAATGCAAGAGAATTTAACTAAAGGTAGTCCTTCAGGAATCCCAAATAAAGAAAAAAAAAACTTGCAGGCCTGCCGCTTGCCTTTTCCTTCATAGTGTTCTTACTGACTGGAAGTTCATTCCTGGTATGGTGTTATGTTGGTGCACCAAGTCTCCACAGCCAGTGAAGTTCCATAGACCTTCCTGGGATATTCATAGTTGTCTTCTCTGTAGTCTGTGCATGCTGCCACTGAGGTTACATGCATTTGACTTTGCAGCTCAGAAAATCAAGCTCATTGTTGAATATAGAAACATCTGAGTCTAGACACATTTTCACTTAGTTGGCAACTTCCTGCTGAATACTCAAAGATGTGCAGGAAGGATGTGTGGAAATTAAGCCCTTACCATATATAATTGTTAGTTTCACCAAGGGAAAAAAACCTCACAGGTCACTTAAGTATCCACAGCACATAGAAGAATCTCTAAGACAGCCTGCTTTGATTCAGCTGTGAGACAGGCATCAGTCATGGCTGTGAGTGTGCAACAGTGGGACCCAATGTGCAAAGGATGTGAGGAAACTCAGCAGGCCTCTGGTGACTCCTGGGTGCGATTGGGGTAGACTGAGACAGGCCAAGAACACCCCTATCATTGTGCAGGGATTGCTTCTTTGGGCTTGGTTGTTGGTGAGGGTGAATATTGTAGTAGAGGAAGATGGGAAATTGTAGCTTGAGAAGAAAGTCCTGGAGTGAAATGGATTCACCTGTACAGAAGCTCTCTGTAGGTCTTCCAAATGCTGTGGTGATTTTCTATACTCACATTGATCCATAAGAAAAGTTGGCATAAGCATGTAAGCAGAAACTGCTTGTTCATTTCCCAACTGCTCAGACACAAATAATCACACAGAAACTATATTAATTACAACACTATTTGGTCTATTAGCTCGGGCTTCTTATTGACTAACTCTTACATCTTAAATTAGCCCATTTCTATTGATCCGTGTATCACCACATGGCTATGGCTTACTGGTAAGTTTCCGGGGCATGACTACATGGTGTCTCTCTGACTCCACCTGCTCTCTATACATATCTCTTCAAGATTGGCAATATTCTGCCCTGCTATAGGACGAAGCAGCTTCTTTATTAACCAATGGTAATAAAACATTTGTATAACATACAGACACCACGGTAGAGCATTGCTTATTGGTTTATTATTAGACTCTGGTTCTTCTGCCTTTCTTATACAGCCCAGATTCACTCTCCTAGGGCTTTACCACAATGGGCTGGGCCCCTCTACAACAACTAATACAGAGAAAATTGCCCCCCCCCCGTCTAAAGGCCAATCTGATAGAGGTAGTTCTTGAGCTGAGTTTCCCCCTTTACAGATGACTTTCCATTTGTGTCAGTTTCACAATCTGAAGCTGATCATAACAATTATTTTCTTTCTCTGTAGCAAAATAATCTGATAAAATAACCTAAGACAGTTCATCATGGTGAGGAAGGTGTGGGAGAGTTCACACAGCAGAATATAGTTAAGATTCTTTATAAATCCGTGGATCAGGAAGCAGTGAGCATGGCCAGAAATAGGTCTGAACTTTAACAGTCACTGCCTGCCTGCCAGGGAGTCACTTCCTTCGCCTGGGACCATATCACCTAGAGGTTCCACAGCCTCCAAAACAGCACCCTAGGGTCCAAGTCTTCAAACAAATAATCCTATAGGAGACATTTTGCATTTAAACCATAGTAATCATTGACAAAATGCTTTCAACATTTCAGCCATAATTATAATCTTCTGTTTAAAATTTTTTTATTTATTTTCATAATTGCTTTATTATTCATATGTGCTCTCTAATTTTCAGAAGTAATGCACATACTTTCTATTTAGAATGCCATTTTAAGCCTTCTTATTTAAAGATTTGTAATTTGTCACAAATGTTTTAAGTCCCCTTAAGATTACTAAAAGTTCGCAGATAATTGGTGAAATTTAGTCTACAGTATATGCACGCAAAAAATTTTTTATAAAGTCACAAAAAATAAAATATAACCTGAGCTACAATTTCTAATATAAGTAAATTCAAATTTCACTCTTAAAGAAATCAGTAGAAAATCTGATGAATATAATCTTAAGAAATGTCATAATGTCAGCATGAACCCTACTTAGTTACAAATTATTTAAGAACACACACATAGTCTTTAAGATTTAGAGATTTATTAACCTATTAAGCATACTAATAGTTGGAATTTATCCATCTTATTGCAAGTGTTACAGCTCATCAGGAAGTCAGGCGATGCCTGAAGCTATGGAGGGATAGCTCTGGAGCTGGAAGGGACCGTTCTGGAGGGCAGAGTATCCTGACCCGTCAGGAAGTCAGGTGATACCTAAAGCTGGGGTGCAGTGGGGAATGGTCTCTCTACAGGATCTATCGATCCTGCTTCTCTCCCCAAGAGAAGGCGGGTACGGCTGGCTTTGCTCTGTTTCTCTAAGTGAAGGTCCTAGCAGAGTTATCCATTTCTTCTGCTCTGCTCAGCTCCGGCCCCAAGATGTTACGACTTCTTCTTCACGCTACTAAACGGCAAAATGTACCCCTGAAGAAATGTAACAAACTCCTCTGACTTCAGTGAATAGTTACCTTTTCTGCTCAAGTTCCAAGGGAATTTTCCAGCGGATGTAACTGTTTCTTCTGTGTTGTTTGTTTGTTTTGTTATTTCTCCATCCTATTAAGAAAACATCTTTGCAAAGGTTCTGCTCTCTACCAGTGAGAAAAGATGTTCACCCAAAACTCTTTTAAGAAAGAGATTTATTTGGGAATGAGGAGTCCAGGAGATTGGCTGCCTCTGCCAGGGCGGGATAGAACAGCCTACAGCTGAACAGGCAGAGGGACTTTTATAGGACTTCTTACGGGCAGAGTGTTCTCAGGGAGATTTTCTGCCAGGGGTTGATTAGTTTTCCTGCGCAGCAACTAGCTGGTTTAGTTGGTCAGGAGCAGAGTTGGCTCTGGTTTCAGGACCACGCTATGTTTTTTTTTTTTTTTTATCACTGGCTATTTTTAGTCTTTTGGCTTTATTTTCAGGGATAGGGCATATTTCTCTCACTGGCTCTGGTTTCAGGGCCAAAATGTGTTTCTTACACTGACCCTTTTACCCTACACTTAGCAAGATTCACTTGAAAACATAAGCATATTACTAACATGATTCCATGTTGATCTGAGGAAGACTGATAGAAAAATCTAATCAAAAAGGACTTGCACATAAAACTTTTATGGCATTATAAAAATCACAGTTAATAAAAATTTATTCCTTCACGAAGTGGGCAAGATGACAGATTAGAATCTTCCCAAGCATGGTCTGTGAATTAGAACAGTTTGGGTAAAGCAGGGCAGCTATTTTCAAATAAACAAAAGTGGTGAAGCATAGGAAAACATTAAATAGTTAGCTGGTACAAAGAAATAGAAAGTAAATGTAAACATGTAGAAAATAATTCCCAGGTCTAGTTTAAACTTCCCATGGGAGCTTGGGAGAACAGGCAAGCCAGCATCCCTAACATCAGCCTGGCACTACTAACAACAAGGTAACCCCACAAGTAGCACACAACTATTACAACGACATCCAGTAGGAAAATTTGGTCTGACAGTTACTTTTCCCACATGGCAGGTCATGATTTTAAATTGACTATGTCACTATTGATACACTAGAGTTCTATATTCAAGTACCATCTTTAGAGAGGTGCTATTGCTTGAGACTGACTTATTTTGGAGACCTGAAAACAAGGAATAATTGCAAGGCACAGGACAGCTTGTCGCAATGCCTGTGTGGAAAAGGGCTGACAGAAGTAGTCATGGAGATAGAGTTGGCTCAGACATTCAGAGTAGTTTTCAGAGTTCATGAGCTCCAGTAAGGGATGTGGTAACTGGTGGATATATTCTCTGCTGTAAGTAATAAGATCTGTATGGGACATGGTCATTTGCGGCTTTATTCTCTCCTCTAAGTAGTAAGTTCAGCAAGGGGGGTGATCATTGGTGGCTTCATGCTCTTCCGTCTCTTCAGGGTTACATGGTTACAGACACCCCTGATCCCACTGTCAGTAACTTCTCGGTGTCCAGAACTGTGCCCTTGCTGTAAATGCTTTTTTATTGGGTGAGATAGGAGCCCCATATCCATGTACCGTTCAATGTTTCCTATGTATAAAAACTGTGCACTGAGTCTGTGGAACAAGTGCGTCAAGAAATGGATACTAATAAGCAGAAAAGAGAAGTCAAAAGCTGACCTCTAACCTGTGAGCTAGTCAGTCACCAGCGTGTGTGTGTGTAAAGATTTTTTGTGCTATTGTTTTATGAATTAGTTTATACTTGATATTGATACTGGAATGGATACTAAGACTTGAGAACACAAGAAAGAGTTGGAAAGAAAGATGTTCAATATAGCCAAAAGAGATTCCCATCCTAACAGATGCACAGACTGCGTGATAAAATGGTGAACAAGAGATATGAACAAACAAGGCAACGGAATTCTGCAAAAATGCACAGCTCATCGGTAACCAAATTCAGTGACACTGAAGTGGCTGAAATGCCAGAGAATAAAATAAAATTTCTAGTCTTAAAATCATCCTGGACCTCAAAGAGAATTAAAACAAAAAGATAGTTTTGTCAATAAAAGGTGGTGGGTAAACTGATATCCACATTTAGAAGAATGAACTTATATAGCTTTCTCTCACTCTGTAAAAATCAGTTCAAAACGGATCTAAGTCATCAATGCAAGACTTAAAAGTTTAAAGCTACTAGATAGGGAACCCTTCAAGATATAGGCCTTTTTTCAAGAAAAGACTTCCTGAAAGTCACGACTCCAAACCCTAGAAAATAATATCAAGAATTGACAAATGAGATTGCATACAATTAAAAAGCTTCTCTACAGCTAAGGAAGAATTGGCAACTTGAAATCATCCTAGTTTGAGAAAATCATTGTAGAACTCATGATGCAGGGCATTAATGTCTAGGAGGGTCTATATGGAACTTTAAAATCTAAGTGTTAAAAGAACACCTAGTTCCTTCCATAGGAAAGCAAATGAAACCAGCAAGAGTTTTCAAATTATGGAGTACACGTGACTAATCAGTACATGAGAAAGGGTCCAACACACTAGACAATGAAGTAAGGCTAATCAGACTGTACCATCCTCCTGTTTCGCTCCAATCAGAATGACTGGGAACCAAAAAAAAAAAAAAAAACTTGGCATGAATGTGTGCAAAAGGAACCCTGCTTATTCATTGTATAAGTATGAATTAGCTAATTGTTTAGAAAGAGTCCTCAAAAACTAAAAATAGAAGCAGCGTAAAATTTTGCTCTGTTGCTCTGAAGTATGCATCCAGATAAAACATTAGCACAAAGTTGAGATATTTCAATGTCCTCTTGCACCGTAGCACTCCACGGTGATGTGGGAGTGTCATATCAATCTGTTGATTTCATTGGTTGAGCAATAAAGAAACTGCTTGGCTGGCCCTGATAGGTTAAAGCATTGGTGGGAGGAGTAAACAGAATAGGATGCTGGGCGGAAGAGGAAGTGAGCTCAGACTCTGCTCTGCTCCCGGAGAGACTGGACAGCTTTGCTCTCTGGAGCAGAGACGCCATGCTCAGCTTTCCCGGGTAGACCCAACAGCTCTGTTCTCTGGAGCAGAGACGCCAGGCTCCACTCTCCCAGGCAGCTCCTACCCAAGATGGACAGAGGCTAGAATCTTCCCGGTAAGCGCACCTTGGGGTGCTTACACACATCATTAGAAATGGGCTAGTCCAGGTGCGAGAATTAGCCTGTAAGGGCTAGAGTTCATGGGCCAAGCAGTCTTTAAATGAATACAGTTTGTGTGTTGTTATTTCGGGCATAAGCTAGCCAAGCGGCCGGGGTGTTGGGGACGCAGCCCTGCCGCTCCTATTTCAACACCACGGGAGCAGAGTGATGAAATTCACCTGGGATAAAGAAACTGCATTTACACACAATGAGATTTTATTAAGCTGGAAGGAAGAATGAAATAATATAATTCACAGGAAAATGGATGGAATGGGAGGCCATCATATTAAGTAAAAGGGCCTGCTTCAGAAAGACAAATTCTGCTTGTTTTCTCATACATAGAACCTACATTAAAAAAAAAAAAGAAGTGGGGAATGGGGGGCTGGTAAGCCAGAAGGAACTAGAGACAACAGAATATAAGGAATAAAACTAACCAAGAATGTCATGATGTAATCAATTGTTTTTATAAATAATACATGCTAATAGTATTTTAGATAGAAAAGAGAAAACGTAAAAGGCCATTTGGAAGTGTTTGTTTCTCCTGGATAACGGCAGGAGGGACTGAAGTTGTACAGGTCAGCTTTTTAAAATATATCAAATTTTATGGCTTTTTTCCTTGAACTCACTTAAAATATTTTAATCAATTGTTTAAACTTAATAGTAATGTACTATAGAAATGTTCAAGGCAGGAACTATCAAGAGAATAGGCTAGATGGTTAGAAGATAAAAAGTGTAACAACATTTACCAATTGCTTCCCCTTGTATTTTAGCTGGATTATTTATTTGCATCGCTGCAAAGGTAAAAGTGAAATAAGTTAATATTAACTCTGTTTGATTACATTATAAATGAGAGTAACAACAACAACAACAACAACAAAAGGAGTATGAGTTCAAACTCTTTAACAGTGATAGATCCTTTGGCTGATTCCTAACACTATATGGGGTGCATAAAACATCACTAAGACACGCTTCCATGTATTTGTATTTCCTCTGCAAGAAATAGCTATCCATATAGTATTAGCAACGAGGACATTCTGGGATAGTTGGGAGGTCATCGTCCATGATGTCCAGTTGTAACAAAAGCATCTGGATCTTCTTCTACTGCCAGTTGCCTTAATCCTCATCTTGACAATAAAGTTCAATTTCTGAATGTCTTAAGCCTTGGGACATAAAGGGAATCCATCTGAAGAAAACACAAAAGAAAAGCAGAAGAAGAAAAAAATTAAATTTATTTCCTTGTTTTTATAATGAGTAAGATTTGCTTCATTTCTGTTCATTCAAAGGTAACTATAAAAATTGATTTTTTTAAAAATTAGTCAATCCCATTCCAACTTATTATATCCTCATTTTTAGGTCTCAAACCTAGGACAGATGGCCAACCGAGGTGCCCACTAACATATCTAAACAGTCTCTGGGCACCAGGCTCTTCCACCATCTCTAAGTTTCTATCTGTGACAGACCCTCTTGGTTGGCAGACCCTGTCCCCTACCCTGAAATCTTCAGCCTAGGTATTGGCCTAGACTTCCCTACCTCACATCCTCTGATTGCTGACATGCCAGCCTCTTGGTCCAGGCCACCCATCTTAGTTGGTGGCACCTTTCCTTTTTTCCCTCTTTTCATATGACCCAGTTCAGGGTCATGCTCCCGCTATACTCTCCCAGATGTATAAGCAGAGACTGTTCCTTTCCCAGACTTGAATAATCACACAGAAACTATATTAATTACAACACTGCTTGGCCTATTAGCTCAGGCTTCTTATTAATTAACTCATACATCTTCAATTAATCCATGTCTATGAATCTGTGTATTACCACAAGGATGTGGCACCCTGATAAGTATCCTGCATCTGTCTCCTTTGTCAGCAACATAATGTTTTTCTGACTCTCTCTATCTATCTCTTCCAGACTGGCTATATTTTGCTATAGTCCAAAGCATGTTATTTATTAACCAATGCTAATTAAACATATTCATAGCATACAGAAGGACTCCTACATCATCACCCATTTTCTGTCTAAATAAAAAGGAAGATTTTAAGTTTAACATAGTGAAATTATATACAACAAAATAGGTTCAAGCAATATAATAGTTACAGTATTTAGTCTATTTTCCTTTGGCAAAATGAGAAAAGAACTCTATCATCTATCCTATCTTTGTAAGTCTAAAGTTTTATATCTAATTTATCCTTTATCATAACTAAGGAAAACTATAACTATCTGCCTTCAACTCCACCAAAGACCCTAGAAAAATATATTACCTAAGTAAAAAGGAAATTCATTGTAGGCAACTTCCAAAACTTTAGAATTGACAGAGACATTTTGCTGCCTGGACAGTCACCCAAATTTCTTCTGTAATGTTGCCACATTCATCTTTAGTCTACAAGTCCGTAGTATCTGGCAGAATTTTCTATGAAGCAGGAAATTTGAAATGCTGTTTCACCTGTCTTGACAGATTGTCAGTCACTTTCTTCTGTATCCTGCAGAATGTCTGGCGGTTTCTTCCTTAAAGCAGGAACGTTGAAGAACCATCGTGTTTTTTGGCATGTTCAACAGTCACTTTTGTGTGGATCCTGCATGTCCACTATACCATCAAGCAGTCCAGACAAAAGCAGTTTCTGGCCCAAAAGGCTAGCCTTGTTGCATTGAAGGCCAATTCCATAACAATTTTCTTCAATGCCTATCAACCTCTTTGAAGTAACTGGTGCTGCCAGCAGCAAATGTGTCTCATTGTTGGGAAAATTCCAAGTTCTTAAAACATTTTAAATGCCATATTCTGTAGGCCTTTAAAGGTTTGAAGATTATCCAACTGAAATATATCCCTATATGTCTAGAAAGCCTAACTAACGTGACTACAAGATTCACTATTATAAATGACTATCTAATAATCTGTAATGTTTAATTATACATCACATTTTTAAGTGAGCTGTCTAAGCATAATACCTTAAACAAGAATAGAAATGCATATAACAAAAATTGACCTTAAATTTGCATCAAAAGACCGAGATCCATACCAATGCAAAGTATTTTGTCTCTATGCCATATCTCTCTTATTTTCTGTATATGTGTTGCTTTATTGGGTAATGAATAAAGAAGATTATTTGGCCTGTGACTGGACAGAATAAAGCTACGCAGGAAAACTAACCTGAATACTGGGAGAAAGTAGGTGGAGTCAGTGAGGAGCCATGTAGCCCCACCGCAGGGACAGAGACTGGATGAAACCTTACTAGTAAGCCACATCCATATAGCAATACACATATTAATAGAAATGGGTTAGTTTATTATATAAGAGTTAGCCAGAAATATGATTAAGCTATTGTCCCAACAGTAGTGCAATAAATACAAATTTCTGTGTGATTATTTCAGGAGTCTGGGTGGCCAGGAAACAAACAAGCAGCCTCCTCACAACAACTTAGGGTCTCCCTTTTCCTCTATTCAGCTAACTTTCTCTCACCTCTCCTTAGGGACTGCTGCCATGTCTGCAGTCCCACTAAGCAGTCTCTTGGCTCTTGCCTGCAGCTGCCTCCTAAAATTTTCTCTCCCCTCTCAGGGCTACATGCTCTACCTCTGCTTATGCCCTCCTGAGAATGTCCATTGCATGTTTTCCTACATCCCCCTGTGAGCTGCCTGCTAAGTCCCTCTGTTTACTTGAGCCCTCTGTGGGACTCTAAGACCTTGCCCCTCCTCTTGCAGCTTCTCTATGTGCTCATGGCCTCTATGATATTAGAACCTTCCCTATGGTGGAGTTCATGTCACAAACCTTCCTCTTCTTCTTCTTGGACTTAATTCCTTTCTTAGAATCAGATTTAATAAAATCTTACTGCAAACAGCTTGGTTTCAGTACAAATCAATGGCCAAAGATGGCATACTTGAGTTCCAAATTCTTGCAGATTGTAAGAACTTCTGTCACTAAAAAATAATGATCCCAAAATCTCTTCTATCTAAAATTTCTCTGTTCTTCACTTCCTCTACTTCCTATTCTTAAAAATCTCTTTTCTCTATAATTTTTCTGCACACTGCACTTAAAAAATATTTTAAGACTATACTATAAAGTCTATCTTAGGATTTATAAGTTCATTTGGTATGGTTTTAAAAAGTTTTTAAATATGTAGCAAACTCAGGCTCTAAACTTCTAAATAAAGGCTTATAATTTATAAGTCTATACATAAGCAATCTTAATTTATTTCAATTTACTATATATTTAATTCAACTCATATTTATAGAATATACTATAGTTTAAATAATAGCCACATGACTGGCTGTAGTAATAAGCTGCTTGTTAGTTCCTGGCTGCTTAGCCCCAAAATAATCACACAAAAACTATAATAATTAGATCACTGTGTGGCCCATTAGCTCTAGCTTTTTATTTTCTAACTCTTATATTTTAATTTAACCCTTCTCCATTAATCTGTGCATCACCATGAGGTCATGGCCTACCAGCAAAGTTTTAGCATGTCTGTCTCTGGTGGCAGCTCCATGTCTTCTCTCTCCTTCTGCCTCCTTTCTCCCAGCATTCAGTTTAGTTTTCCCCACCTACCTCTATTCCCTGTGCAGGCCTAAGACAGTTTCTTTATTAACCAATGGTATTCACATCATACAAAGGGAAATCACACATCACCTCCCCTTTAATGCTTAAATAAAAAGGATACCATTAATAAATAGAAAACTGTCTTTGCCCGATAGGATAGAACAGATATTTTTAAATAAGGCACAAGATATGTGTATTTATTAAATAGGATTTATAAATTCCTAAAGTATATTCAGTTTACCAATAACTGACTTAAAGATATTTATCTCTCTCTCTTTTTCTTTGCTAACTTTATTAACCTTTAGCTATAAGATAAACTGAGTCATACATAAAACTATGATATTCTAGAACTACATTATAAAATGATCAGTAAAGTTCCCAGTCATTTCTATAAACTGTGCTGATGATTTCAGGATTTATTTTATTGCTAAATGATCTTGAATTAAATCTCAAACTCAAACATTGAAGGCGCAAACTTAACAAGGAAAAAGCTATAAAATCCTAATTGTATAAAAGCTAATAACTTGTAAATTATTATATAACTTATTAAATGGTAAGCTTTATTTAGCCTACTGTCTGTGTTTTCATGGTTAAGCCAAAAGCAAGTAATTAGTGAAAATACACTTAATTGATGATTCTCAAACCCTTAGAAATAATGCTGAACATGACATTTAAAATGTTTAATAAAAAGTTTTCTATAATAGACAGAACTGCCCCCTCCTAGCAGGAACCATAACGTCTCCAAAAAAGGCAGATGGGGCACCAGCTACTCCTGAATTGTGGTAATGCTAACCACTGGGCAAAGAACTTCCCTTTACCTCACCAGCTGCCAGGTCCCGACACAAACTGTGGATGTTTTTGGGTTGACTGCTGTACTTTGCAATGTACGGTCAGTTTTCTCAAGTTTCTTCTCCACAGAGACCTGGATCTGGCAGCCAAAGGCCATGGTACTCTTTGTGACAGTTGATGGTGTTATATCATCCTCTATGATAACCAGATACCCACCACTGCCCCCAGTGAAGCTATCAAGACCATAGAAACCTAAGGGCAACAATCTAAGGAGTAAGTCTGTCGATTTTATGAATACATAGGGCACTTGCGTTATATTTTATGTAAATTATCCTTCTCAGATTTCGGATGGCATTGGTGACTAGGCTAACTGTACTTTTGTCAGTTTAGTAAGAGAAAGTATACCAGCTCCTCCCCCAAGGCTCCAGGTACCTTTTCTTCATCTGTAAAAATCAGGTCTCAGACCTCACATTCCTAAATCTACGAGGTCCCCAGCTGAGAGAGTCAGGTTGCCTTGCGACTAGACCCTGAAAACTGGTAAATTCACAGATGCTTTTAAGCCAAATCATCTTTCTGTTCCCAAGCATGACTCAAAGGCATAAATCTACTGCCTCTTCTGCAATGTGGATTCCAGTACAGATTACAAACAGTGAGAAGGCTAACATATCTAAAACTCTTATCTCTGTTGATAAGCTCAAAAAATTCTCATAAGCCTCAGCAAATTGACTTGAATCTACTTCCTACAAGTCAAATGGGCTCCAGAAGTTTGAAGTTTCTCTACCTGCCTATTTCTGAGGGTGGCTCCCCAGTCTTGGGACTCACCTTTCCAACCACCAGGACTGTGGACCTGGAAGTTTTGAATATATACTGTTTGGGTGGAAACTCCATCCAGAGGCCCCTCCTTTATCTCTCTCCAAACTCTGCTGCATCTCAGAAAGCTTCCCCAAATGATGACCCCTCCCCAAAAGGTACTCAAGACCACTCCCACAGGTTATTTAAACTGTCCCCAGGAAAAAGACATGTGGTTCTCCAATCTTCCTTTTCTGTCTCCTCTCTAGGGACTTGAAAATCATCCAGGAACGTTTTTACCCATTAAGTCTGGTCCTTTTCTAATTACTTTGATTGGTCTGATTTGGATTATTGTATGGAAAAGAGGCTTAATAGGATACAGAAACTTCTCATCTGGAGGTCACGCTGAGGGGCTGACTTCCTCCCAGAGGTCAAGGGCCATGTGTTGGGGAAATACCCTTCTCCCCTGCACCTGCTTTCTGTCAGACTAAGATCAGCTTTCAGTTTTCCTTTCCAAGTCATTGCCTTAGAGGCCCAAGGCCTGCTGTGATTTTGGGGGTGTCCTGCCAAAGATATGACGGTGCCAGGCCTCTGACCTGTTACTGGGACAAGGACCTGCCTTGTCCCTTGGTAACCCCTTTTTCAGAAGACGTTCTGTTCAAAGGAGTATCTCACATCCCCTGTTTTTGGACCCAAAGCCTACTACAGTGGACACATAGTGCTAGGTTTCAGATCCCAGCATGGACTTGTGAATGGGCGCCTGCAATTAGAAACCACATCTCCAAGCACCCTCGGGCTGCCTTTTACAAAATCTTTTTAAATTGGGGTTGACACCCTGTGTCCTAAATGCCTAAACAACATTGCCGGCAAGTGGTCAGGACTCCCATATGCCCAGGGTTTCTGGGTACTGGGCTCTCACCCTTCCATCATTAGTCAGCGTCTCACAGCACTGATCTTGCTGGCAGGGGTAAGGGCACCTCCAGACTCCTGTCTATCTGGGAATTGGGACCCTAAAAATTCTGCCCTGATCACACTGCCAGAGTCATTGGCTCCTCCCCCAATGACCCTGGAACTCTGCCTACACAAATCCCTTCTGTGGCGCCACTTGTTCCATTCAGTGGTCAACATTTTTCTTATTTCTTCCACTATCCACTCCCCCCACCCCCAAGACAAATGTCAAAGGTCGAGGGCCAACTTCCTGTTCCTTATCCACCTTCCATTCATCTCCTTCCTCCCACCCTTCCCTGCCCTTCTGTGCTGCACCCCACCTCCTGGTCACCCCCTACGCTTGGCACTGCTACCCTCAGCTCCCTTCTTCTCTCACTGTTTGCCATGTGTTGGCATCTCTGCCTTCCTGTCTCTCTCATTCCTGGCATGTGATCTGGTCACACTGGGATTCTTCCTGCAATGGATCCGTTCCCCTGTTCTCCCACTCTGAGCTGCATAGGTGTTCTTTCCGTGTCTTTCTGTTTCCCTTTACACATTTGCTGACTTGACCCCCAATAGGACACCCGTGTGCCCCCTGGCTCCTGCAGCCTTCTCCAAGATTTTTAAGTTGGTCAGCTGACATGGTTTCCTGGGAAGAGCTTTGCTCTTCTGTCTGTTAAATTATATGCGGGAATAATACAGTGTCCTTGTTTATGCCTGGGTTTGTGGGTGTGCTTGTTTTAAAGTTAAACTTATAATTAAAATACTCTGAAAACCATCACGGAATCTGCAAATACCTTAGAACACATGTGAACAGGCACCATTTTGTCTAAGGTCAGAGAGAGAGGCAAAATAATTCCTAAAAACAAGGTTTCTATAGGATAAGGTTTAAAACAATGCTAATTTACAGAGGTGCTACTGCTGTGTCTCTACATTCACCCACATTCATATACAGAGACAAACTTTGCTGGCACCAGATTTTGTAACCCAAGAGTAAACCCCTTACTATTATTGATGTAAAACTCTAAATTGTTTACAATGTTAAAACTTGGTTCTGCCTTCTACAGATTAGGATTATACTCTAGGTCTCAGGACCACACCTAAAAATTAGAGACTACAATACTCCCTCTAATCTTCTTACCTTTACTAACATAGGTAAACTGTAACTGATTGGGTGAACGCTAGTCCAAATTTAACATATCTGTCTAATTAAGATATGCCTGACAGGTAATGGTACCCTGATCCTCAAGCACTTTTACAGATCTGAGTTTGGCATGTAACAATAAAGCTGATGATAGAGAGACACACCAGCCCCTGCGGTATCCTGTAGCTCCTCTAAGAAGATGGATTGGCCGCAGAAGGACTTCCACCTGGAGGCTTTCTTCAAAGTGACACTCAGCCACACAGCAAAAAAAAAAAAAAAAAAAAAAAAAAAAAAAAAAAAAAAAAANGCAAAAAAAAAAAAAAAAAAAAAAAAAAAAAAAAAAAAAAGAGCTGCTTTTCACTTTATCAACTGCCTGGACCCTGCTTGGACTGGACGAAAGGACACTGGGGGAATCGATTGTCCCATCATGCCAAGACAAGTAGACAGATCTCTCCCTCAGCAGGAAAATCTGTAAGGTCTCCTGGACTTAGCAGCTAAAGGCAAGTACTGCTTTTGAGTCTTGCATTCGTCAAAGACCGTGGAGAAACTTGGGATTGCGTGAGTAGCTGGAAAAACTGTCTCACTTCTGCTCATTTATTTAGTCCTCTCAGCTCTGTCTGAGGGTGATTGATGCCTACGGTACTGTTGCTCAGTAGTTTATTAGTTAAGCTTCCTGCTAAAAGTACAGGCAGGTGTGCCTCTTTCACAGGCTTCATAGTTTAGGATTAACAGGTTTCAGACATAACTTCAGAGACTCAAAATTTTAAATTTTCCTATCATTGTCTTCTAAAATGTTCATGACTTTGAACCTAAAATCATAACCTTTTTCTATGATACCAAGATATAAAACTATTCCAGTTCTTTTGCAGACACCTGAAGGTTCCTGTACAGGTTCACCCCTACTGCCAGACTCATGCCAAGGCCAACCTGCAGTGGGATCGCCAGATAACACCAGCACCTACACCGGCTTCTGGGACTTCACCATTGATGCCACATCTTTATGCTCAAGCAGACACCTATTCAGGATACTTGATCGGTCCAGTAGCAAAAACCCTCCACCCTCTGTTTTTCCAAGATGTTGCCATGAAGGGCCTTTCTTCTCTTCTTCCTGGCACGTTCATCTTTGTCACTACAACTAAGACAGGTGTTAAAATTCTATTTTTCTCCTAGCAACCTGCCTTCTCAGCTCTCTCAAGGACCAGATGCCTGAGTTCTCCAGGATGGCAGTTAACTGGATGCCTCTCCACCCACACTTCCCGCTGTGCACAAGCCAACCAACTCCCAACTCCCTCCTCCCCCATGTTGCCCCATAGCCACAGGAAGCAGTCAAAAATGAACCAACATCCAGACACCCAAAGAATATGGAATATTCTGCTGGAAATTTTACTCCAGCCCCTGGCATCCATCTACCCAAAGAGTCTGCAATGTTTGGGTCAAAGTTTCATCACAAGCTCCCTCTCCAAACCCTGCAGCATCTCAGAAAGCCTACCAAATGATGAACCCTACCCCAGAGATGTTAAGACCGCTCCCACAGGGTATTTAAACTGCCTCCCTCCCCCAGAAAACAGACATGTGAGTCTTAATTTTCTACCTCCTCTCTGGAGCACTGGAAAATCATCTGGGAGCATAGTATCCATTAAAATTTGGCATTTTCTAATTCTTTTTTATTTGGTCTGATTTGGATTGTTGCATCAGCAGAGAGGTTTATTGTGGTGCAGAAACATTTCATATACCTTAGATGAAAAATTTCCCCTAAACTCCTCAATTTTACCTTCTCTAATATATATCTGTTCCAGCAGATTTCCAATCAATTAAAGACTGAAAACTGCTCTAAATTAGCCAGCCCCAGGTGTTTCAAACCAGCCTGAGTAGAGACTTCATCCTAGATTACCCCAGAGCTACTACCTCTGGTGGTAGTTTCACAAAATACTCCAAAGTGCCCTGCACTTCCTTAGCACCAGATGGTCCCACAGAGCCCACAACTAGTGAAACACCCTGCTCTTCCTGGCATTGTTCAGAATTCCAACTTTTGTGTGTCTCCAATAACAAGGGCAACAGAAATTAGTCTTAGAAAAGACTACATCACCCTTCATTATTTATTTATTATCATAAAAAGGTGGGATGTTAGGTCTCAAACCCAGGATAAATGGCTAGCTGAGGTGCCCATTAACATATCGAAACAGTCTCTGGTTACCATGTTTTTCCACCATCCGTAAGATTCTACCTGTTACAGGGTCCTCCTGGTGAACATACATTTTCATCTACCCTAAAGTCTCCAGCCTGGATATTGGGCTGGACTTGGCTACCCCTAGCTTCTCTGGCCCTTATATACCTCAATCATTTTGGATATGCCAGTCTCTTGGCCCAGGCCATACCTCTTAGTTGGCAGCTCCTCTCTCCTCCCGACACCTCACATGACCCAGCTCAGAGACATTAGATCTTACTACAAAGGCCTGTATGGCACAAAACTGGAAAATGTAAAAGAAATGGACACTTTTTTAGATAAATACCATATACCGAAGTTAAACCAGGACCAGGTGAACAAACTAAATAGACCTGTTAGTCGCGAAGAATTAGAAGCTGTTATCAAAAACCTCCCTACCAAGAAAAGCCCAGGACCAGATGGCTTCAATGCGGAATACTACCAGAACTTCCAAGAAGACCTAATACCTAAAATCAGGAACACGACAAGGCTGTCCACTCTCTCCATACCTCTTCAACATAGTGCTTGAAGTTTTAGCAATAGCAATAAGACAACATAAGGGGATCAAGGGGATTCAAATTGGAAAGGAAGAAGTTAAACTTTCGTTATTTGCAAATGATATGATAGTGTACATAAGCAACCCCAAAAACTCCACCAAAGAACTCCTACAGCTAATAAACACCTTTAGTAATGTGGCAGGATACAAGATCAACTCCAAAAAATCAGTCGCCCTCCTATACACAAAGGATATGGAAGCAGAGAGGGAAATCAGAGAAGCATCACCTTTCACGATAGCCACAAACAGCATGAAATATCTTGGGGTAACTCTAACCAAGGAAGTGAAAGATCTATTTGACAAGAGCTTTAAGGCATTGAAGAAAGAAATTGAAGAGGATACCAGAAAATGGAAGGATCTCCCTTGCTCTTGGATTGGGAGGATCAACATAGTAAAAATGGCAATTCTACCAAAGGCAATTTATAGATTCAATGCAATCCCCATCAAGGTCCCATCAAAATTCTTCACAGATCTTGAGAGGACAATAATCAACTTTATATGGAAAAACAAAAAACCCAGGATTGCCAAAACAATCTTATACAATAAAGGAACTTCGGGAGGCATTACCATCCCTGACTTCAAACTCTATTACAGAGCTTCAGTATTGAAAACAGCTTGGTATTGGCATAAAAACAGAGAAGTTGACCAATGGAATCGTATAGAAGATCCAGATTTTAACCCACAAACCTATGAACACCTCATTTTCGATAAAGGAGCTAAAAGTATACAATGGAAGAAAGAAAGCATCTTCAACAAATGGTGCTGGCACAACTGGATGTCAACCTGTAGAAGAATGAAAATAGACCCATATCTATCACCATGCACAAAACTCAAGTCCAAATGGATCAAAGACCTCAATATCAGTCTGAACACACTGAACCTGATAGAAGAGAAAGTGGGAAGTACCCTACAACAGATGGGCACAGGCGATCGCTTCCTATGTATAACCCCAGCAGCACAGACATTAAGGGCAACATTGAATAAATGGGACCTACTGAAACTGAGAAGCTTCTGCAAAGCAAAGGACACTGTCACTAAGACAAAAAGGCAACCCACTGACTGGGAGAAGATCTTCACCACCCCCGCAACAGACAAAGGTCTGATCTCCAAAATATATAAAGAACTCAAGAAACTAGACGTTAAAATGCTAATTAACCCAATTAAAAAATGGGGCACTGACCTGAACAGAGAATTCTCAACAGATGAAATTCAAATGGCTAAAAGACACTTAAGGATATGCTCAACCTCCTTAGCGATCAGGGAAATGCAAATCAAAACAACTTTGAGATATCATCTTACACCTGTCAGAATGGCTAAAATCAAAAACACCAATGATATCCTTTGCTGGAGAGGTTGTGGAGAAAGGGGTACCCTCATCCATTGCTGGTGGGAATGCAAACTTGTGCAACCACTTTGGAAAGCAGTGTGGCGGTTTCTCAGGAAATTCGGGATCAACCTACCCCTGGACCCAGCAATACCACTCTTGGGAATATACCCAAGAGATGCCCTATCATATGACAAAAGCATTTGTTCATAGCAGCATTGTTTGTAATATCCAGAACCTGGAAATAACCTAGATGTCCTTCAATGGAAGAATGGATGGAGAAAGTGTGGAGAAAAGTGAGAAGGGGAGGAGGGGGGAACTTGGGAAAGAGGATCAGGAGAGAAAAAGGAAGAATAGGAGTCTTTGGAAATGGAAAGAATTGAGAAAAGAATAAATGAAAAAAGAAAATTTGTATATTTATTGCACATCTGGAAACGAACATCTGGATCGCACGTCTGGAAACAAACATCTGGATCGCACATCTGGAAATGAACATTTGGATCGCACATCTGGTCTCATCTTCGTGCCAGACAACTTGATAAATGCTGGGACCATAAGAGCAGCAAAAATATGGATTCTGACCTGAATCTCCCATGCAATTTAATGCTTAGCCACTTTATAATGAATTTTTAATATTCTCAGAACTATGCTCATAGCCACGCTAAGTACAAAAGTAATTCAGTTAATGACAAGATTTAGCCTTCTACATGTATTTCCAGGGTAAAGTCTAAAGCAAATAACTGGAGAAAGTAAAGTTTGTTTAAAATCAGGTGCACTTAATAGATAATAGTCCTCAGACTCTTCAGCGATTTGCTGGATATGGCATGTAAAAGGTTTATGGAAAGCTTCCCATGAGAGACACAAATGCCAGCTCCTAGAGATGACCCTATGGTCTCCAAAGAAGCCAACGGGACACAGACAACACCTGGACTGTGGTACACTAACCACTGGGAAAAGGGAACTGCCCATGTCTCGCCCGCTGCCAGGGTCCTGCCCAGTGGTTGCCCTACTCCACCTGGCCAATGTAGGTCAGTTCCCAAAGTCTGTTCTCTACAGGAAAATCTTTGAGACCTTCTGGGTCTGTCAGCCAAAGGCCAGTGTTGCTCTGTGTGGCAGCTGATGATTAAATGCTCTCCCATGTGACAGCTGAAGACCTGTGACCTTTGCCCCCAACTAAGCCATGAAGACCATGGGAGCCTAAGATAATCACCAGGTATTGGTAAGTCTCTAGCGTTTTAATTGCTATATAGACCATATGGTTTATACTTCCTTCTTTAATTTATCCTTTTCCAATCTCTGATGTGTTGACAACTAGGTGTTGACAGCTGTAGCTTTGTCACCTTAACAACAGCAAGCATACTAGCTCCTCCCCCAGACCTAGAGCTGCTGTCTCTTCTTATGTAGCAATCAGGCCTCAGGCCTCACTCTCCTAGGTCTCCAGCTGAGGAAGACAGTTTTCCTTGCTACCAGACTCTGAAAGGGATAGATTCCAAGATGCTTTTGACCCCAAATCATTTGGGTTTTTTTTTTTTTTTTGATTCCCAAGCTATTACCATGATCAAAGGCAGGAGTCTACTGCTCTTTCTACCATGTGAGTCACAGGACAAATTACAAACTGTGTATCTAAAACATTTATCTCTTTTCGTAAACTTAAAAAATTTCATGTGAGCTTCAGGGAGACATGGATCCACCTCTCTCACAGGTCAAAAGGACTCCAAATGAGTATGCCTGTCAACCAATATCCTTAGTTTCCCCACCCGCTACCTATTCCTGAGTGTAGGATCCTCTCTCAGACACACTATCTCTATCTCTCTCTGGTCTTGGGATTCCCCTCTCTCAACTACCAGGACCATGAGCTTGGAATTTTGAAGTATACACCCAAGATTAAAAAAAAAAAGTTTCCCTTCCTCTCATTAACTTTCCCTTCTATCTCTAGCCTATATCTGCCCCCAACAAATTTTTAATCAACTGAAGATTAGAAATGCCTGCAATGAGCTAGTCACACGTGTTCCTTGGAACATATGATTCCAAGGTGGTCTGCCTTGCCTAACCCCACGGGGGTGCACATAGCCTGGGAATGTAGTGAAATAGATGTCCCACAGCCTGTCCTTTCACCATCATTCCAACCTTTCTGATGTCCCCCACCAGATAATGATCCCCAATTTCAGCAGAAAGTAGCTATAGAGGAGATTATTCCACGCCTTTATCATCTACAAAAAGCTGGAATATCAGGTCTCAGACCCAGGACAAATCTCCGTACCTGGGACCCCTTCCCAGGACTTCTCACCCCAACCCGTACTTTAAAAGTCTCCCTCACAGGGGCTTCCACTTCCCTTTTCTCAGCCTGATGTCTATATAACCCAGCTATTTTGGCTAGACAGATCTCTTGGTTTCTTAGCCCAGACCACCTGTCTTGGTCGATGACTGTTCTCGTGTTCTGCCTCCTCCTGACTTGTCTCCTGGTCCAGTGTTGTCTGCTGGCCCAATTCAGCCCAGGCTTTTCTCTCCACCTGCTTTTTCTCTTATACTTACAATAAACATCTTCTTGATAATGAAGTCATGTCCTCTCCTTTTCTTGTATTCTTTCATTCAGTATGCTTTTGATAGGAAACTGATCACTGGCATTGAAAACGATAGAAGAAATACTTGAGTCTCTGCCTCCACCCCCACCCGAAAAATGAGCAAGACTCATCCCTGTGCCTAATTCTGTCATTTTCCCACCATCACCTCTTGTCACTGTCTCACCGAGGAATGGCTCAAAATGACAAAGAAGAGCATGGAAATACGTGGCAGCCAAACGCTTGCTCAGAATAGCAAGGGATAATTAACACTGGCCTCTTCCAGAGAAAAGTCAGGGAAGTCAAATGATTGCTCACTATCTCCTGGTAAGTTTTATTATTCTTTTCTTCTATAAAAAGTGTTTTACATTTCTGTACTTTATCAAAATGTCTACATCAATTTTTAATCTATGTTGTTCATCACCTCCCTTTATTTCCAGAAAGAAGAAAGGAAATGATTTGTCCATAGGTTAATTATTTTGAAAATGAGCAGATTCATAAAAAAATGTTTAATGAGACACCTGAAGTTGTTCCCAAGATACAGAATTCATATAAATATTATGTGACCTCTAAGGGTTTCCAGCTTGGTATTCCATTGTGTTCACTCCTCTGTTTCAACCTCTTCTTTAGTTATTTTTCAGAAAAATTGACTAAACCCCCACTTCATACAAGAAACCATGTTGGAAATTAAAATGAAATGCATGAGGGTGTGTTCTTAAGAAGCTTATCATCTATTACCCAAGAAAAACACTTCCACAATGACAGTGATATTATGAATACATTCTGAACGGAGTGCTAAGAAAAATCACTTGAGGATTTTATTGTTTGTTTTTGTTTTTTGGGAACAGGGTTTCTCTGTAGCTTTGGAGCCTGTCCTGGAACTAGCTCTTGTAGACCAGATTGGCCTCGAACTCTCAAAGATCCGCCTGCATCTGCCTCCCAAGTGCTGGGATTAAAGGCGTGCACCACCACCACCTGGCCTGCACTTGAAGATTTTAAAGAGAGTAAATATGAGTTGACTCCTGGTGAGAAACCAGGGAAAGTTTCATAGATGGACAGCTGCTTGTCTTGCACATGGAAAGATGAAGATTTCAACCAATAGGAGGGAATAAAATCAGCTACAGCACATGAAGTCTTGAGAAATGAACAGTGTCCTGGAGAATGCTGAAGGAAGGGTGCAAACTGCACTTTACTGATAAGAATTTTAAAACTAGGAAGTCAGGATGTTTGGTTCATTTGAAACTCGTTACTACAGCCCCTGTACACAGGAGCAGTCTGGAAGAAAGATCTTCTTAGCAAATGGACATATACCAAAAGAAGGGTGCAGGGTCACCGGGGCTGCTCCAGGGTCCTTTCTTGTAAGTTAGAAAATACTTTCTGAGCATCCATGATGTTTTGTCTGTCCTGTGAACAAGGCTTTGATTATAATTTCCTGAGAACACAGGCGTTTCCTGTGGTTTTCTTGGAAGGACCTCCAGAAGTTGCAAAGCCAATAAGCAAGGAAAATATTTAGTAAATCACAACAGTGATGCGTGCCTTTGGGTTTCCCAATGCCTTCGTTTTGCCCATCTTAGCTGCATTTCTGCTGATAATCTATTAGGGAAGTTCAGGACGTATTCAGAATTCCTAGATGGGGCTATGAATATAGCCAGGAAGCGAGGAGCGAGGACTTGTTTCAGCACGAGCAACGCTAAATCCAATCTCCAGCACCACAAAAGGAAAAAGAAAAAAAAAAGGCAAATCTGATCCACAAATTTCCCATACTGTGTCTACAATACTTTAATACTTTGAGGATCAATATAGAAGCCCCATTCCCTTCGATATCGGGCCTTTGCCTGTGACTGAAAAGCTGAACAATAATTAACATAATGTCATCTTTAAATCTGGGAGTTCTGAGGCGGAGAGTCTAGGCAAGCATCTGAAGACACACGCAGGCTCGGCCTCAGCAGTTTCCTCCTGCAGAACATTAAGACGAGATTACCTTTCACAGGTGAAGACGGATTCTGAGGCTGTGCCGGTCTCTTGGACGACGATCTTCTCACAGTACAAGCCCTGGGATGTGTCGCTGGCCTCGCAGCGCAACAGCACCCTCTGCAGGTTTCCGAGAGACACTGCTTCTATTTGAAAAGCCTCGACCTGGTGGAGAAAAACCCCAGGGAAATAACTAGAGTCCAGCAAATGATAGACGCTGGCAATGTGAGTGGCCCGAGGCTGTCAGCCGTGGCCCCAGCGCTTGAAGAGAGAAAAACGTTACTGAAGTTAACAACAAAATGGGCAATAAAGGAAGAAATCATAAGCAAATCGCTATGTACTAAATATATTTCTGGCTGTTTTCTCTTTTCCACTTTATTTTCTGCCTTGGACTTTCAGATTTGAAAGAAAACACAACAAAAGGGCCTCTAGCTGCCCACCCTGAGAGGTGTTTGCTCAGGAAGCAGCTGGCAGCATGTTAAATGTCGACACCTGCAAAGGCGTGGGGGACAATTTGCTTTTCTCACTTTCCTTTCTTCCATCCTCAGCAATACCTCCACACACCTCCACACACCTTCTCTGTCAATGGAAACCGAGTGTGTCCTGGGGTTCCTTCTGACAGTGTACCCAGTAACCTTAATTCCTAAATAGAATCAATGTATCGCATCCAGAATGCCCCTACACTTTTTTTTTTTTTTTTTTTTTTTAGATGCAGGACCTGAATGAAAGCCCTGCTGGTTAGAATAAAAAAGACTCCTCCCCAAAGGCCATAGTTACGGGCTGCTGGTTTATCTGAGGAAATTTAGTTAAATTTGACAAGCATTCAGAAAAGACAGCTACTGTTACTCTACTTCCTGGTTTATAAAAAAAAATGTGAATTAAGAATTGCCTGTGTTGCCTTCCAGGGCGAGGCAGACTTAGCTGTGGTCCGAGGTCACTAAATTAAGTTTCAACTTAGTCACTGCAATGACACTCCCAAGTCTGAGTTGTTGGCTGGTCCTGGTAGAAACCTTCTCTTGGTTCAGCCTGTCTAACGCTGCAGCTAGTTGAGTAGATATGAATCCTCCTGTGTGTGCCATAGTAAACCTCTTGCTTTGTCCAGGACACTTTTCAAGGGGATATTCAGTAAAAAGTGTCACATATGACGGGAGAGCCCCCTGGCTTCTTAACCCTTTTGGCCAGGCTGTGATATACCATGAATTAAAGAAAAAAAAATTTTTTTAATGGATAAACTCTGCAATGAACCATTTGTCTCTGATTCTAGACTTGTAATGATGCCTTTAAGCTTATCCTTTGACTCAATTTTATTTGGCCTGCAACTGTACCTTCTATTCTAGTTCAGCTTCAGTCCACAGTGCACTGACCCCACTGTAGGAAAGGCCGTCCATGACGGTGAGCTGAAGAGCAACCATGAAGATGCTTGTAAATTCTTAGCATGGCACGTTCACTAGATCTCTTGATGCTGTCTGCCTCGGAGCACTGCAAGTGAGCTGGGTATGACACTGCCCTCGCCATCCATCAGAAAGTGAGTCAGCAGAATCCGGACCTTCCACAAAGCCAGCCAACAAATTCAGGGGACAATGTCACTGAGCACTTGGAGTAAGATTAATGGTGTAATATTTAAGCCTCTTTTTCTGCTGTGAATTAGTTCACACGTGAAAGCAAACACTGGGCATGGCATTTGTGGTCTCATCCAATCAGAACTCTTCTTCCTGTTCATCTCAATGGACACACTTCTATAACATCCATGAGTAAAAGGCTCAGGTGAGTCTTATTTTCTCTGATGTTTCAGAATTCACGAGTCAAACACATGAGTCTGAGAACAGCACTATCAAACAGTCAAGGTGCCCTTTTCTTAGGAATACACCTTAATCCTACACTTCCAAGTAGTGCTTTCTTCCCAAATACACCCAAAAAGTGTCAGAAATTGAGAGGGTCACAGACATCCGTTGAGAACTCCCAGTGCTCAATTACACAGTTTTATATAAGACAAAAGGGTCTAACGTGGGGCTTGATTCCATTCCAGTTATCTTACAGGGAGGCCCCTGCGGCAGTGCATGAAATGAGTTACAAGCCCTGTGGCCTGACCAGGAACAAGGCTGTGAGTCCGTTAGGAAGATGTCCCTGCATATTCTCCTTCAAATCTTTTCAACTCAGTTTTTTCTTTTTCTTACACCACTAATTCACTGTATTTTCTTTTTTCTATTGTTCACTACACATTTAGCGCATCCCATCAGTCTTTTACGAACAGCCTCAAAAAAAGCTTTGAAGATGAGCAAAAACAAGACCCTTCATGAAGTCAAGTCGGGACACCTGAATTAAAGCTACACTAACGTTTGGCTGAAGACTGCCAAGCACCCTTCACTTTCTAACGTTCACAGGGCCCCAGCAGAGAGAGCTTGGCATGAACTCACCTGTCCTCTCTGAAAGCGCACCGGCATGTTGGATCTGTGCAGCAGTCGAAGGCCCGAGTCTCCCCTTTCCCCGTAGAGACAGAGGGAGACTTCAGACTCTGTGGCCTCTTGTCTCACCTGCCCAGTGTGCACATCAACGTGGTATCTCACCACTGCCGAAGCAATGGGGAGAGAAATCCAGAAGAAATAGATTACCTCAGAATTCAAGCAAACAGAGTCTAAATCTACAGGTTCTCGGGCAGTAACTAGGAAAACTTCCATGACAAATCTGCTGTCTGTATTTTTTTTTCCTATTGAAAAACCTTTGACCCTTGGATTTTAATTTTCATTCTAAATAGACATTTTCTTTTTCAAATGGAGAAACAGGCTGGTATACAAATGGTACAGAAAGGCATTTCGTCATCAGCAGTGACTGGGACCTGCTTTCATAAGTGATGCCTAATGTTGAAATGATGTCAGACTGTTGTGAGAAATAGACTAAGACTGTCGTGATGGGTGGAAGGCCAGCTGGCTCTGGGAAAGCCAGATGAGGCACAAGCATGGAGTTCCTTATCTTCACAGCCTTAGCTTTTCTGACTATTGCTGAACCATAAGAACCATTTGAGAGTTATTTAATTCCTTATCTACCAGTGACTGAGGTGGTGCTTCTTAATAAGAAGCTAGAATCTGAGAAGCAGAGAAAATATTCTCCAAATGCATAATGCAGAAGCAAATTCAAGCTTCTACAATACAGTCAACTCATGAACATAGGCTACCAAATATTAATAACACACGTGGATAAACAGGCTCTCCTTCTTTCATTACAGGAAGCTCACAGACAATGTCCCCATCTGTCTGGTTCCGAGAGAGCCACGCATTCGCGACGAAATTTAGGGTCTTCTTGCTCTTCATATGTTCCATTGTCACCTGGGTTAAAAGAAACAGTGGTCCAATGGATTGATTTATAATTTTTCATCAGTCACTACGTAGAAAACACAAAGAGAGGTTGTTCAACGTGGTCACCGTGGTGGCAGTGGAGTGGTTGTTAGCAGTGGTTTTCTAGGAGCATCGATCAGATCTTTATTTGAGAGATATTTTGCTAAGTGGCTTATTTTCATCTTCAAAAAAAAAATCTTTTAACCCTCACTAAACAGGTTGGTAAATTTCTGACAATTTTATCCCCATGGAAACAGAAATTTGGACATTTGAAATGGACTCTGTACAATTGAAGGATCTCAATTCTGCCTGTGGCAGTGACCAAAAAAGTAAACTACAGGAGAAACTCAAAAGGAGAATCTTTTCATGTTAATCACTAAAGCAAGGCACACAATGGAATGCTTTAAGGTTTCTCATGTCCTACAAAGGCACTTGAGCACATTCAAGCTTGTAGCGAAGCCCAAAAACTGTCTGCTCATCCTAGCATGTCTTCAGGGTCCTTCCTACCCAGTAGCAGAAGATTATCAGAAGCCTTGCTCCTTTGGGCTATTTCCCCATGTCATTGTCTTCATATCTCAGTAACCAGCACAAGTCTTCCAGAAGGAGCTTCACAAAGACAAAAGTCTTTCCCATTACACAAGGGATGAAATGCTCATAAGTTTATGTGGGTGTTCTTAGCTATGGGGCTCGCAATCCATTGTCTTAGCAACATACTGAGTTGCTTGGTGATTTTCATGAGATCCCCTTGACCACCCAGTCCTGGTACTGGAGAACTCATTTGATGACAAGACATGGCCATTTGAGACTCTGTCACTCCCATTATTAAGAGACCTCATTACGGTCATCTTCATATATTTTAGGATTTCCCACAGCACTATGTTTCCTTACCATCCCTCAAATGCCCCTCAATTCTAGCTGCCTTTCCCTATATTCTCTTCCTCGATCCTTTGTCCCTTCTCCTTACCAATCTGATTTTCCAGTTCACATCTCATCCCATGCATAGTCCATCTATAAAGTCCATTCTACTTCTCCCTCCCAGGGATACTCCTGTAAGCTCCTAATCCAAAGGCAATCTATAGATTCAATGTAGTTCCCATCAAAATCCCAACAAAATTCTTCACAGACCTTGAGAGAAAAATAATCCACTTTATATGGAAAAACAAAAAACCCAGGATAGCCAAAAAAAATCCTATACAATAAAGGAACTTCCGGAGGCATTACCGTCCCTGACTTCTAACTCTATTACAGAGCTACAGTATAGAAAACAGCTTGGTATTGGCATAAAAACAGAAGAGATATTATAGGAGACTTTCAGCAGACAGAAAATTCTAAAAATTGGAACCTGGGCTAAAACGATGATAATACAATGAAAAACATTAAAAATTAGGGATACAGTCGGGCAGTGAGGTCGCTGGGATTCATGGGATTTGGGGATCATGAGAAGGAACTAGCTCGGGGAATGGGTAGGGTTCTGACTTGGAAGGTAGGTGGGTGGCAACACCATCTGCTCACACTAGCAAGCCTGGCGGAAGGAAGCAGGCTGTGGTCTGTGATGAAGAATTCTGGTAGAGTTTTACTTAATCCTTTCCCGTGGTGTGTAGAACTTGTGGGATAGGACTCAAGTAAAATTGTGCCAATCTTGAAGTTAGAGAAGCCTTGGAAAGCGACAAATTGTGAGAAATTAAACATTTTTTATGCCTATAACTTCAACTCTGAAGTTTATAACTTGATCTGAAACAAAGCGAATTCAAGAGAAGAAAATATAAAAAAATCAAAGATTTTAAAAAGTAACCATCAATTATTTGATAATACTCACTAAAATGCATTCCAGTCTTTCTTTCCTCAACAGTCAGAGTTAATTTCTTCCTGACTATATTCAGTCATAGGAACCTTCTTTTGAGTCCAAGTTACTCAAAAGTTAAATTAGAATCAATTCAGTCACCGAGATTACTGCTCAATTATCACTGCATGGGCACTGACTGGCACAGTAGGTCAATGTGTAAAAGGAAGTCAGACCTCCAAAAATACCTTTAATATCTGTTGTCAAAGACTAACAGTGAGCCATGCCATAGACCACCAGTACACTGATAGCTCTATATCACAGGTCCCCCTAATATCTGGATAGTCCTATGACACAGATTCTCTAGTGCACTGATAGCTCTGAGTCACAGATCCCCTGGATAGTCCTAGGACACAGATGCTCTAGTATACTGATAGCTCTAAGTCACAGGCCCCCTGGATAGTCCTATGACACAGATGCACTAATACATTGATAGCTCTATATCACAGATCCCCCTAATACCTGAATAGTCCTATGAACAAATGCTCTAGTGTACTGATAGCTCTGTATCGCAGATCCCCCTGGTACAGTAATGGCCTTAAGACACAGACCCCCGGTACACCAGTGCTCCTATGACACAAATGGCACTATGACCCAGACCTTCTAGTACACTGATGGCCCTATGGCATAGACTTCCTAGCACACTGATGGCCCTATGACGTAGACCTCCTAGTACACTGGTGGTCCTATACCATAGAACGCCTCATACCCTGATGACCCTAGTACATTGATGGCCCTCAGCTGTCAGAATAGGTGGCTGCTTTTTAAATTTTAATTTTGATGTTCTACTGATTTTTTAACTTGACACTTGACGAAGTTCAGCAACACTTGCTAAACTCACTGACTTTCCCCAAACAGTAACGTGTTCTAAATGAATTCATTGCTAATCACAAGATGCTATTGGCTGTAAGGATTGCATCGGTAACAGCTGGGGAAGGGACCCCATGGGACATGGTTAATGATGGCAGATGTTCATATTTCCTTAGTCCATTAAAGGCTGTCATGGATCATTATGGAAACAAAACTTCTCTTTTAATTCATAAATAGTATTTTCTCCTGACTTTCATGAGAATCATCTCATTATTCTATCTATATTAAAAGATCTAACACTTTGGCTTTTGTTGTAGCTCTGCTAAAGAGCCTCTGAGTGTGAACAAAACTGCAGGACTGAGGAAATACGTGTGTGCTGGCCCCAGCGTCAGGGTCAAATGAGGGAAAGGAAAGGGCCGGACTTCTAGAAGTCGTTTTTCATCATGGTATGAGCTATTCACTTTCCTTTTAAAACAATGATGCAGAAACTAAGTCACGTCTTTAAATAAAATACCCAGCCATTGCTTCAGTTTCCTAAATGAGCAGAAAGGTCTAGGAATGCCCTCAGCAGAGACTGAAGCTCCATTGCGGAGTTTACCCTCATGAATCATAGCCTCAAAAGCGAAGGGCTTCACAAGACAACACTGCCATACAAAATTGCTTTGTTTCTTAGAAACCTTAAATTTCTGGATTGCTTTTAAGAAGAATGGTCAAGATCAACAACACTGATGTCAACTTATGCTGGAGAAGATGTGGGGTAAAGGGAACACTCCTGCATTGCTGGTGGAAATGCAAACTGGTACAGCTGCTTTGGAAATCAATATGATGATTTCTCAGAAAATTAGGAAACAACCTACCTCAAGACCCAGCAACTCCACTTTTAGACATATACCCAAAGGATGTTCAATCGTACCACAAGGACATGTGCTCAACTATGTCCTCAGCAGCATTATTTGTCATAGCCAGAACCTGGAAACAACCTAAATGCCCCTCAACCATCAAATGGATAAAGAAGATGTGATACATTTACATAATGGAGTACTACACAGCAGAAAAAAAGAATGACATCTTGAAATTTGTGGGCAAATGGATCTAGAAAACATCATATTGACTGAATTAACCCAGATCCTGAAAGACAAATATCATATGTACTCACTCATAAGTGGCTTTTAGACATAAAGCAAAGAAAAACCAACCTACAATTCACAGTACCAGAGAATCTAGACAACAAAGAGAACCCTAAGAGAGGCATACATGGAACTAATCTACATGGGAAAAAGAAAAGGACAAAATCTGCTGAGTAAATTGGGAGCATGGGGATCATGGGAGAGGGAAGAATTAAAGGGGGAGGGAAGGAGAGGAGTGGAGAAAATATATAGCTCAATAAAAAGAATTAAAAAGTATCCTAGGTGCTGAGAAAAAAAAACAGAATGCTAAGAGAAAAAGAAAAAGCCTGTAGCTAGGAGTTCCTAATATAACTGTGGTCCCAGAGTCTTATCGCTCTCAGCTGCGAGGAGCGCATCTTCTACTAATTCCCACTGGTGCCGTTGCTTTGCTCCCTGCGACTCAGGTTAAAGAGCAGCACTCAGCTCTAGCTCTCTGATTCTCCAGCTCTAAGTGCAGTGGTCCTTGATGTGAACCAAGTGCTCTGATGGTTCTGGAAGAGTCATTTATTTTCAGTTTTTCTCTCATTGCTGCTTGAAGCATGGAAGCAACAGAGCACCATCCATTATTACACTGATATAAATTTTCTCATTGCTTTGTTTCATAGATTAAGCATTTTCCTTGTAATACATGTTTTCATGATTAGATACATAATTTGCTATATTTATTCCTCTTTCTTATTTTATCCATTTCATACTATTTTCTATGAAGAAATTTTTGAGTTCTCATTAAAAGGAAACTACATCCAGGAGACAAATAAATTTCCTAAAATATATTTGAGCACTATGGCAGCATTTCCAGGGACTGTGTTACCAGCGGAACTGAACACCTAGGTCATAACACCTCAGTCACCAAACTTTTCTACCCAAAATTATCAGAGCAGGACAGGAATTGATTCATTAAATATTTCAGCAAACTTAACATTTTCTCATTTACCTTCATTATAAAACCAAAGATACAAGAAGAAAAATCACAGATAAGATTACAAAATACTTAAAATGGAAAAACATTTTGTCAGATTTTACCAGCGGTATCTGAATTTTAAGCCTCAAATATGTTAAATAATATATCACGCACTGTAAAGAAATCAGTGACAGATGTCGATGTTAAAGTAGAGACATTCTTTAATTCAACTTTAGCATTTTTCTTAAGCATAACTTACTGTTTCCATTGAGGAACTTATGAACCACTAAGGGTTTATTACTATTTTTAAAAACAGTGGCTGAATGGCAAAGCTTAAGGTTCTCTAGAGACCAATGAGAAGGCAGGCATTTACTAAGTGACTGTAGTAAACTTATTTGACTTCATTGAGCCCCAGTTTTCTCTTCTATAAAGTAGGAACATCAATGGTAGCCAAATCAAAGAGTCACTGTCATGTAAACATACAACAACATTGGTAAGGCAACTGGCATCTGACAAGCATTCAGCAGAGGTTATTGACAAGAACAATTACAAACGTAAAAAAATAAGATATCCAAATACATATATGGCAATGACTTAATTTCATTAAAAAGATAAGACATGCACATTTGAATATAAATATATTTATACTAATAAGCACATTTCTCTTTCACCTATATTCATATTTTATATACAAGTGAATTATATATTTATAGAGTAAAGATCCAAGTACACATGGAAGAGATTCACAGGAAAAAAAAAAAAAACAATCTTTTTGCATGCCAAGGACAGAAAGACAGCATTGAAAGACCATGAAATTTAGATGGTCGTAAAGATCACAGAATAAAAATGCCCTTTGAGTCTTCCACATTGCTATATTCTTCAGGTTTTCACCCATTAATTTCTTTGTTCCCTTTACAAATACACAAAAAAAAATGATACTGTTAAAATATACTTCAGCATAGTGAAGCACTTTAGAGTATGGCCCACGACGTTTGTTTACTTAGGACAATTTCTAAAACACTTCCCCTTTCCCACTCTGCGTGGACTGCTTGCCCTTTCCGTCAGCATGAAGTACAAAGCACAAAGGAAAGTCAGTACCGTCTGTAAGCTCCACTCCGGTTTCCCGCTCGTTCCGTCATGTCCTATCCTGATCTTGTATATCTCTCCGATGCTTCTGAGAACAACCTGGATGGAATGCAAAGGGGAGAAAGTGACTAAGATGGTTTTTTTTTTTCAATGAATCATATCCCAATGTTCTTGATCCTTTTCAGACTGAATGTACTTTGCATTTGTTACTGATGGCTGAACAGCTCTTACAAGGCCTTGCAGATACAATCCAGAAGCCAGTCTATGGAACCCATAGGTGCAGAATGAGAAAAAAAAAATGTCCCATGCAAAAAGAAAGGAGATGAAAGGATGGGACGAAGAGCATGCCATTTTCTCTGATCTCCACACATTTCCCACTAAACCAACCTTTTTGCTTGCCAATGGCAGAAAGGCAGCATTGAATTTTAAGACGAAAACAAGAATTTTCACCAATAAAAGTTAAATGTATAGAAGTTTTACAAGTTTATAGGAAGCACCTGTGAGTCCAGAACTCCTATCTACTCTTAAAATCCTCTTCGACTCCTCCTTGAAAATGTAGATGTCATAGGTCAAGGAAGATAAATAGTCCCATCCACAAATATATGCACTCAATTAGATTTTGGTTAGGAGAATTGGCATTGAGATTTCTGTAAACTCAATGGAAATGCTTGGGTTTTAAATGGAAAAAATAACGATGGTATACATGTCTGGCCCATATTTTCTTTATGTATTGAAAAGAACATAATACATTTAAAACAAAAATATAGTCCTTCCACAAGATCACAGATATGAAAAATAAAAACAGTGGTGTAGTCTTCATCTTGCAAATATGCATAACATAGTGAAGAATCAACTTGAAGGCAAATGTTTATAGTATAATAAAATAGTCCCAGATATGGAGCTGTAAAGATTTAGAAAATGAACTATAGCACCTGATCAATTGATTAATGAAGAGCTACTTAACTAATTGTTAAGATAGGTAACCCTCTACTGCTACAGACCACTGGTAGAGCTTCATTAAAATATCCTGCTGCAGGCTACTGTAGGCAGGTCTGAGGAGGAGGTTATGGTGAACTTCTGTAATTCCTGTCTGTGGCCCACAAAGGTGACTCCGAAGTCATTAAAACTCTTTGACTTCCATATTCCAGGCTTTGAGATTTTTATTTTTGTTTTTCACGTGCCCACCACTGTTTTTCTCTATAGAACAGGAATTAGCACATCTCGGGGCCCGCATCAGCACCAGGTAATATGGATTGTGCCACTGCTGGCTGGGAAAACAGAAAGTGAAGTCCAATTCCCTTATTTCCAGAATTCAGAATTGTTCTCATTGGCAGAGCTTGTATATTAGCTCTTTCCATGAGAGGAAGTAGGAAGTTGTTTCATTGAGGAGACCCATTTTGTCTCCAAAAGGTAAATGAACCTTTAATTATACTTTTGTGGTCCTTAAAATTAATTTGCACTTGAGTGTAAAATTATCTTTTGCTCACATTCTAAGTGAGGACACTAAAGGCATGTCTGAGAAGTCCCCTCATTTGAAACATGTTATTTCATGTCTGTACAGGTTACTTCAGGAAATAGGAGCTATCCAGAACAGCAATCAACTCCATGGTAGCCAGGTGCAAGGGCTTGGTATGCATTGCTGTTCAGCACGACTTGGCTCCAGGGATTGACCTGACTAGAACAGCCAGAGAATAAAGAAAAGACAAAAACAAAGACAAATAGGAAGGTTGGGAGCAGGTGGGATTGGCTGTCTGATGGAGAACCTGCAGCATGTTTACCTTATGGAGCTGAACATGGAGGTAGGGTTGATAGTCTACAACTGAATCAATGAGGCAGGTATGGCTAATCTCTATAGGCACTGTCTATAGAATAGAGCAATCTTCAGGATGTAAATATCCAGGGAGAAATCTGTGATGGACATTTTCTGCACACACTTTTCCCATCTGCGAGTGAACCTGAGAAATGTTATGTCCTCCCTCTGAACCCCACCCAGAAGAAAGGCTTGGCCAACTTCTATGGGTCTGCAGCTTTGGTCTTTGACCCAAAGTATCAGTAACATTCACCCACCAAGGACTTGGCATAGAGTTCCCTCAGCTCCCCGACATGCATGGTTTTTTTCAGTGGGCCAGCGTCTCAGTGGGAAGGAACGCTCTTCAAGGGGTCTACTTTATAGGATGGAGACACCCAAAGAAGTTGCCATTTCTTTAAGCATACTCATTGTATACACATCAGGCTCTCCGTGTATAAGATGTGAACTCAAGTCTATTTGATCAGATTTGCTACACTGTTTTCAAAGACACTTGGTATGAATACTTGAAGACTGAAAGGAAAAACTTAAAGACAAATCCAGAAGCAGCAAATTATGCAATGCAAAAGAATACAGGAAACAGTATAACAGATTTAAAAATGTGAATGAGATCATCCTAATTTAGGATTATCCAGTTACCAAGAGGCATTGGCCCCAATGTCTCATGTTCTCCAGTCCAGGCCTTCTTAAACTTTAGTGTACATACAACATTACCTGGGAATCTCACTAAAACTTAGATTTTGAACTTACTAAGTATGGAAAGTGTCCACTTCATGCAGGCTCCATTGGCTCCTGGTGCAACCTATGTTACTCTCTTGGAGTTCTACATCTACAGAAGCTGAGAGGCTTCCTAAACCCAACCTCCATCACTGGAAAATGGGTAAGCAATCCATGTAAAGGAACAAGTGATAGGTTCATTTTATCATAATTTCATATTCCCAACACCAGGGCCTCTGTTCTTTACAATTTATAGTTAGCTTGAAATTATGCTTGAAGATTGTGAACTTTTGATTATGATACCTAAACCCCAATTTATCTTAATCAATCAAACTAGGAACCATTATACATTTTTGTTGATAATAAATAAGTTTGTTTATTGCAGTAACATAAAATTTGTGCTTTGATGAAGGTTTTCCCTGAAAGCAGTGATGGATATTGCTTGAAGAGGCTGTAATTTGTTGGCAGACGTCAGCGAAATCAAGTGGATGAAGCAGAACTTTCTAGCCCAAAATTTTCATCCTCTGAAGCAGTGATTGTGCCATATAGAGTTAGAGATTGTGGGTAATCGTGAAGAAGAAAGAAGCCCATTCCTTGACCGCCACTACCATCAATTTTCTGAGCATAGTTCTCAGATGTGGTATCTGGGATTCAGAAAGTTGCCATGGATCAGTCCTGGAGCAGACGTCCCAACTGTGACCATGACCGTGTTTGTGCAAGTTTGGCACTGGGAAATGATTTAGAGCTTCTTGCTGTTTGCAATCTGTTCTTTGTCACACACCACAATCTCGTCAAGAAAGCATTCCTTAGTGAATAGAATTAAGAGAGAATGACAGTTCAAAAAATGACATTTTTTTCAAGCCGTTCATGAGCACCCACTGGTTACTCTTTTGACCTTTTCAGTGTGTTTCAGGTCACCCTCTGAGTTCTTTGGCAACTTCTCCAATAGCTGTAAAAGGATCAGACTTGACAGTTGATCTCACTTGGTCACTGTGAATGTGCAATGTTGGGACACTGGTCCTGATGATAAAAGTTCTCACACTCTGCAAAACTTCTTGATTCTCCCCATCGCCATTGCTTCTGAAGCAAATGTGTTTTGAGGCTGCAAGTTCCTCTGCTGCTTTATGACCCATTTGGAACTCGAAAAGGAATATATCTTGAATTTGCTTTTTATCTAACATAATTTCCATAGTATAAGATAAATATAAAACAAACAAGTCATTAGCCAAAACCAAAAAGCGAGAGAAACACACATTAAAATGACATACAACTTGACTGTGTTTATTTAAGAAGATATTCCAATATTCAACACTGCCCATTTCAACACTGTAAAAACTGACACAATTACTTTTTCACTGACCTAATACACTTATTATATAATAAATAGGATTCTTTCTTATGGTTTACCCATGTTCTTTGTGTCACACATCTCCCCAGGATGTACACAGGATGGAAGTCATTGCCCCCATCCTACACATAAAGAGAAATTAAATGACATATTGAAGGTCACACAGTTGTCACACAGGAAGTCAGCACCAATCCAGCTTGCCTGGCTCACGGTCTAGTGTTGGACCAGGACTAGTAACAGTGACTGTACTTTAGAAGCACTTAGGGGGCTTTTCACAACATCGACGTCCAGGCTGCACCCACATGGAATGAACCAGGTTCTCTGGAAGTGAGCAGTCGTCATCAGTTTTTACAGCTCTCTAGGTCTTCCCATGTGCAGTCATGAGCCCCTAAGATTTTACCCTGGTGAAAACTTTCCAGAAAAAAACAGGGACAGAATTAAACAGCACATCAATAGATATGGCATATGGTATATTATCAGGAATGCCATACTTCTGCTGGCGATTTGGGGCTCTAATCCTAAAATGTATTCTGAAAATATTTTTCAGAAAATGTATTTCTGAAAATCTTCAGAAAACCATTCAAAACACACACACACACACACACACACACATATATATATATATATATGATCACCATGGGCCACATCAAAGCATCTCCCATCACTAAACTCCAATAATAAGTGTTAAGTGTAGAGCTACAAGCTCACAGCTGAAAATGAAAAAAAAAATCTGAATGTTAGTGAGGCCAGGTGCTGGTCCTCTAAACAGCCTTGGCAGCCTGATGAGTCAGGTTAGCCTCCATAAGTCTCTATTCCCTAGTGTGCATGGGGACACTCTCAAGGGTGAGCCACTGTTGTTGAACTAATGCACTGAGCAATCATACAGCTACCGCCTTGCGGGGTTGGGAATTAGTAACTTGCAACATAACTGTCCTAATTGAAACTTGGCCAGTGCTCCCTCCAACTAGACAAGCAGCCAGCTGCATTCAAATCACAGCAGCTCGGCAAGAAATAAGTGTCAGAGAGATGAAAATGGGCGTGGGCAGAGCCTCAGAACGTGCTCTGTGAAAATGCCTAGGAAATGATTTCACACACATGCAGTTCAGCTGAGCAATGTCTGAAAGTATACCAAGTGTAGAAAGAGGAACTTCCACTACTCCAAGAGTCTCCCATATATTTAATTCAGGTATAACTGAACTAGATTTGATGATTTTTTTAGGACAATGGTTTTAAATGAATAAGAGACAGAAATCTTTAATTAATAAATAAAAAAGAATAGTCCTTAAAAAGAAATTTTCTTCTGTAACCTTTCTTACTTCCTTGCATAAGAGAGATGAGCAAATACATTTGTTTTGATTATTACAGTAGGAAATAAATTAATTAACTAATGGTGCTCATAACAGACTGTTTGTTTTATACAGTCTCTGTGTGTATATGTGTATGTGTGTCCTATATCACATGCCTTTGTAATGTTCAAACAATAAAATGACTGCTGATTTTGATTACCGGAAACTCATCCTTCTGTCCTGGAAGGAAGAGCTGTTCCGGGCTCTCCTTGGTCAGACTGATTGGTCCAGTGGCTCCTTCATCTCCATACACCCAGAGTGTGACATTGGCCTGAGTCCCTGTATCTCCAGTCAGCACTAGTACCTTCCATTTGTCTTCCGGCAGAAGAGTCTCAGGACTGTTGGGATGCCCGCTTTCTTCTGTATAGAGTGTGAGAAGGACATAAAGAGCGGATTAGGTACACTAGGCTAACAGAATCCATTGTCACACTGGCGTCCAAGAATATCAAAAAATGTCCAAAGGAGCATGGGTGATGTGGGGTGAGGGAGGCACTGAAGGGTGGGGACCCCAGGCGGTTGACTTGTGCTGATCTCATCACAACAAGGTTCTGGGCAACTGAGACTCAACTACTGAAGAAAACCACAGGAACACAATAATCAAATATAGAAACTGGAAATCCAAACCTTTGGGAAGTGAAGTGCTTGGTTCACAGTCCACGCACCTTTACAATAGTGGAAATGGAAATTATTCTGATTGTATTAAATAATATAATATTCTTTGTAAAGCAACTACAAGGATGAAGCAGAGTAAAGAGACAAACCAAACGAAGAGGCAAAGGCTGCTGCTTACTTTCTGATGCCAATGGTGAGGGGCGTCTGGCCGTGGACTTTGAGGGCATTTCTTCCTGGTATCTTGGCACATGGATCTTTTCTTCCCCTTGGTTGGGGGTTGCAGACATTCCCATTGGGTTTTCTCTGCCAACTGAAATTACGATTTAAAAAGAAATTGAAAGATGCAATCACTTCGAGATCCCTGCTTCTCCTCAAAATGTTCACTATGTGCTCAGCATCAAGTCTAAGTTTCTTCGTGGTTTGCATTTGCCTGCTCAGATCATTTCACTCTCGTTACACAGTTCCCAAAAAACAGCCTTCCATTCTTACCAGCAGGCTGTGCCTAGGTGGCTTTCCCATAAAGCCTGTTCACTGTTAGTATTCCAAGCAATAACTTAACATCACAAAATATGAATCAAATGACTTGTTCAAGATATTTTCCTTACAGATTCTAAATGGGAGCTACTGGAGTAATCTGCTGTTTAGCTTTTCTCAAAAGAAAAGACTGAATAAAGCATCCTTCAAACGGAACTTTGTGCAATCTAGAACATTCAACCAAAAAAATACATACATATCTATAAATGAAGGAAACCACTAGCTGCTTTTCTTTCGTCTACAAAAAAACAAGCAGTTTGAGAGAATGGTTCAAAAGTGGTATCTCCAGCTTCGTTGAAATGAACTTTCTGAACACATTTTCGCTTAAATATCTATGATACTTCATAGTGGCATGGAGGCCTTTGTTTTCATAAACACACACTAAGAGAGCCTGGAATGTTAAGCCCACAGGGTTGTTCCTTCAAGAGAAGAAACCCAGAATCTGCTCTTCTCCCCAAAAGGATGGAGCAGACAAGATTTCTAGCCTGGTGACCTTTTGCTCTCTGTGTGGCTGGAATTTTTCAGGTACAGAATCCTTCCCAGACTATTAAAATCGTTTTTCTCGGTCCAACGATAGAACCTTATCTTTTGGACTTTACAAAGAGCTCCGATACAGTCACATATGACCTGCTTTTCTCTTACTTTCTCACTGAGGAGATTTATGCATGTCTTGTTGCACATGCAAGACTGAAGAAATTATCACCAAAAGGTTTTCACCAAATTATACTGTGCTTAAATCTACCACTGGAGCTCAGACTCGCAGGTTTGCACTGACATCAGCTACGGGGTCATGTGCAGCTGAGCTGCCTGCCTTCTTGCCTCCCATGGCTCTGCTGACTGTGAATGCTATAGAGTCCCTCAAAGACTTAAACCTGAAATCCTTTTTCTGAAACTTTAATTGTTACTGCTATGAATTATTAGTGCATTTGGATGCATATGGGCACACACATGTCATGGCACAAATATGGAGTGAAAATAGAGTTTTCTGCATTATTTTGTAGTTCATTGTTTTTACTCTTTACTCCTTGGGGGGACCCACCATCCAGCTCCCAGTTAATCACATGGAGGCTTATTCTTACTTAAGAATGCCCGGCCTTAGCTTGGCTTATTTCTTGTCAGACTTTCTTAAATTATCCCATCTACCTTTTGCCTCTGGGCTTTTACCTTTCTCTGTTTCTCTATGTCTTTTCGTTACATGTCTGACGGCGTGTCTGTGTGACAGGTCCCTTATTTTCTTGTTCCTTGATCTTCTCCTCACAGATTTCTTCTCCTATTTATTGTGTCTGCCTGCCAGCCCTGCCTATCCTTTCTCCTGTGAGGCCGGCTAGTGGCTGTTCAGCTCTTTATTAGACCCATCAGGTGGTTTAGACAGGCACAGTGACACAGCTTCAGAGAGTGAAATAAATGCAGCATAAAAAATGAACACAGTTTGTGCATCGTTAAACAAATGTCTCACGACATGAACAAATGTAACATATCTTAAAATAATATTCCACAACATTGATTCTTTCCTCCCGCCTTCACATGGGTTCCAGGAATTGAACTCAGGCCATCAAACTTGTACAGAAACCACCTTTACTTAACACTGAGTGATCTTGATGAACCCATGAAATTCTTACTGTCGCAAAAAATACAGTCTCTAACCCATGTCTCTAGTTCTATATCTTTTCAGGGTATTGAGCTAGTGTCCATTGATATTTTATTATAAATAGTGTAGCTCACACCATATTACCTGGCCAGACATAGAATAAGGGAAGGCCAAGTTTTCTGCATGAATTAAGCCTGTGTCCTAAAACACTGAGTGGATTCACTCTGGGTTCAGTGCTCTATATGAATCAGACACTAAAGTTGATGAAAGGTTTAAGTTCCAACTAATCTAAGGTTCTCATAACTCCATTGGAGGAAGGTTCCATTATTTGGGTTTGTAAGTGTTGGTATTACCTGGAGTGATAGGAATGAATGAAACTCCAAAATAATTCATGCATCCTCATGTATAAGGATTATACACAGAGAACCTCATACCCAGTTTTGATTCAAATGCTTTCAGTTTCTTTTATATATGAGGTTCATATGGTCTGAGTAAAACTTCATGAAAGAAAATGAAGAAGTTGTGCTATACAAGCTGTCTGCCACAGCTAAATTGATACTGGGGAAATCGTTGTATCATAAATTCTCTATTTTCAATAATTAAACCAAATCCTAACCAAATTACACATGAAGAAATCGAGTTACAGAGAAGCAATGTGATTTGCTCAAAGTGATTAGAAGAGATGATGAAATACGATTTCTTGCTTTCCGGACATCTATCAGCTGTATAAACTGTAAAAGACACACTAGGAAATACTTTCTTCAATGCCGGTGAGAGCAAATACTTGTACAGCACCGAGAGTCGGACACCCTTAGATGTTAGCTCACGTGGTTCTCACGTCAGTGCTGAGTTAAGTCATTCTTGTCTTCATTTTATAGAAGCTTCCAAGAGGCCAACTGGGGTCTGGATATTGACACCCTTGCCCTTCCAGCCCACATGCTACAACATCACCTCCCTGCTCACCCAGTTACCAAGCCTTTTGCTGACTGAAAGGCAGACCATCCATTTGAATACCCTTGGCCTACAGGAGTATTCAACCTCCCTGTTCTCTTCCTGTCATGCTCTCCTCCTCACCCAAGCTCCCTTATTGTGCACATTCTACTCTGAATTTCAGAAAATGGGGAGACAAAGCTTGTGCTGTAAAAATAAGTTCTTGATTTGGGCTGTGTTGAAATACAAATAATTAAAGATGAGCAGTTTCGAAGTTTTAGTCGTACCCTTTGCTTCTTCCTGGAGAAGATTCAATATAGATTGAATGCAACCATATTTGCATAAATTCTGTAAGATTTATATTATTCTAAAATTATAAAAATTACTGGGGTGGTTTCTGAAAAAAGTTCTAATAAATATTCTACCACACCCATACAACTTTGCAAGAGCTTTCTGGGAGAGAAATGTTTGTATTTGTGGTACTTGGGAACAAGGCTTTGCACATTAAAGGATGGCTCTGCAAGAGGGCTCTCTCCCTCTCCAATCTAGGCGAGCTTTTAGGCACTTTCTGCATCAGTTTTGAAGAGTCCTTTTTGTAGGACCTTCGGAAGACCGCCAGTATCTTCCATCTCAAATATACATCCACACATACTTTCATAGGATCTATTTACTCAAATTACGCACACTTGCAATTTCAAATGTTCACAGATTCAAGCAAAAAAAAAATCTTACCACAGTATAATGTTACTATTCTTATGTTATGTATTCTTATGTATTCAGGACAAAGCAGAATCTGAGATGTTCAATTTGGTACATATGCTACCACATTAAAAATAAAACCCGGGAATGATATGTTACTAGGTGAATGTTCCCACATTTTCTGATTCAACACAGACACCCAATTTACCTACTTTGAATCAGGCACTGTGCTGCATCTGCAGATGCCTTGGGGCAGGGCTAAGTGGTGGCTGTAAGTCATCAGTGTGCAAAGAAGCCAGCTAATGCCGGAACAGGAAATAAAAAGAGCGGCGTGGTAAGTTTCAAATGAGTGCCCACTCCTTTGCTTTCCTGGTCTGACATGGAACTCAGCAATTCCTAGAAAACAGGTAGGCTAAGGATAAATTTCTGATCACACAGGACTCTCATGGTGGCTCACGTTTGGCAAAGAGCACCCTGCACACATGAACCAAGCTTTGTGTTTTCTTTCTCTGGAATGTTCCGTGTCTGTTAAGATTCAAAAACAAGTCTCTGAGAGCAGTGAGTCTCATTCTTCATTTTCCCAGATGGAAATCCCACATATTGGCCAGAGAAGCCAAGAGGTGTCCATGCTGAATGCAAACATGCACTTCCCTGTCACTGGAATCTCCCCCTCAGAAGCCCCAGAAGCAGTACCAGGAACTGCTATGAGGAGGTTTTTGAGGCAGTGTCTCTGTGTTTTGCCCTTACTAAAATAAGAAGTTGCCCCTAAAAACAGGGAAAAAAAATTGCAAAGTTCCCATGGTCTATAACAGAACACATTGGAAAGTTTGTCAAGTGTTTTTTTGTCTACAAGTGTGATCTCTTAGATCTCTCATTTCTTGGCAGATCACCCTTCTTTTCCTCTCCTATTTATTTTTATAAGTTTATTTATAATTTCATTATCTGTTCTTCCTCATCTTTTCTTCTCAGCTTCTTCCTTATTATGTGCCCTTTCATACGCTTTTGTCCAGAAGCTTGATGGCTCCTGTTAGCTCTTTCTCACTGTTCCACTCCACCCTGCCACCTTCTGTGTGTTCTCCAGTCATCTGCTGCCCTGCAGAGCTCCAGGGGCAGATTGCAAACCCATTTGGCTGAGCGGGGGTGTCACTCGGTAACAGCCTATGTGAAACAGAGGGTGGAGCCACTCGTCGCTTTACTACCCTAACAATTTATAAGACCTTAAAAACAGAAACTAAAAGTTTAAATGGAGTCGATGCAGATAAATATAGGTCAGGTAAATGGCTGTGGATATACTGACATGAAATCAAGCTATATTCTTGCTCTAAACCATCTTCTGTAAGATGTTATGCAAACATGGACACACACAGGCACACACACACACAAACACACACACTCACATACACGAACCCTGAAACACACAAACGTTTGAGAGAAAAATAAGTCCACTCTAAAAAGAGATAGAAGCTAAAATTCATATAAAATTCATATTGACTTAAAAGAGCTAGAATTTGGTTGAAAAAAAAAACCATGAAACAACACTAGGCAAGATTTAGAAAGAAGCAGGTAACACCTTTGAGACAATCTTAAAATGCAATATTGCTACTGCTTGGGTCCCTTTGCTCAAGTCAGTACGCGTCAAACTTAAATTATTTAAATAAAGTTCTCAAATCCTTAATTTGTAAAGAACCTGAACTCAGATGTATGAGAAACTATTCCAGAATATCTCCACTTATTTCTTATTCTCAAACTCCTTCCCCCTGCATTTTATTTTAAAACCAAATCCCATTTATTTTTACCCTAATAATCTGTATCCTGCACTGTTTCTTTAAAAATGGAAAATTTTAAAAATTACTAGCTATAAACTAAGCATTCCAAGAACTTTACCCTCTCTTAGATTACATAGAAATATTCTTTAAAGCAAAATATTCCATATGCACTGTGCTGCCTAGTTTTACGTCAACTTGATACAAGGCGGAGCCCGCTAAGAGAGGGAACATCAATTGAGAAAATGGCTCTAGAAGATCTGGCTATATGAAGGCAAGTCTGTAGAGTATTTCCTTAATTAGTGATTGATGTGAAAGGTGGAGTCAATTTGTAAGTGGGTTCAGGTGTGGGTACTGAATTCTATAAGAAAGCAGGCTGAGCAAGCCAGTAAGCAGCACTCCTCCATGGCCTCTGCATCAACTTCCACCTCCACATTTCTGCTTTGTCAGCTCCTACTCAGCTTTTGAGGATGAACTGATGAGAGAGAGAGAGAGAGAGAGAGAGAGAGAGAGAGAGAGAGAGAGAGAGAGAGAGATATCACATGGAAACATGAGTGAAATGTGAAATAAACCCTTTTCTCCCCAAGATGCTTTTGGTCATGTTGTTACATCACAGCAAGAGTAACTCTAATTAAGACAGAAATTGGTAGCAGAATCATTGTGTATTGCTGTAATAGAACTGATCACATGATTTGGGGGACAATTGTGGAAGAACTTTGAAACGTTGGGCTAGAATAGCCACTGGGAACAGACACCACCTGCACCCATTGGACCAAGAAGTGAGTGACTGGCCTCCTACCTGGACAGCCCAGTGTCTAGGCCCATGATCAAGTAGGCTTCATTCTAGGGATGCAGGGAGTGTTCAACATACAAAAATCTGACGTTGTTATCTACCATATGAATAAACATAAAGAGAAAAAAAACCTGACCTTCTCATTAGATGCTGAAAAAAATCTTTGACAAAATCAACCACCCCTTCATGATGAAGATTTTGGAGAGATCAGGGATACAAGAAACATTCATAAACATAATAAAGGCAATTTATAGCAAGCTGACAGCCAACATCAAATTAAATGAAGGGAAACTCCAAATGATCCCACTAAAATCAGGAATAAGACAAGGCTGTTCATTCTCTCCCTACCTGTTCAATATAGTAATCTAAGTTCCAACTAGAACAATAAGAAAACAAAAGGAGATACAGAGGATACAAATTGGAAAAGAAGAGGCAAACTTCTGCTATTTGCAGATGATATGATAGTGCATATATAAGTGGCCACAAAAATCTATTAGAGAACTCTTACAACTGATAAATACATTTAGTAATATGGCAGAATACAAGATTAACCCAACAAAATCAGTAACCCTCCTATATACAAATGATAAACTGGTCAAGAAAGAAATCAGAGAAACACCACCCTTTAAAATACCCACAAGCATAAAACATCTTCAGGTTACTCTAACCAAATAAGTGAAAGACCTGTTTGACAGGAATTTTAAGTCTTTGAGAAAGAAACTAAAGAAGGTATCAGTAAATGGAAATATCTCCCATGTTCCTGGTTAGGTAGAATAAACATAATAAAAATGACAATCTTACCAAAAGCAATCTTCAGATTCAATGCAATTCCCATCAAAATGGCAACACAATTCTTCACAGATCTTGAAAGAACAATATTCAACTTCATATGGAAAAGCAACAACAACAAAAACCAGAATATCTAAAACAATCCTGTACAATAAAGAAAATTTTTGTACAATCCTGTACAAAAAATAAAGATGTCTAAAAGCATCAACATCCCTAACTTTAAACTCTACTATAGAATTATAGGGATAAAAACAACTTGGTATTGACATAAAAAACAGATGTGTGAACCAGTGGAATCTAACTGAAGCCCTGGCATTAATCCACACACCAATGAACATCTTATTTTTGACAAAGATAAAAATATACAATTGAAAAAAGAAAGCATCTTCAATAAATGGTGTTCATATAACTGGATGTCAACATATAAAAGATTGCATATAGATCCATATCTATCCTTATGCACAAAACTAAAGTCCAAGTGTATCAAAGACCTCAACATATATCCAGGTATAATGACCCTGACAGAAGAGAAAGTAGCAAGTAGCCTTGAACATATGAACACAGGAAACTACTTCCTAAATATAATATAACACCACAGACACCGAGAACAAAAATCAATAAATGTCACCTCCTGAAACTGAAAGCTTCTGTAAGGCAAAGGACACTGTAAATAAGACAAAATTACATACTACAGAATGGATAAAGGTCTTCACCAACCCCACATCTGACAGAAGACTGAGTTCCAAGATATATAAAAAAAACTCAAGAAACTAAACATCAAAATAACAAATAATCTAATTAAAAAATTGGGTACAGATCTTAACAGAGATTTTTCAACAGAAGAATCTCAAATGGCTGAAAGGCATTTAAAGGAATTGTTCAATATCCTTAGCAATCAGGTAAATGCAAATCAAAATGGCTCTGAGATGTCATCTTACATCTGTCAGACCAGCTGAAATAAAAAATACTTAGAACAGCTTAGGTGCAAAGAATGTGGAGTATGGGGAACACTCCTCCACTGCTGATGGGAGTGCACACTTATACATCCACTTTGAAAATCAGTATGGTGATTTCTCAGAAATTTGGAATCAATCTAACTCAAGATTCATCCTTTTGGGCATATACCCAAAGGATGCTCAATCATACTACAAAGACACTTGCTCAATAGTGTTCATAGCAGCTTTATTCATGGGAAAAACATAGATGCTCCTCAACCAAAGAACAGATAAAGAAATGTGGTACATTTACACAACGGAGTATTACTCAGCTGCAAAATACGATGACATCATGAAATTTTCAGACAAATAGATTGAACTAGAAAAAAAATTTCCTGAGTGAGGTAACCCAGACTCAGAAAGACAAAAACTATATGTACTTAATGGGAACTTTTGAAGTCCATCCTCAATGCTCCCTCAGGGTACAAAGAGGGTGATATGGCAAGTGAGAGGCTTGGGATCTGAGGGCAGAGCATGAATCTCTTTCACTTCATACTTTGTAAAAGATTTTTATTGTTTAGTGTCTATTCTAATTCTCCTGTTCTACTTCTAACCATTCCTAGCCACCAAACTCTCTTTTCCCTAGGAGCCTTGAAGCGATAAAATACAAAAGTTGTTTCTCATTGGTCAAAACATACATTCCTAGGCCAAGTAATAAGGATTTGAGTCATTTCCATGGCAACACAAAGGTCCAGAACAAAAGTTCACAGAAGTGAGTTCATGACCAGAGGGCCAGGAGTTCATTGTCCACTGTGATAAGCTTTGAGATGTAAGCCTTTTGTTAACAGACTTAGAAAGCAAAAAATTGGCATACTTTTCTTTAGTAACTATAGTTGGACATCTGAGGTTCTGACCTTGCGCAGTTGTAAGGTTTTACACTTATGATATATTTATAAAAAGCCATTAGTCTAGTTTGAACTTGCTCTAAGGTAAAAATTAGCTAATTATGTACAGTTTGTGTTGGACTGAGGAGAAATTGTTATTTTCTTATTTTAGTCTGAGTAAGAAGAAACAAAGCATGCTTTTAAGAGTCTATAATCATCAAAGGACAAATAGATCTAGCTATGAAGCATATTCCAGCATATATTATATGCTTATATTTTATATATATTAAAAATATATAGTCAAATAAACAGTCATCTTCCTGAACACTCACAGATATAAGTGCCCATAAGATTGAAATGCAATCATGAGATTATACATACACATCGCATGAGATTACACACTACAATGCAGGTATTAGGGAGACACCAACCTGCTTTAGCAAAAGTGAGCAACAGTTTCCAGAGTTGATGGTCCTGCAGGCCTTGTCTTGACAGGATCGACTTCCATCAGATAAGCATTCCTCTGATAGGTTACTAGCTGAACCCTAGTTGCCACCTGCTGTAACTCTCATGGGCCCTGCTGGCATGTACTCACCCCTAAGTAGATACCAGATGTAAATCAAAGGGTGGTCATGCTGCAGTCCACAGCTCTAGAGAAGCTAGGGATCAAGGGGGCCCCTACGAGGGGTGCATGGATTGCCCTGGGGAGAAAAATTACATGAGATCTCCTGGGTAAACTGGGAGGGATGGGAATGATAGAGAGGAGGAGATGGGGAACGAGACTAGGAAATAATGGAATGGTGATGTTGGGGGACAGATGGAGTGAGAGAGAAGTGAAAGAGATATCTTGATAGAGGGAGCCATTATGGGGTTAGGGAGAAACCTGCTGCTAGGGAAATTCCCAGGAATCCTCAAGGATGACCCCAGCTAAGAATCCTAGCAATAGTGGAAAGGCACCTGAACTGACCTTCCCCTGTAATCAGATTGGTGACTACCCCAACTCTCATCATAGAGCCTTCATCCAGTAACCGATGGAACCAGATGCAGAGATCCATAGCCAAGCACCAGTCTTGAGCTCCCAGGCTTTGTTGACTCTCCATGGGAGGCCCTTTGGGAGGAGTGGATGGGAGTGAGTGGGCTGGGGGGATGTGAGGAGGGGTATGGGAGGAGAGGTGGGAGGGAGAACTATGGTTGGAATGTAAAATGAATTAAAAAAAATAAATTTTCAAAATGCAAAAAAAAAAGTGCCACAGGGTGTTCACAGTTTGTTGTACTGTTCTGTGGGAGGTTGGAAGATAAGAATATTGAAGGGAATGCAGATGGTAGACACCTGGTTTGTGAAGTTCTGAGGGAAGTGGGACGGTTTCTTGAAGACTCTATTGGAGCTATTGCATATCTTGAATTAAGAATCTAGTCATCCCAAGGAGGAGCAGAAGGAGGGAAAATATGAGCAAAGAAGTCAGGACCACGAGGGGTGCACCCACCCACGGAGACAGTGGGGCTGATCTATTGTGAGCTCACCAAGGCCAGCTGGACTACGACTGAAAAACCATGGGATAAAACCGGACTCTCTGAATATGGCGGACAATGAGGGCTGCTGAGAAGCCAAGGACAATGCCACTGGGTTTTGATCCTACTTCATGTTCTGGCTTTGTGGGAGCCTAGCCAGTTTGGATGTCC